>NC_064858.1:58122729-58497104 GCF_024139225.1 Suncus etruscus | reverse complement strand
CCTGGAAGAAATGGATAAATTCTTGGACTCTTATAATCTTCCACGGTTGAAGGAAGAGGATGTAGCATATCTAAACACCCCCATCACCATTGATGAAATTAAAACAGTAATCAAATGTCTGCCGAAAAACAAAAGCCCAGGTCCAGATGGATTCACTAATGAATTCTATCAAACTTTCCAAGAGGAACTACTGCCAATCTTGGCAAGACTCTTTCATGAAATTGAACAAACAGAAACACTTCCAAATAGCTTTTATGAAGCCAACATCACCTTGATACCTAAACCAGACAGAGACGCTACCAAAAAAGAAAATTACAGACCAATATCACTGATGAATGCAGATGCAAAGATCCTCAACAAAATCCTGGCAAATAGGATTCAATGCCTCATTAAGAAGATCATCCACTACGATCAAGTAGGTTTCATCCCAGGAATGCAAGGCTGGTTTAACATCCGTAAATCTATCAACATAATACACAACATCAATAACAAGAAAAATAAAAACCACATGATCATATCAATAGATGCAGAGAAAGCATTTGATAAGGTCCAACACCCATTCTTGATCAAAACTCTCAGCAAGATGGGAATGGAGGGAACCTTTCTCAATATAGTGAAGGCCATCTACCACAAGCCAGTGGCAAATATTATCCTCAATGGAGAAAAACTGAAAGCCTTCCCTCTAAATTCTGGCACAAGACAAGGCTGTCCTCTCTCACCACTCCTATTCAACATAGCACTGGAAATACTTGCTATAGCGATTAGGCAAGAAAAGGATATCAAGGGAATCCAGATAGGAAAGGAAGAAGTCAAGCTCTCACTGTTTGCAGATGACATGATACTCTACTTAGAAAACCCTAAAGACTCTATCAAAAAGCTTCTAGAAACAATAGACTCATATAGCAAGGTGGCAGGCTACAAAATTAACACACAAAAATCAATGGCCTTTCTATACACCAACAGTAATAAAGAAGAAATGGACATTAAGAAAACAACCCCATTCACAATAGTGCCACACAAACTCAAATATCTTGGAATCAACTTGACTAAATATGTGAAGGACCTATACAAAGAAAACTATAAAACTCTGCTCCAAGAAATAAGAGAGGACACACGGAAATGGAAACACATACCCTGCTCATGGATTGGCAGGATTAACATCATCAAAATGTCAATACTCCCCAAGGCATTATACAGATTTAATGCCATCCCTCTAAAGATACCCATGACATTCTTCAAAGAAGTGGATCAGACACTTTTGAAATTCATTTGGAACAATAAACACCCTCGAATAGCTAAAGCAATCATTGGGAAAAAGAATATGGAAGGAATTACTTTTCCCAACTTTAAACTGTACTACAAAGCAACAGTTATCAAAACAGCATGGTATTGGAATAAGGATAGGTCCTCAGATCAGTGGAATAGGCTTGAATACTCAGAAAATGTTCCCCAGATGTACAACCATCTAATTTTTGATAAAGGAGCAGGAAATCCTAAATGGAGCAGGGAAAACCTCTTCAACAAGTGGTGTTGGCACAATTGGATAGCCACTTGCAAAAAATTAAACTTAGACCCCCAGCTAACATCATGTACAAAGGTAAAATCCAAATGGATTAAAGACCTCGATATCAGCCCCAAAACCATAAGATATATAGAACAGCACATAGGCAAAACACTACAGGACATTACAGGCATCTTCAAGGAGGAAACTGCACTCTCCAAGCAAGTGAAAGCAGAGATTAACAGATGGGAATATATTAAGCTGAGAAGCTTCTGCACCTCAAAGGAAATAGTGCCCAGGATACAAGAGCAACCCACTGAGTGGGAGAAACTATTCACCCAATACCCATCAGATAAGGGGCTAATCTCCAAAATATACAAGGCACTGACAGAACTTTACAAGAAAAAAACATCTAACCCCATCAAAAAATGGGGAGAAGAAATGAACAGACACTTTGACAAAGAAGAAATACGCATGGCCAAAAGACACATGAATAAATGTTCCACATCACTAATCATCAGGGAGATGCAAATCAAAACAACGATGAGATACCACCTCACACCCCAGAGAATGGCACACATCACAAAGAATGAGAATAAACAGTGTTGGCGGGGATGTGGAGAGAAAGGAACTCTTATCCACTGCTGGTGGGAATGCTGTCTAGTTCAACCTTTATGGAAAGCGATATGGAGATTCCTCCAAAAACTGGAAATCGAGCTCCCATACGATCCAGCTATACCACTCCTAGGAATATACCCTAGGAACACAAAAATACAATACAAAAACCCCTTCCTTACACCTATATTCATTGCAGCTCTATTTACCATAGCAAGACTCTGGAAACAACCAAGATGCCCTTCAACAGATGAATGGCTAAAGAAACTGTGGTACATATACACAATGGAATATTATGCAGCTGTCAGGAGAGATGAAGTCATGAAATTTTCCTATACATGGATGTACATGGAATCTATTATGCTGAGTGAAATAAGTCAGAGAGAGAGAGAAAAACGCAGAATGGTCTCACTCATCTATGGGTTTTAAGAAAAATGAAAGACACCCTTGTAATAATAATTTTCAGACACAAAAGAGAAAAGAGCTGGAAGTTCCAGCTCACCTCAGGAAGCTCACCACAAAGAGTGATGAGTTTAGTTAGAGAAATAACTACATTTTGAACTGTCCTAATATTGAGAATGTATGAGGGAAATGTAGAGCCTGTTTAGGGTACAGGCGGGGGTTGGGTGGGGAGGAGGGTGATTTGGGACTTGGGTGATGGGAATGTTGCACTGGTGATGGGTGGTGTTCCTTTTATGACTGAAACCCAAACAATCATGTATGTAATCAAGGTGTTTAAATAAAAAAAAAATTAAAAAAAAAATTATAGCTTGAGGAAATCTTTCACGAGCAGGGCTCAAAATTTTGTCCACAAAATATTGACACATAGTTGGTGAATTTAGCATGCCCTGAGGGAGAACAGTCCATTGAAAATGCCTGCAAGGGTGAGTATTATTAATAGAAGGAACTGAGAATGCAAAACGGTGTTTATCATCTGGGTGAATAGGAATATGATAGAAACAGTCTTTTAGGTCAATTATAATTAGTGGCCATTCCTTAGGGATTACTACAGGTGATGGTAAACCTGTCTGTAATTTTCCCATAGGTACCATAGATAAATTCACAGCTCTCAGATCCATTAACAATCTCCATTTACCAGATTTCTTTTTTATGGTAAATACAGGTGAATTCCATTGAGAAAACGAAGGCTCAATATGTCCTAATTTTAGCTGTTCTTCCACTAATTCTGTCAGCACCTTTAATTTATCAGTTTTAAGGGGCCACTGGCCTTTCCAAACTGGTTCATCAGATTTCCATTTTATTTTTATTGGTGCTGGGGTTTCTCTGGCAGTGGCCCCTACCAAAAATTTTGGGTTTTTTATTCAGGAGAAGGTTCAGGCTCACCTTGAGCTAATGGGATATGGAATTCTGCCTTCCATTGTTTATGCAAATCACGGCCCCACAGGGATGGTGAGAATGGGCCCACATGAGGTCTGATTATAGCCTTTTGGTTTTCTGGGCCATAAAATACCATGGTTCTTGTGCTTAACAAACAAGAACTCAGGCCTCCTATTCCTTTTAATGAATATGGAATTTCTTGCAGAGACCAATTTTTTGGCCATTCTTTATCAGAAATTACAGTGATCTGAGCACCTGTGTCTATCATGCCATTGAATACTTGCCCTTCTGTATTAAGTTTAATCATTGGATTTTCATCTTTACATTTAGTAATCAGAGCCACTAATGGGTTTTTGGCAGCCCCTGGATCTGTGCTTCCAAAACCTCCAGTTCTTATCTTATCTGAAGTCCCAAATTTAACATAAGGTATTATTACTATTTGGGCAATCGTCTCCCCTTTTTTAAAAGTCCAAGTAACTGGCACATTGATAACTACAATAATTTCTCCCTTTGAATCTGAATCAATAACACCTGTAGTTACTGATATACCTTTTACATTAAGGGAACTTCTGCCCAGAATCAAACCCATTGTATCTGGGGGTGGTGGTCCCACTATGCCTGTGTGTAACATATAAGGGCATTCTCCTGGGTAAATTGTAATGTCCACTGGGCAACTTATATCAAGCCCAGCACTGCCCACAGTGGCATGTGTTAATTCATTAATTGAGATTAATCTTCTTGGGCTGGGCTGGGAGAATTATGGTTTGATGACTTTGCCCCTGATTTGTAAGGGCCTGGGGATTGGCCCTGTAGGCGTTTCCCTGTTTTTTTAATTGTAGATCCTGGAGGAACTGAATTTAACAAAAGACGGCAATTCCTTTTAATATGCCCTTGTTTTCCACAATGATAACAGGAAAATTGTCTCCCAGGGTTTGTATTAAAACCTTTTCCTATGTTATAATTATGGGGATTTCCAGATCTACAGTCTTTCGCCCAGTGGTAACCCTTATTACATTTTGGGCAGAGACCTGGTTTTCGGACAAGTTTTTGTCCCCTTTGGTAAAGAGGTATATTTCCTTTAGTAATTGCAAAGGTTTGCACCTGATCTGAATTTGCTAATGAATGGGGTATATCATAAACATTCCTACAGGCATATAAAAATTCATTTAAATCAGCTTTTTCCTGCAATGGAGCCAATACCAATTTGCAAGCTGAATTAGCATTATGATAAGCCAAACATTTTTCTAGAAATTTTCTCACCTCATCATTTTTAACTTGTATCTTTAAAGCATCTTTGAGTTTAGCCACAAATTCTACATAAGGCTCTTGGGGACCTTGGATGATCCTTAAAAAGGTTCCCTCACCAGTACTGTTAGTATCAATTCTTTCCCATGCAGATAATGCAATGTCTTTAATTATTTTTGAGATTTCCTTTGGTAAAGCTGCTTGTGTCTGTATATCTGAATATTGATTTTCTCCCATTAATAATTCATATGAGAGATTCACCCCTGCCACTCGTTTTTGGTTCCATCTGGACTATATAGTTTGGATTTCACACCCTCTGCATATAACATTTCCCATTCAGTTCGTTGTTTAGATGGCAGGCATATTTCAGCAAGTTTTTTAAAGTCATGCAGAGTCCAAATTGATTTTTGACACCACATGCTTAGTACCTCCTGACAATATGGAGAGGTAGCCCCAAATTCTTTACATGCTTTCTTAAAACGTTCCACATCCTCCATTTCAAGAGGTTCATAATTTGAAACATATACTGTTTGAAATGGAGTTGAGGCTGGATTAGCAGAAGTACCTTGCACAGGACTCTGATGTCTGAGGTGTGGAATACTAGAATGTGGTTCATTGTCTGAGTTGGCACTAACATGTGAGTCCATACTGTGAACAGAATCAGGACTCTCTTGTGGACTTATCACTGGAGGCTGATCATCAGTGTCAAGATCTTGATTTGGATTATGAGTATCTAAATTACGTATCCGAGTTGATTTTTTACCGGCAAAAATACCTATACTTTTGCTGCCAGTGTTAGATTTATCAGCCTGTATCTTAGTCTGAATTTTCGTAGGAAAAATTTTTTTATTGTCCATACTGGTCATCACTTTACAATTTCCACATTGTCTATTTCCTAACCACCAGCTAATGCCTATGCATATGGTAGTCATATTAGCCAACACAGAAATTCCACAAACTATGACTAATGGAGACCATTCAAGCAATGCAAATATTGGAGTAGAAATATTTGATTGAATTGTAAGCAGCAACCATCCAACGACAATGATATTTACTAGTATCAAACCAAGTGGTTTATATCCAAGCAGAGTAATGCACTTGAGTAATGCCAAACCGATGTATTTAATAACAGATGGCATAGTGAGCGTGAGTATCCATAATAACCAGCCAAGAATCTCCAGAGGTAATTTCCAATGAAACATCTCACTTACAGTTCCAGAGGGTCCAGATTCATCTGTTCCGGGTGCCAAATGTGGGGGGAGGTCAAACCCCTTGTTGATGGTCTCCAAGTCAAAGAATGATTCCCAAAAAGATAAATTGAATCCCATTCTTCCGTCCCCCTTTTGGGGGAGACTTTGATAATAATGTCCGGAGTAAATAATCAACAAATGCAAAAGAATAGGGGACCAAAGGTTCAGCAAAGAAAGTCTTTTGTCAGTTGCAGCCAGCTCCAAAAACCAAACCGAACCAGCAGTCAGTTCTGGCAAAAGAGCCCCCTATGCCTTCCCAACAAGCTATTTATTTGTTTCCTTAATCACCCCCACCTGGAAGATCCAGGTGGGATGACAGGCAAAAACATTATTACAACAATCACACAACACCCAAAGTCAACTACAACAGAATCATGATACCCAATCTACAAGAAGTTATATACAAAAGGAACCTGTTACACTAGCAGTCCAGGGTGCAAAGTGAAGAGGTATGAGATGCATGCTGGAGACAAGGGCTGATGGAGGACAACACTGGTGATGGAAATGCCCCTACTTCACTGTCACTATGTACCTTAAATATAACTGTGAAAGATTTGTAATTCACATTGGTCAAAATAAAAATAATAAAATAAATAATAATAATAATGTTGGCTGTGAGCTTTTATAGATAGCTGTTACTATACTGAGGAAGGTTCCTTTCACACTTAGTTTGCTAAGGGTTTTTATCAAGAACTGGTGCTGGATTTTGTCAAATGTTTTCTATGCATAGATTGATATGATAGTGTGGTTTTATATCTTTCCTTTATTGATGTGGTTTATGATTTGATTGATTTGCATATAATGAACCATCCTTGCATCCCTGGGATAAAATCTTCTTGGTCATGATGTATAATCTTTTTTGTGTTGTTGGATTAGGTTTGCTAAAATTTTGTTAAGTATTTTTGCATCAATATTCATCAGTGAGATTGTTCTGTAGTTTTCTTTCTTGGTAGTATTTCTGTCAGCTTTGGAAATGAGCATGGATTAGCTTCATAGAAGGTATTAGGAAAGATTCCTGTCTCTGATATTTTGGAAGAATCAATGGTAATAAAACTTCCTTTAATGTTTGATAAAATTTACCCATAAACCCATCTAGTCCTGGACTTTTATGCTTTTTATCTTTGGGGATTTTTTAATTTACTATTTCAATATCCTTACATGTGATTGTCCTGTTTAGGTTTTCTTATTCCTCATCATTCAGTATTGGGAGGTTATATTTTTACAAAAATATGCCAATTTTTCTAAGTTTTCTAGATAATTAAGTGGAAAACAGGATATATCTGTAGAAATTGGAGTTGAAATGAACTACACCCATCATTTGGCCTGGAAAGATTACTAACTTCACAGGAGAAAGACAGTTACAACACAGAGACAACACCATAATGAGAGAGGCAGGTATTGTGATAAGAAAACAGATACAATTGAGGCATTTCTAATTTAATACCAGGAATTGATTACCCCAGCAATGAAAAAACTAAATTGCCAGAGAAAGAATAATGACAAACTTCATCCTTTAGTGCCAGAGAAAGAATGATGAGCAAAACCAGAAAATACTGCCATCTTTTAGGCTGAATGGACACAATGTAAAGAAGAATTCCCAAATCCAGAAACTGAAAGACTGGTCAAGAGACCAGTGGGCTAGCATGCAGAGAATTAAGTTATTGCGTTTTTCTTTATGTAGATATAGTTTTCCCCATCTCTTTTTTGGGGATTTGTTTAAAAGCAAATTCTAGTAGATAAATTTCTCTTGGGTTCTGAGTTCATGTTAGAATAAGGTTATAGGGATTGTTTAGCTTGTTTTTTTAATCCCATATGCACCAGGAGTATTATGTGGCATTGTTCCTTTTTGCATAGGCACATTAAAATGGGGAAATGTTAGGTATAAAAAGAAATTATTATATAATAGGCATAGGAATTCAAAAATTTTATATTGGAGGGGCTCTTTCACCCTGAACATTTGTCACAGTGATTTGACTTAGGCTTTAGTCAACTGGACATTGATCAGTCACCCCAGAACCTTTATCCTTTCTTTGGAGCCAGCTCAGTTTTCTTCACAAGCACTAGGAATTGAACTTCTACCAGAGAAGGCCCTGATGCTGCCCTGGTACTGACTTGCTCCAGAGTGAGTTTATATGATACCCTGGTGATCTGGAAACAGCATCAACTTGATTTCAGGGCAGGTTTCTCTGCATTACCAACTAACAGTGAGATGAAACCAGAAGATGACTTTGACATACGATCTGTGCAAAAACCAAGGTCTCTAATTACAGAAACCTGACTGCAACAACTGTGATTGAGAAGAACTTTTACTGGGATCATGAAGAAAGAATGAGATGCAACAACCTAGTATGCCCAGAGCCTATTGTTGTTCTAATGGGAGGATGTTTCATGGGAAGGGCCTCCCTGCTCTTAGGCCAAAGGTTTTTTTCTTTCTATTCTCTCCCCAACTTTTGTTGTACTTATGCAAAAAAAACTGCCACCCTCTGTTTTTCCTTCCTTTTAAATTTTTTTTCACATTTTATCTTTTAAATATGGGCTCCACCTTTTTCATAGAACATTGGGACATGAATTATTTTCTTACTTTATATTTTTGCATTTTTCTATAAAATTAAGAAGAAGAGAAAAAAGAAAGGAAGGGGCCATGGGCTAAGTGGTCTCAGGTGAATTGGTAGAGAAAAAAAGGACAGAACTAAATATACAAGCCAAAATCAAAAACAATAGAGTTAAGAGACCTAAAATTTAACAATCTAAACTTAAATTGGCCTGTTATGCTGGCAGACCAGGGGGGAAAGTGTGATGATATAGGATATACTTTAGGATCATTGATGGAGGGAGGTTAATACTGGTGGTAGAAATGGCCCTCAATGCTGTATATCTGAATTTAAACTACGAAGGACTTTGTAGATAATAATGGTTTCAATAAATTAAAATTTAAATAATTAATTAAGAGTGAGAGAAAAACTTATTAAACTGATTTAAAAATGAAAAAGGGAAGTCAATACAGATACTACAGAAATTCAGAGGTTAATTAGAGATTACTTTGAGAAACTTTATGCTACAAAACAAGAGAACCTAGAAGAAATGAATGTATTCTTGGACTTTTATAACTTCCCAGGGTTGAATCAAGATGATCTAAAATTTCAGAATGGACCTATCACTAATGAGAAAATTGAAATGGTAATCAAAAGGTTTTCCAAAGCAAAAGCCTAGGCTCAGATGGATTCACTAACAGTCTTTCAAACATTTAAAGAGGTCCTACTGCCAATCCTTTTCAGGATCTTCCAGGAAACTGAAGAAATAGTAACATTCCCAAATCGCTTTTATTATGCTAAATTTACCATGATACCAAAAGCAGACAGACACACCACAAAAAAAGGAGAGAGAGAGAGAATTACAGGCAATGTCCTTGATGAACACAGATGCAAAGATCCTCAACAAAATATTAGTAAGTAGAATACAACAGATCATATAGAAGGTCATACACCATGGCCAAGTATGATTTTTTTCTGGAAGTGCAAGGATGATTTAATATACACATGTCATCAATATAACTCATTTATTAATAAAAGGGAGATTAAAATAAAATCACTTCATCATATAAAGAGATGCAGAGAAAGCATTTGAAAAGGTCAAACACTCATTAATTATAAAAACTCTCAACAAAATGGGAATTAAATTAACTTTTCTCAATATAGCAAGGCCATTTACTGAAAACCTATGGGAAACATTGTATTCATGGGGAAAATCTAAAAGCCCTTCCTTTAAAATCAAGTACAAGGGGCCGGAGAGATAGCATGGAGGTAAGATGTTTGTTTTTCATGCAGAAGGTCATTGGTTCGAATCCTGGCATCCCTTATGGTCCCCCAAACCTGCCAGGAGCAATTTTTGAGCATGGAGCCAGGAGTAACCCCTGAGCACTGCCAGGTGTGACCCAAAAACAAACAAACAAACAAAAAGATCAGGTACAAGATAAGATTGCCCACTCTAACTAAAAAATTTAATACTATATTCAATACATATACTATTGGAAATATGTGCCATAGCAAACAGGCAAGGGCATCCAGATAGAAAAGAAAGAAATTAAGTTTTTACTATTTGCAGACAACATGATACTATATTTAGAAAATCCTAAAGACTCTACCAAAAAGCTTCTAGAAACAATAAATTATTACAGTAAAGTGTCAGTCTTCAATATTAATATTGTAATAAATATATGGCTTTTCTATCTACAAACAATGAAACATTAAAAACACAATCCATTCAAAATTGCCTCAGAAAATCGGTTACATCATACTCAACCTAACTAAGGAGGTGAAAAACATACAAAGAAAACAACAAAATACTGATTTGATAAAGAGAAGGGGACACAAGAAAATGGAGACATATATCCTGATCATGGATTGGGAGGATTATCGTCATTAAAATGGCAATACTTCCCAAAGTATTGAACAATTTAATGCAATCCCTCTAAGAAAACCCATGATATTTTTCAAAGTGGGTCAAACACTCCTGAAATTCATTTAGAACCAAAAAACTCCCCAAATAGCTAAAGCGATCCTTAGGAAAAAGAAGATGGGAGGCATCACTTTCCCCAACTTTAAATTATACTATAAAGCAATGTTCATTTAAGACAGTATGGTAAAAGGCAGATCAATGGAATAGAGTTGAGTATTCTGAGACTGACCCCCAGACATACTAACAATTAATCTTGATAAAGGAGCAAGAAATACAAAGCGGAGCAAAGGAAGCCTCATCAATGAGAGTTGTTGGAAAAATTGGTGAACTACATGTAAAAAAGTGAATTCTCTTAAAAACAATGCACAAAGGTCAAATCAAAATGGATTAAAAACCTTGATATCATACCTGAAACTATAAGGTACATCGAGAAAAATATAAGCATAACACTTCATGCATTGAATCTAAGGGCATTATCAAAAAGGAAACACCACTATCCAAGAAAGTGGAAGCAAAGAAATGAATGAGTCTACATTAATCTGAGAAGCTTCTGCGCTTCAAAGAAAACAGTGAATAGGATACAAAGATTACTCACAGAGAAACTACACATCCAGTATCCATTAGATAAAGGGTTAATATATAAGATATACAAGGTACTGATAGAATTTAGAAAAAAAATCTCACTCCTTCCAAGAAAGGGGAGAAGAAATGAACAAACATTTCCTCAAAGAAGAAATAAAGATGGGCAAGATTCAAATGAAACAGTGCTTCACATCTCTAATCATCAAGGAGATGGAAATCAAAACAAAAATTAAAAACCATCTCACACCATAGAGAATGACACACATCACAAAGAACAAGGAAAAAAACAACAGGGTGGTGTGAATGCAGAGAGAAAGGAACTCTGATTCACTTGCTGGTCGGAATGTAGATTGGTCCAGACTTTTTTGGAAAATAATATGGATATTTCTCAAAAACTAAAAATCAAACTCCCATATGATACAGAATACCACTCCTAAGGATATACCCTAAGAACCCAAAAACATCATGCAGAAAAGCCCTCTGCATTCCGATGTTAATCACAGCACTATTTGCAATAGCCAGAATCTTGAAACAACCCAAGTGCCTGAGAGCAGATAAATGGCTAAGGAAACTATGGTATGTCTATACAATGTAATACTATGCAACCATTAGGAAAAATTAAGTCATAAAATTTGTTTATATGGAAGGTTATGCTGAGTGAAATAAATCAGAGGGAGAGGGTTAGACATAAAGTAATATCACTCATTTGTGGATATAAGATAGATAAAAGATAGTATGGTGCTAAAATCCAGAAACAATAGAGAGGAGGGCCAATGTATGGTAGGTAGCTTGCTTCAAAAAGCAGTGAGTTCAGTTAGGGTAGAGAATAGTCCACTGGACAATGATAGAACTAATTACTCTGGACAAGAACTGGATGCTGAAAGAGCATAAAGTAATATGAATGGCACCTCTTCATTAACGATAGTGCAAACCACAGTGTCAAAAAGGAGAGAGAGAGAGACAGAGAAGAGAGACAGAGAGAGAGAAAAGCAAAATACCTGCTTCACAGGCAGGCTAGGATGGGTAAGTTGGAGGGAAACTGGGTACATTGATGGTAGAAAAAGTGCTCTGGTGAAGGGAGGTGGGGTGCACATTCTATGAAAAATGCAATCAATGAACAACTTTATAACCACGGTGCTTAAAAATAATTATAAAAAATTAAAAACAAATAATACTACAGCAAGTAATGTTTTCACACTATCAGGCAAAAGCCACATACTTATTGTGATATATTACTACATCAGTATTCTCTTTAACTCACCTGTTCTGAAAGTTAGGAGGACAAAGGTAGGGTTTAAATTTATTTTTCAGAACTACATCCATGCCCCTTCTCTCTATCCGACATATTGAACTGTACTTTCAAAGTCATTTCATTCATACAAATCAATGACATATTACCACTGGGAAACAATATCTGGACCTCGACTTCTGGAGTCGAAGTTGAAGGCTCTGTTGCTGGTAAACTTAACTCAAGTTTAATATCTTACACTTCTTGTCTTTCCTTATTCACTAACAGAAAGTCTTGAAAGCACAAGGCAAATTTCCTGGCATGTCCTGTCATCAATATGTCAGTCTTCCTTCTTTTGAATAGCTCTTGGCTTGGAGTTACAAGTTGTCTCCTTTTGTAGACTTTGCTTCACTTCCACCTTCCAATCTCAGGTTAGAAAGGTTATGGCTGGGGAAAGGAGGAGGAACCAAGGAGTCGCTCTTGCTCATAGGTCCCTAGAAAAATCAAGTTCTTTTCTATTATCTATCTTCTTCCAGCCATTCTAGATCCTTTGATAGGATGTTTGTTTTTTTTTTTATCCTATCTCTGCACTAAACCACCTGGGATTCAATCTGGCAGTTGATCCTGAGGACTTCTAATTACTGCGTGGCCATTATGCTCTCATGTCCTTCCACTTCCTATTTCAGCCTATCTTCCTGCCTCCACCATCAGGCTTTAATTTTTTCTTCCCTATCCATTGTGCAGTAAAGATGACTCAGGCTGTGGTCAACCTTCTGTCACATCATCACCATCTCTATATAGAGCCTAGAAATAACCAGCTCATATTAAACATATTTTTGGCAATATTATTTTCCTTAGCTAACCCTGTTTATACTTTCCTACTCCATATTTGCCTCACAAAACGGTATGCTCTGATCCCAACGCCCAAATACAATACTTAAAGCTGCACTTCTATTTATTTTAACAAAAGAAAGTTAGCACACTCCTATTTATTTTTTAGAATACAATGCCTTCTTTCTTAGAGAGATAGGTCTATGGAATGTTTGAATATAATGTTAAAGTCAATATGGTTATAATAAGAAATTTTTCTCCTCCCTCACCCCTTCCTCAATGTCTCCAAAAGATCTCAAAACATATGCCATTATAACCCTCTGCTGTCTCCTGGTCTTGTTTAGTATAGAAATGGTCAAGCTTATTATAAGGAAAATTTATGTTGTCCAGTGTCAAAAGTCAAAAAATGAAAAATGTACATCAGTACAAAAAAAGAGCAAATAACTACAAAACTCCAATAGAAATTCTGAAACAAGATCAATGAATGATGAAGTAGGATAAGAGAAGAAAGTCGTGCAAAATAAATTTTCTGGTAGATCTCTCTTATTTTTTATTACACTAGAAAAACTCCTCTAACATCATATATATATACTACAAAACTTATTCTATGACTAAAATTACTGTCAAGAAAGTGAGAGATGGGAAGTGAGACATTTATTTAAAAAATTTTGGATCTGTTAGGCTCTAACAGACTATAAAAGCTAATATCCACAAATTTTCGAATGTTATTCATACTTACAATCATTCATTTTAATTATCATTATAGAAAGAATAAAACATGAGATTTGTCCTTTGACCATGTTTATGACTACTAAATATTATTTTTACCATAAAGTATACAGATTCTAGAGCTTATTAATATTTTTCTTTGTTTGGGGTCTATATCCAACTTGCTCAGGATTTAACCCTGGATCTGCACTCAGGGATCACTCCTGCACTCAGGATACAATATGGGATGCTAGGGATCAAACCTGGAGTAGCCATATGCAAGAAAAGTGCCCTACCTAATGTATTATCTATCACTCCATTCCTGTTTATTCACTTTTTTGGTCCAAAAGTTGATTAAAAACTTCTTATTCCCTTTGTTATAGAATATATATCTCAATTTGTAATGAGTTGTAGTAGTAGTAGTAGTAGTAGTAGTAGTAGTAGTAGTAGTAGTAGTAGTAGTTAGCTTTTAGGTGAGTTGTTTATCCATGCCATTTAGTCTCTAAAGAGTCCTATAAGTTAGGTACAACTAATATCCTTCTTTCTAACCATTGACATTGAGATTTTGAGAGTTTGTATAGCTCATCTGGCCTTTGTAGGTAGAAAGGGGTGGCATTCAAAGGATGGCAGCCTAATTTCCCAGAATTGTAACTGTTATCCTATCTTTTTCTCACAAGAGTCAGGCAATTCAAAGTCCCATTGAAACAGAATTTAGGGGCTAGAGAGGTGGTGCAAGCCGTAAGGCATCTGCCTTGCCTGCACTAGCCTAGTACAAACCGTGGTTCAATCCCTCAGCATCCCATTGGTCCCCCAAGCCAGGAACAATTTCTGAGCACATAGCCAGGAGTAACTCCTGAGCACCACCGGGTATGGCCCAAAAACCCAAAAAGTAAAAATAAAAATAAACAGAATTCAGGAAAAAAATCCAGACATTTAGGAAGAACTTTTAAAGCTACTCCTCTTTGAGTGAGCAGTGCTTAACTCAGAACTAGCTAACTTTTCTGTAGTCACAAACCATTTTTAAAAATCTAGCATCTTGTACCAAAAGTTAATGCTCACTCATGTTGGATTGGGTCATTAGTGAATTTGGTTTCTTATTGTCACTTGGAACTCAGGCTGGCTCTCTGGAATGGTGCTTGTCTCTGTGGCTGGAGGGCAAGATGGTGTCTTGCAGATTGGCCCCACCAGCTTCTACCAAAGGACTTCTACTCATCAATTCTGCTCTCATTTTACTGGCCAAAGCAAGCAATAGCCCTAATTTCAAAGATGCAGTGAAATGCAATCTAATGCCAAAGTTAGCTTGCAAATATGTTACCAGGACAAGAACTGTGTAGAAGGAAAAAGCCTGGAAATACTAATGATCAGGTCCAATGTCAACCACAGTAACAAACTCATAAAATTGTGCTGTAAGCTTAGTTGATTCTGGTTGTGTTGAAAAGCTCTAATTCTGTAATTAAAATTTATTGCTCTAAAAATGGCCAAATTCAAAATTATTTGCTATCACTATCTTTTCGAGCACTAAATTTACTTTCTCCAGGGACTACAATAGTGGGTAAGACACTTTTTTTGCACATAGCCAACATCAGTTGAATCCCAGCACCCCATATAACCCCCTGAGCCCACCAGGAGTGAATCCTAAGGAGTGAGCTCTGACCATACTGTGTCTTGCCCAAAAACAAAAAATAAATAAAATGAACTTTTTTTCAATACAAAACTACATAGGAAACTTTTCAGAATTTTAAAAAGTTTTAAAGACCACTAGATTTGAATAAAACTACATAAATGATAAATAAAAGGTATTATAGTTGACAATCAAAAAAGGAGATCTTACAATAGAACATAGGCAGAAATTTCTAGCATATTGTCTGGTACAAAGCAAAGCATTCAATCATTAGCTTCCCAACACATATCCAACTCCAATTAAACTTTCTTCAAGAGATGCCTCTATTTCAATACTTGGCCAAAGCTGTTGAAGTTTTACTAACTTCTAATTCTAATATTGATACTAGATATGTAGCATATTATAAGATTATGCCTGGGAGGGACCCAGTTCATATGGGTTCATCATATGATTCACCAGCCTGCCAGGGATGATTTCTGAGTGCAAAGCCAGTAGTAACTCCTGAGCACACTGGGTGTAACCCAAAAACAAACAATAAATAAACAAATAAAGTTTAAAACATTTTTTTAAAAATTAAAAAAATAATAATAAATGGGAGATTTCTGTGAAGTTGTTTCCCAGAGAGAAAATGCAGAAGTCCGTTGCCTGGGTCACATTTTCACATATCTATATTTCCTTAGTCATAGCTCTTTCTAAACTCCTAGAACATTTCAAATATTTCTGACATGCAGTACTTGTCATCATAACTCTATCATATAATTCAGCTTTAGTACAGATATTTGAGTTAGAGTAGAGAGAGGACAAGAAATGCTGTTTTCTCAGTAAGAAAAAGCAAAACCATGATGGAAACAATGGAACTTTTTATTAACTGCTGGAATGAGATATGAGTATCCAAAGGCAGAATGTAGAAATGGCCACAAAAGTGAACTCTGGTAATCAGAATTGTAGATCTTGAGGGAAATTTATGGTATGACAACCATTTTCTTTGGGAATTTATCTAATAGACAAGGGCAGTGCCAATCGCATCATTCTGCTCAAACTTTTTCTGATTAAGAGATGAAAAGGATGCTGGTCTAGTTTATAAAATAGACTTTTTATGACTAATCTTACCCATGATGTAAAACACTTCAATGATGAATTTCTCTGCAACTTTTTCTACCTACCTTGACCCCAGGTCTGAATGTCTTCATTTTGCAATATGAAGAAATACTAGCTGGGGAACTTTCAAACTGTATATACCCTTGAATGCACTTCCTGATAAAGTGGGAGGTGCACCAGCTGCTACTACAGATGCTGAAAGAACTTGAAACAAGTAAAGCTGATTGTAATAATATGTTGCACATGGATGAAAAAGCTATAGTGGTGGAAAAGCCCCATTCAGTGGAGAGGCACCATCCAACAATACAAAGACCAAGGAAAATTTTGGCCCAAGCAAACTATGATGATCACTAACTAGTGATTCATGACACAGAAGTGTTATGGAAGATCTCCTAAAAAGAAGAATAATATTAGCATCCAGGGTAACATTCAATTTTCCTTATTCCTATTGGTTATGATTAGTAAGCTTCATAAATTGTGATTTCAGAGACATGGAGAAGACTCCCATCTAAGAAATATATCATTGGCGTCGGAGAGAATGCACAATGGTAAGGCATTTATTTGCCTTGCACGCAGATGGATGATGGTTCAAATCCTGGCATCCCATATGGTCCCCAGAGCCTGCCAGGGGTGATTTCTGAGCACAGAGCCAGGAGTAATCCCTGATCGCTGCCGGGTGTGATCCCAAAACCAAAAAGAAAAAGAAAAAGAAAGAAATATATCATTTTACTATTTGCCAAAGCTTTAATTTCTATTTAACATATATTTCTTTAACCTAAGTCTTGTATTATTCTTAAAATAAACATTTAAGATATATTAAGTAGGCATCAAATCATTAATATATTACTGTGAATTGATTAATATTGTATAATTCTTTTCTAGCAGCAAAATTAGGTAAAAGTAAGGAGTAAGGTGGACTTTACAGCAGAAAAGAAAAAATTACTTTTGACCTAAGAATATGAAAGAGATGAAAGACAGGGATGGCAAAGTTAGAGTTAAATTATTTTTCTGTATTTGAATATTTTTGTTTCTTTTGATACATTTGAGTCATTTGTAAAAAATGGGATTTTTCAGTAACTAAGATAAACCCAATTGAAGATGAAGTCCTGAAAACTAACATTGTCTTATTCTTTTTTCTACTTGTAATAGCCTTCTCAGTGTCTATAAAAAAACACTTGGCACAGAGGAGCAAATAAACTTTGCCTTCATGAATGAGTAAGCAAATAAATAAATAAAACTAAAGCACCAATTCCAACTAAATAGAATTTTCTTCAACATTATCACATAGGAGGTGTTGTAACTTACTTCAATTATTTCCTGATTTCTCAAAACAGATCCAACCTCTGTTCTAAGAACTGCCAAAGCAAGTAACAATGTCATTTTCTTAAACTTTATTATTTGTGGGGCCTGGGTTGGAAGCCAGGGCCTCACACATGTGAGACATACCCCTCTAACACTGAGCCATATCCCTGACCCAACAGTTATTTTGAAATTATCAATGGGTGGTGTCAAATCATCTCCCTCTGATGAAATATTTGGATTTTAAGACATACTAATTTTGCTACCACTTTATTAGAAACTGTTTATTTAATCAAAAAGGAAAATAATTTATGAGAAAGTTAAGCAAACTTTCATGTGTAGTGTGAGTAAAAAAGAAATCTCAGAATTCTAAGCAATCACCAAGGTGTTGGGCCAATTGGCTAGCTTTCTCCAGAGGCATCTCTGAACGTTAAGTAATTTAAATATTTAAATTTTGTTCTGTTTTTCATTAAGCAAATAAATAAACAACAACAAAAATGTGAAAATGTGTTAAAGTCATATTTCATCTTCCCTTCTATTATCCATTACACACATCACATAAAAATAACATTTAAAATATTTTAGTGGGGCACCAGAGTGGTGGCACAGTGGTAGGTCAGCATGTGGCTGACCTAGGATAGACTATGGTTCAATCCCCTGACATCCCATATGGTCCCCTGAGCCAGGAGTGATTTCTGACCCCAGAGCTAGGAGTAACCTCTGAGCATCACCAGGTGTGGCCCCAAAACAAAACAAAACAAACAACAAATTATTTATAAGTTGGAAAGATAGTAGAAGGGTTAAAGCCTAACATGCAGTCAAGCCCAGTTCCATTCAGCCCATAGCACCACATGATTTCCTGAGCATCACTAGGCATGACCTTCAAAGTTTCTGAGCAATGCTATGATAACCCAGGTAAGCTCTAACTCTGCAGGGCTCAAGCACACCTGATTCTGATAATCACCAGAAGAGGTCCCCAGACCTCCTGAGCACTACCTGAGAGACTACCCACCAAAAAAAATAAATTAAAAAAAAAAGTTTGGTGTAAGATAATGATGTTTGCCAACACAGTTCTTTACTTTCCCTAACCCCATAATTAGCATTAAATACTTTCCATAAATGTCCAATTCTAGCCTATCTCCTGAGCTCTATATAAATGTCCACCATTAACTAGATTTTCCCTTGGTTATGTTCAAACACACCCTATCTTTTTTTTTTAATTGTCTTTTGTCTCCTTGACTTTTTCCAGATAAAATTTTGCTACTTCTATTTAAAATCAAGTATCATCAATCTACAATACCATAAAATTTCAGGAGCTCAACTTCCCATCTTTCTGTGTATCAACTCATAAGTACCACCAAAGTACCAGTGCATTCCTACCTCCAGAAAGATGTTTCTGTTCATTCCTTCAATCCACTTCTCTTTCCCAACCACACCACCATAGTTATTAACTTCCATCACAATTCATGAATGTAGATATGATCTCTTTAAACCAAAGATATGATTTAGACTGTCAAATAGGCACTGTAAGCCCTCTAGGACACCCATACTCTTAGGTGATTGTGTCTATGCTTAGCACTCCAAACTCTACCTTTACCCCCACTCTATTCCAGGTGCTCTCCCCAACTGATATCCCAAAACTTCTAAGTGCCTCTTCCTCTCTGTTTTGCTTCTTCCTTTAAATTCTTTTCAATGAAATATCTAGTTCTTTCTCATTATTAGTATTCTGCTCAATTGTCATCGTTTTTAAAAAGATGTTTACTAATCTTTTTAAAATCCACCCCCTTTAGTCACTATGTCCCAACTCTCTTTTATTTTACTCATGGGACTAATCATATCTTAGTTATTCTATGTTTGGCTTATTGTTGTTCCTCTTCATCTAGAATGTCAGTGCCATGAGAGTAGCTTAGCTTATTTCCTATAGCAGAACAGAAGCTCTTGGCACATGGCTGGCATCCTACTGGAAGTGAATGCATGTGTTTTAGATAAATTATGTACATTCTGTGGTTACTCTAAAAAGGTTGATTATCAGATTATATTTTTCTAAAGGGAAACAATTACTAATGGAGAAAGCAGTCTTCATTTTTGTTAAACTATTGGATTTGGAATGCCTACGCACAGATTTGCCTAGATCATTTGTTCTTTTTCATAAATTTAACATTATCTGATACAGGCTACATGTCAGTTTCTCTGTCTTCAGAATTAGAATACTAAGCAAGTGGAAGATGACTAAAAGAAATAAAATGAAATGTAGAGAGAAACAAAAGATGTCAAACAGACCCAGTAAGGCACAGAAAATATTCAAACATGGCATGAGTGAATGTTGTCCCTTCTTTTCAAATGTGTTGGCAAAGAAGGGTGATATCAATTCAAAGCATAATATCAAGTTATTCTAGCTATAAAGCATAATCTCTGCACAGCTAATGATTATACTGTATCATGATTAAAGCGATGTCATGAAAATAATTACAAAGAGCTACATAGACTGAGATATCGTTCTGATTTATGTCTGAATGTCAGATAGAAGAACATAATCATCTTCTGCAAACACCATTAAAATCTTTTCTAATTCTTGGGTTGTTTGAGTAGAGAAAGAGGCCAGAATACGATGGAGAAACTTTTGGGTAAATCTATGGCTGTTCATGTAAGTCTTTCATTATATGTAGAGAAAGTAATTTGAAGTGATTCTTGAGAAAATATTTGTCTCTTTAGAAAAAGTTTCTAATCAGAAAAGAAGATAGCGTGGCTGGGATATAGGTGCTTCCTAGGAGACATAAAGAACTGGCTGGTACTTCCCCATTTTATTTTTTTCACCCTGTATAGCATTCCATTATAATTGAGAAACATTTATATCATCTTTATTTCACATCTAAGAAAATATATTCACTCTTCAAACCACAATTCTTAGGTTATAATTACTTATAATGCATATAACTATTTGAATACTGTAAAAACATTGACTAAGTATATTACTTTTTTCCTACCAAAATCATCTTCCTCATTTATCCATAAACTCATTGGTATAAAACTAATATGTTTTTCTTTAATTCCTTCCCATGCACTTAATTCCATTTATAATCTCCTTGGATAACTTATCCTTTAGCAAAAATACTAAAGTTTTTGAAATACGATGTTACATAATTTTAAAGCAATTGTGACCTAGAAAATCACTCTTTTTTATTAATTTTATTACTTTTTAAATAGTATCTTTATTTAAACACCGCGATTACAAATTGACTGTGGTTGGGTTTCAGTCATAAAAAGAACACCCCCCTTCACCAGTGCAGCATTCCCACCATCAATGCCCCCATCCCCTGCCTGTATTTGAGACAGGCATTCTACTTCTCTCACTCATTATGATTGTCATGATAGTTGTTAGTGTAGTTATTTTTCTAACTGCACTCACCCTTTGTGAGTGAGCTTAGTATTGTGAGCTGGTCCTTCTGGCCCTCATCTCTGGGCATTATTACAATAATGTCTTTTAGTTTTCTTAAGTGATACTATTTCTGTGTGTGTCTCTCTCCCTCTGACTTATTTTACTCAGCATAATAGTTTCCATGTCCATCCATGTATAGGAAAATTTCATGACTTCATCTCTCCTGACAGCTGCATAATATATCATTGTGTCATTGTACCAAAGTTTCTTTAGTCATTCATTAGTTGAAAGGCATATTGGTTGTTTCCAGAGTCTGATGTGAGAAAGAGATTTTTGTATTGCATTTTTGTGATCCAAGGGTATATTCCTAGGAGTGGTATTGCTGGATCATATGCACTTCCCCATTTTAGATCAAACTATAATGCTTTTCCTAATCAAAGATGAAGGAAAGAAGAATTCAAATACTAGCATTAAATTTATCATTTTACAGTTATTCACAGGGCAAAAGTACAAGTTAGTTAGCTTATATGCAAGCATTGTCTTGTTATTTATAGGTATATAGTAGGTATTTATTGATATTATCATCATTTTTATTCCTAACTTACTAGTAGAGAAATAAACCCTAGAAATTTAGGCAAATTAAAGAAAGGATGATATGTAATATTAAAAAAATTACCCAAGCAGGCATCTGTAAGACCCTGCTGCCACCATCACAAAAGACCCACGCACATTCAGGATAGAAAGGCCAGTGAGAACAGCTAACCACACCCAAGACCTTATCCTCAGGGAACCTAGCTTGGCAGGGTGTTGTGGAGGTACCCCTGGTCACCCTGTAAATTCAGCATGTTCAAAACATCCTCTCCCCATTCTTCTATTTCTGGACTTTTCAGTAACCATCACAAAAGACTCAAGCCCGCTTAGGACAAAAAGGCCAATATACCTCCCACCACCTCTTCTGCATTTAAACAGACCAGTTTTTTAAAACAACCTAAAACTCTGGTACTCCAACTGATCCAATGCAAAATAACAATGAGGAACTGAAGGCAGACACCAGTAACTGGAGGCATAGAAAGAAATTCTAGCAAATTCCCAAGTCCTCCAAAATACACAAACCCTATGGATGAGAACCTAATATTAGCATTTAATCCTTAGCAATGGAATTTAAGGAAATACTAACCAAAGAAATTTAAAAATCCATTGACAAACAATTCAAGCAACTCGAAAAAATCTATCAGAAGATGAGAGAGTTAATACAAATGAAATTAAGAGAACTAAAAGATATATTATTAAGCCATAATAGCAGAACTACACATATACAGAATCACATGGATGAATTTGAAGGCAAAATGAGCCAACAACAAAGAAGTCAATAAAGAAATGAGAGACAAAACATTGGAAGAAAATGTGAGGTACTGAATGAATAAAGACAAAAGAAATAGTCTACAACTAATAGGAATCACAGAAGGGGAGGGCAAAGGGAAAGAGATGGCTGTACATATCCAAGAGGTGAGAAGAGTAACAAACAATAGACCCTAAAAGATTAACACCAAGACATAGAGTAGCCCAAGTTACAAAAGAAGAGACAGAAATGAAATCTTCAAAGTAATACGGGATAAAATAATCTCAAGTACAAAGGAAGGAACATAAGAATCAATGCAGATCTTCCATTTGAAATAATCAATTCAGGCCAGAAGACAGTGGACTGACATATTAAAACTTTTAAATGAAAGAAACTTCTAACGTAGTTTTCACTACTAGGCAAAACTCACATATACATGTGAGGAGGAGTTAAAAACATTATCAGACCAAAAAAGAATTTGCAAAATTTGCACTAACCAAACCAACTCTAAATGAACTACACAATCCAACACCCAATTATAACAAAACCCTACAAAATATAACAGCACAAATTCTAACTCTGATCAACATTATGCACCAATGTTGAGCCAGCAAAATATTTAAGGCTTTTGCTTATAAACCTAGAGAAATAAATGGATGAAAATGTGATACTAGTGGGAGATTTCACCACACCATTATCAACTATGCAGAACACTAGCGAAGACATAAGAGCAATAAAAGAGAAATTAGAAGAACTAGGAACTAATGGACTTAGACAGAGCCCCCCATCCTCACAAAATGGATTACATGTGCACATGGAACCTTTTCTAGGATAGACCATGCCTTAGGACTGAAATTTGACTTACATAAAATCACAAATATAAGTGTTGTGTATGTAAATATTTTTAATATATTTTATTTTTATTTAAACACCTTGATTACATACATGATTGTGTTTGAGTTTCAGTCATGTAAAGAACACCACCCATCACCAGAGCAACATTCCCATCACCAATGTCCCAAGTCTCCCTCCTCCCCACCTGACCCCTGCTTCTACTCTAAACAGGCTCTCCATTTCCCTCATACATTCTCATTATTAGGACAGTTCAAAATATAGCTATTTATCTAACTAAACTCATCACTCTCTGTGGTGAGCTTCCTGAGGTGAGCTGGAACTTCCAGCTCTTTTCTCTTTTGTGTCTGAAAATTATTATTGCAAGAATGTCTTTCATTTTTCTTAAAACCCATAGATGAGTGAGACCATTCTGCGTTTTTCTCTCTCTTTGACTTATTTCACTCAGCATAATAGATTTCATGTACATCCATGTATAGGAAAATTTCATGACTTCATCTCTCCTGACAGCTGCATAATATTCCATTGTGTATATGTACCACAGTTTCTTTAGCCATTCATCTGTTGAAGGGTATCTTGGCTGTTTCCATAGTCTTGCTATGGTAAATAGTGCTGCAATGAATACAGGTGTAAGGAAGGGGTTTTTGTATTGTATTTTTATGTTCCTAGGGTATATTCCTAGGAGTGGTATAGCTGGATCGTATGGGAGCTCGATTTCCAGTTTTTGGAGGAATCTCCATATTGCTTTCCATAAAGGTTGAACTAGACGGCATTTCCACCAGCAGTGGATAAGAGTTCCTTTCTCTCCACATCCCCTCCAACACTGTTTATTCACATTCTTTGTGATGTGTGGCATTCTCTGTGGTGTGAGGTGGTATATCATCATTGTTTTGATTTGCATCTCCCTGATGATTAGTGATGTGGAGCATTTTTTCATGTGTCTTTTGGCCATTTGTATTTCTTCTTTGTCAAAGTGTCTGTTCATTTCTTCTCCCCAATTTTTAATGGGATTAGATGTTTTTTTCTTGTAAAGTTCTGTCAGTGCCTTGTATATTTTGGAGATTAGCCCCTTATCTGATGGGTATTGGGTGAATAGTTTCTCCCACTCAGTGGGTGGCTCTTGTATTCTGGGCAGTATTTCCTTTGAGGTGCATAAGCTTCTCAGCTTAAAATATTCCCATCTGTTAATCTCTGCTTTCACTTGCTTGGAGAGTGCAGTTTCCTCCTTGAAGATGCCTGTAGTCTCAATGTCCTGGAGTGTTTTGCCTATGTGTTGCTCAATATATCTTATGGTTTTGGGTGTAATATCAAGGTCTTTAATCCATATTGCTACTCTAAAGTCCTTATCTGAGAGGTTGATTAGTTGGTTGGTCATTATCTGGTCCTCAGAATTGTCATCTTCATTCTCTATGTCTGATGCTGGCCTGCTTTGTTTCCCCATTGTCACACTTGTATTGTGGGTTTTTCTACGTGTTGTGGTTGTATTCATTGGCTATATGATGCAGGCACCACACTCCTCTGGCTCTGCCCTTTCTGGATGGGCCGACTTGACTCTAAGGGAGGGGAGTCCTCTGTGGATGAAGCCTCACACAGGATCAAATCTTAGGCCCGACCACGCAGCAGAGAAGACAGTCCAGAGAGAAATGCTTGCTTCTGTGATCCAGCATGGTTCTTAGTGTGATTTTTTCTTCTTGTTGCGATGGTGTTCTTTTCTTAGAAAGAGCACTGGGCCGCTTAGCAAAGCGGAGCTAAGTGCTCTTCTGGAGCCTCTTTTCAGCCCACTCCCAAGAGGTTGACGCAAGAGGTCAGTAGACAGACACACTCATGCAGCACTCACAGTTTTTCACAGTCGGGCCCCACTCAGTCAGCAATTTCTTACTCGCTCGCTCGCTGGGTAGCTTCAGAATGCAGTTTTTTGGGGGTTCACTTCCCAGGGCTCTGAGGAGATCTTCAAAGATTCATAAAAGACAGAGAAGCACAGGGCAGGGCTCCTTTCAGGTCCTAAGTTTCCTCAGGTTCCTCAGAAGAAGCACAGCAGGGCGGAGACTCTGCAGGTGGAGCAATCAGCACTTCACCTGGCAGTCCCCATGGTCAGCAATTTCTTACTCATTCACCCGCTCGCTGGGTAGCTTCAGAATGCAGTTTTTGGGGGTTCGCTTCCCACGGCTCTGAGGAGAGCTTCAAGGATTCAGAAAAGACAGAGAAGCACAGGGCAGGGCTCCCTTCAGTTCCTCAGTTTCCTCAGAAGAAGCACAGCCAGGCGGGGACTCCGCAAGTGAGTCAATGGCACTTCACCTGGCAGTTCCCACAGTCAGCCATTTCTTACTCACTCACCCGCTCACTGGGTAGCTTCAGAATGCAGTTTTTGGGGGTTCACTTCCCAGGGCTCTGAGGAGAGTTTCAGGATTCAGAAAAGACAGAGAAGCACAGGGCAGGGCTCCCTTCAGGTCCTCAGTCTCCTCAGAAGAATCACAGCCAGGCGGGGACTCTGCAAGTGAGTCAATCAGCACTTCACCTGGCAGTCCCCACGGTCAGCCATTTCTTTCTTTTTTTTTTTTTGTTTTTTTGTTTTTTGTTTTGTTTTTTGTTTTTTGGGCCACACCCGGTGACACTCAGGGGTTACTCCTTGCTATGCGCTCAGACGTCGCTCCTGGCTTGGGGAACCATATGGGACGCCAGGGGATCGAACCGCGGTCAGTCCTAGGCTAGCACAGGCAAGGCAGGCACCTTACCTCTAGCGCCACCCCCCGGCCCCATGTCAGCCATTTCTTACTCACCCGCTCCGTATATAAATATTTTAATGGGATTAAAATTACTGACCTACCCTGATCGGTGATTGTGTCCTACCCTAGGGTGTGACCTGGCATTCTGCTCCCAGAATTGGGTGGTACCTGATCCCACCATTGGGTGGTACCTGATTCTGGGGCATAAAAACAAGGGTCTGTGGAAGGTGAGGGGCTTTTTGTCCTGGACCTATTCTTAGGCCTTTTGGTTTCGGCCTCTTCACAGAATAAAGATCTGTTTTCTTCTAAAGCTGACTGCCTGTTGGCTTTCTTCCCACTGCATTCACCTCAGAACTGCCGACTGAACAGGGTAACAGATGTATGGTTCAAGCTGGAGGAGAAAGGCCTCATCCTCCGACCCTCCATCAGTCAACCTCTTCAGGGGCTGACTTGCAACATATAAGAATTATAGCAAGCATCCTATCAGGCCACAATGCAACAGAGATCATGATTGAATATAAAAAGAAAATGTAGAGAAATTTTAACACCTGGAGAATAAACAACATGCTGCTCACCAACAACTGGACCAGAGAGGAAATTAAAGAAGAAATAAAAAGATTCCTTGAGACGATGACAATGAAGAAACAAAGTGTCAAAAATCTCTGGGACACAGAAAAGGCAGTAATTAGGAAAAAGCGCATAGCATTACAGGACTACATTAGAAAATAGGAAAATGACAAAATCAACAATTTAAAGTGACACCATAAGTATCTGGAAAACTAGCAACAAAAATACCCAAACACAGGTAGAAGAAAAGAAATAATAAGAACCGAAGCAGAAATAAACAACATAAAAATATAGAAAACAATACAAAGAATTAATGAGATCAGGAGCTGCTTTTTTTTTTTTTTGAAATAATAAACAAGATAGATAAACTGCTGGCAAGACACATGAAAACAACTAAATATATCAGATCACAAATGAAAGGGGAGAGATTACAACAGAATCTAGAGAAATCTAAAACTACATGAGAGCTTATTATGAACAACTGTACTCTGTTAAGTTATAGAACCCAGAAGATATGGAGAGCTGAATCATATGGGAGCTCAATTTTCAGTTTTTTGAGGAATATCCATATTATTTTTCATAGATTGGACAAGATGGCATTCTCACCAGTAGTGAATAAGAGTTCCTTTCTCTCCATATCCCGCCAAGTTCTGCTATAAATCTTTTTTTTTGTATTAATAATTTTTATTTTGACCAAAGTGGATTACAAATCATTCACAATGTCACATTGTGACATTGAATCAGGGGCCTTCCCACCACTAATGTTGTCCTCCACCACCGCTGTTCCCAGCCTGCAACCCATATCACCCCTCCTTTCCCTCCTGGGCTGTTAGTACAAGTGGTCCCTTCTGTGTCTAGCCATTGTAGATTGAGTATCATGTCTGTTGTAGTTGGCTTTGGATTTGGTGTTCAAGTCTGATCATTTTTATTTATACTCAATGTTCATATGACTGTTTGGTCTTAGTGCCTTCCATTATTTCTCCCTCAATTTAAGGAGAACAAGATGGTTCAAGTTATGTTTTTTAATAAATTCTTATTTAAACACCACAATTATAGACATGATTGTAGTTGGATTTCAGTCATAAACAGAATACTACCTTCACCAGTGCAACATTCCACCCCCAATGACAGAGACTAAGAGCATAATCCTGATTCCTGGAGCGGCTGCCTGGCACACAGAAGAGACACATACTGACAGAAATTTACAAGGAAAAAACATCTAATCCCATAAAAAAAAATGGGGTGAAGAAATAGACAGACACTTTGACAAAGAAGAAATACAAATGGCCAAAAGACACATGAAAAAAATGCTCCACATCACTAATCATCAGGGAGATGCAAATCAAAACAACTATGAGGTACCACCTCACACCCCAGAGATTGGCACACATCACAAAGAATGAGAACAAGCAGTGTTGGCGGGGATGTGGAGAGAAAGGAACTCTATCCACTGCTGGTGGGAATGCCGTCTAGTTCAACCTTTATGGAAAGCAATATGGAGATTCCTCCAAAAACTGGAAATCAAGCTCCCATACAACCCAGCTATACCACTCCTAGGAATATACCCTAGGGACACAAAAATACAATACAAAAATTCCTTCCTTACACCTATATTCATTGCAGCACTATTTACCATAGCAAGACTCTGGAAACAGCCAAGATACCCTTCAACAGATGAATGGCTAAAGAAACTGTGGTACATACACAATGGAATATTATGCAGCTGTCAGGAGAGATGAAGTCATGAAATTTTCCTATACATGGATGTACATGAAATCTATTATGCTGAGTGAAATAAGTCAGAGAGAGAGAGAGAGAGATGCAGAATGGTCTCACACTTCTATGGGTTTTAAGAAAAATAAAAGACATTCTTTAATTATAACTTTCAGACACAAAAGAGAAAAGAGCTGGAAGTTACAGCTCACCTCATGAAGCTCACCACAAACAGGGATGAGTTTAGTTAGAGAAATAACTAAGTTTCAAACTATCCTAATAATGAGAATGTATGAGGGAAATAGAAAGCTTGTCTAGAGTACAGGCGGGGATTGGGTTGGGAAGAGGGAGATTTGGGACATTGGTAAGGGGAATGTTGCACTGGTGTTCTTTACATGACTGTAACCCAAACACAATCATGTATGTAATCAATTTATTTAAATAAAAAAAAAAGTGTAAAGAAGCGCAGGTGGCTCTCAATCTGCGACTTGCTGACCACTGGTATAGGCAGTGATGTGCATTTCCTGCCTCTTTACCAATCCTTTATGAAGCTAAGGCTTTCAGTTTTAGTTTATAATGTGTGAAGTTTGTGGGTGGCAACTCCAGAGAAATACTAATACTCAGACCCAAGTGACAATGCTCATTTACAGTTCATGCTATTAAGTGCTAATAAGGTGCTTAATAACACAAACAACAAAGGAATGCCTACCTGCTTTTAAACTTGTAGAAAAAATTTTGTCAATGATTGATTAGATTTTATTGTTACATTGGTGGAGAGAAGTGAGTACTCAGTTGGAGGCTTGGAGGGCATGGTGCTGAATGGTGTATGCAGTAGCAGTATTGTAAATTACAGTGCTTCAAATAAAAACATAAAATTTTGTAAACAACTTTAATATTAGAAGGTTTGATCTTTTTAATGTTAGGAGGTCTGGTTAAGACTATCAGGATATTGGCCAGAGAAAATGTGGCGCTGCTGAAGGGTATTGTACATTGTATGAGTGAAATCAATCATGAACAACTTTGTAACTGTGTATCTGATGGTTATTCAAATGAATATTTATATGTATACACACATTATATATATATGGTCTTTGGGCACACCTGGTGGCACTCAGGGGTTACTCCTGGCTCTGTGCTCAGAAATCACTCCTGGCAGGCTCAGGGGACCAAATAGGATGCCAGGAACCTAACCCGGATCCGTCCTGGTCAGCAAGGCAAATGCCCTACCACTGTGCTATTTCTCTGGCATTTACGTATTTTTAAAAAATGGTCAGGGCTAAAATCAGAGCGATAGAACAGTGGGTAGGAAATTTGCCTTGTATATGACTAACCCAGGTACAATTCTTGGTACCCCATTTGGTCCCCTAAACCAGCCAGGAATAATCCCTGAGCATACAAAGGGCCAAGAGTAAGCCCCGAAAACCACCACAACAAAATGACTACCTCTTTTCAATTATTGTTGCTAAACAGAATTCCATTGAATACCTATCCCTTTTTCATCTACATTACCCACCTTTCTTACTAGTTCATATATAAAAGTATTATATTGGAGTCACTTTTTTTTTTTTTAATAGTTAAAATTTTTTTTTTTTATTTAAACACCTTGATTACATACATGATTGTGTTTGGGTTTCAGTCATAAAAGGAACACCACCCATCACCAGTGCAACATTCCCATCACCCAAGTCCCAAATCACCCTCCTCCCCACCCAACCCCCGCCTGTACCCTAAACAGGCTCTACATTTCCCTCATACATTCTCAATATTAGGACAGTTCAAAATGTAGTTATTTCCCTAACTAAACTCATCACTCTTTGTGGTGAGCTTCCTGAGGTGAGCTGGAACTTCCAGCTCTTTTCTCTTTTGTGTCTGAAAATTATTATTACAAGGGTGTCTTTCATTTTTCTTAAAACCCATAGATGAGTGAGACCATTCTGCGTTTTTCTCTCTCTCTCTGACTTATTTCACTCAGCATAATAGATTCCATGTACATCCATGTATAGGAAAATTTCATGACTTCATCTCTCCTGACAGCTGCATAATATTCCATTGTGTATATGTACCACAGTTTCTTTAGCCATTCATCTGTTGAAGGGCATCTTGGTTGTTTCCAGAGTCTTGCTATGGTAAATAGAGCTGCAATGAATATAGGTGTAAGGAAGGGGTTTTTGTATTGTATTTTTGTGTTCCTAGGGTATATTCCTAGGAGTGGTATAGCTGGATCGTATGGGAGCTCGATTTCCAGTTTTTGGAGGAATCTCCATATCGCTTTCCATAAAGGTTGAACTAGACAGCATTCCCACCAGCAGTGGATAAGAGTTCCTTTCTCTCCACATCCCCGCCAACACTGTTTATTCTCATTCTTTGTGATGTGTGCCATTCTCTGGGGTGTGAGGTGGTATCTCATCGTTGTTTTGATTTGCATCTCCCTGATGATTAGTGATGTGGAACATTTTTTCATGTGTCTTTTGGCCATGCGTATTTCTTCTTTGTCAAAGTGTCTGTTCATTTCTTCTCCCCATTTTTTGATGGGGTTAGATGTTTTTTTCTTGTAAAGTTCTGTCAGTGCCTTGTATATTTTGGAGATTAGCCCCTTATCTGATGGGTATTGGGTGAATAGTTTCTCCCACTCAGTGGGTGGCTCTTGTATCCTGGGCACTATTTCCTTTGAGGTGCAGAAGCTTCTCAGCTTAATATATTCCCATCTGTTAATTTCTGCTTTCACTTGCTTGGAGAGTGCAGTTTCCTCCTTGAAGATGCCTGTAATGTCCTGTAGTGTTTTGCCTATGTGCTGTTCTATATATCTTATGGTTTTGGGGCTGATATCGAGGTCTTTAATCCATTTGGATTTTACCTTTGTACATGATGTTAGCTGGGGGTCTAAGTTTAATTTTTTGCAAGTGGCTATCCAATTGTGCCAACACCACTTGTTGAAGAGGCTTTCCCTGCTCCATTTAGGATTTCCTGCTCCTTTATCAAAAATTAGATGGTTGTATCTCTGGGGAACATTTTCTGAGTATTCAAGCCTATTCCACTGATCTGAGGACCTATCCTTATTCCAATACCATGCTGTTTTGATAACTGTTGCTTTGTAGTACAGTTTAAAGTTGGGAAAAGTAATTCCTCCCATATTCTTTTTCCCAATGATTGCTTTAGCTATTCGAGGGTGTTTATTGTTCCAAATGAATTTCAAAAGTGTCTGATCCACTTCTTTGAAGAATGTCATGGGTATCTTTAGAGGGATGGCATTAAATCTGTATAATGCCTTGGGGAGTATTGACATTTTGATGATGTTAATCCTGCCAATCCATGAGCAGGGTATGTGTTTCCATTTCCGTGTGTCCTCTCTTATTTCTTGGAGCAGAGTTTTATAGTTTTCTTTGTATAGGTCCTTCACATATTTAGTCAAGTTGATTCCAAGATATTTGAGTTTGTGTGGTACTATTGTGAATGGGGTTGTTTTCTTAATGTCCATTTCTTCTTTATTACTGTTGGTGTATAGAAAGGCCATTGATTTTTGTGTGTTAATTTTGTAGCCTGCCACCTTGCTATATGAGTCTATTGTTTCTAGAAGCTTTTTGATAGAGTCTTTAGGGTTTTCTAAGTAGAGTATCATGTCATCTGCAAACAGTGAGAGCTTGACTTCTTCCTTTCCTATCTGGATTCCCTTGATATCCTTTTCTTGCCTAATCGCTATAGCAAGTACTTCCAGTGCTATGTTGAATAGGAGTGGTGAGAGAGGACAGCCTTGTCTTGTGCCAGAATTTAGAGGGAAGGCTTTCAGTTTTTCTCCATTGAGGATAATATTTGCCACTGGCTTGTGGTAGATGGCCTTCACTATATTGAGAAAGGTTCCCTCCATTCCCATCTTGCTGAGAGTTTTGATCAAGAATGGGTGTTGGACCTTATCAAATGCTTTCTCTGCATCTATTGATATGATCATGTGGTTTTTATTTTTCTTGTTATTGATGTTGTGTATTATGTTGATAGATTTACGGATGTTAAACCAGCCTTGCATTCCTGGGATGAAACCTACTTGATCGTAGTGGATGATCTTCTTAACGAGGCATTGAATCCTATTTGCCAGGATTTTGTTGAGGATCTTTGCATCTGCATTCATCAGTGATATTGGTCTGTAATTTTCTTTTTTGGTAGCGTCTCTGTCTGGTTTAGGTATCAAGGTGATGTTGGCTTCATAAAAGCTATTTGGAAGTGTTTCTGTTTGTTCAATTTCATGAAAGAGTCTTGCCAAGATTGGCAGTAGTTCCTCTTGGAAAGTTTGATAGAATTCATTAGTGAATCCATCTGGACCTGGGCTTTTGTTTTTCGGCAGACATTTGATTACTGTTTTAATTTCATCAATGGTGATGGGGGTGTTTAGATATGCTACATCCTCTTCCTTCAACCGTGGAAGATTATAAGAGTCCAAGAATTTATCCATTTCTTCCAGGTTCTCATTTTTAGTGGCGTAGAGTTTTTCAAAGTAGTTTCTGATTACCCTTTGAATCTCTGTCATATCAGTAGTGATCTCTCCTTTTTCATTCCTGATACGAGTTATCAAGTTTCTCTCTCTCTCTTTCTTTGTTAGGTTTGCCAGTGGTCTATCAATCTTGTTTATTTTTTCAAAGAACCAACTTCTGCTTTCGTTGATCTTTTGGATTGTTTTTTGGGTTTCCACTTCGTTGATTTCTGCTCTCAGCTTTGTTATTTCCTTCTGTCTTCCTGTTCTTGGGTCCTTTTGTTGAGCATTTTCTAGTTCTATTAGCTGTGTCATTAAGCTACTCAGGTAAGCTCCTTCTTCCTTCCTGATGTGTGCTTGCAAAGCTATAAATTTTCCTCTCAGTACTGCTTTTGCTGTGTCCCATAAGTTCTGAGAGTTTGTGTCTTTATTGTCATTTGTTTCCAGGAACCTTTTTATTTCCTCCTTGATTTCATCTCGGACCCACTGGTTATTGAGCATGAGGCTGTTTAACTTCCAGGTGTTAAAGTGTTTCTTCTGAGTCCCTTTGGAGTTCACAAATAATTTCAGAGCCTTGTGGTCAGCGAAGGTAATCTGCAAAATTTCTATCCTCTTGATCTTATGGAGGTATGTTTTATGTGCCAGCATGTAGTCTATCCTGGAGAATGTCCCATGTACATTGGAGAAGAATGTGTATCCAGGTTTCTGGGGATGGAGTGTCCTATATATATCCACTAGGCCTCTTTCTTCCATTTCTCTCCTCAGGTCTAGTATATTCTTGTTGGGTTTCAGTCTGGTTGACCTGTCCAGTGTTGACAAAGCCGTGTTTAGGTCCCCCACAATTATTGTGTTGTTGTTGATATTATTTTTCAGATTTGTCAGCAGTTGTATTAAATATTTTGCTGGCCCCTCATTCGGTGCATATATGTTTAGGAGAGTGAATTCTTCCTGCTCTACGTACCCCTTGATTAATATAAAATGTCCGTCTTTGTCCCTTACAACCTCCTGAGTATAAAGTTTGCATTATCTGATATTAGTATGGCCACTCCAGCTTTTTTATGGGTGTTGTTTGCTTGGATAACTTTTCTCCAGCCTTTTATTTTGAGTCTATGTTTGTTCTGACTATTCAGGTGCGTTTCTTGTAGGCAGCAGAAGGTTGGATTGAGTTTTTTGATCCATTTAGCCACTCTGTGTCTCTTAACTGGTGCATTTAGTCCATTGACGTTGAGAGAAAGAATTGTCCTGGGATTTAACGCCATCTTTATTTCAAAATTTGGTGTGTCTTTTGGGTAGTCTTGTCTTAGATTAGGTCTTTCAGTTTTTCTCTTAAGACTGGTTTTGTGTCTGTGAAGTTTCTGAGCTGTTTTTTGTCTGTGAAACCATGTATTCTTCCATCAAACCGGAAAGTGAGTTTTGCTGGGTATAGTATTCTGGGTGAAGCATTCATTTCATTCAGTCTTGTCACAATATCCCACCACTGCTTTCTGGCATTGAGCGTTTCTGGTGACAGGTCTGCTGTAAATCTCAGGGAAGCTTGCTTGAACATGATTTCCCCTTTTGATCTTGCTGTTTTCAGAATTCTGTCTCTATCTGTGGGATTTGTCATTGTGACTAGGATGTGTCTTGGGGTGGTTTTTCTGGGGTCTCTTTTGGTTGGTACTCTTCGGGCATGCAGGATTTGATCACATATATTCTTTAGCTCTGGAAGTTTCTCTTTAATGATGTTCTTGACCATTGATTCTTCCTGGAAATTTTCTTCCTGGGTCTCTGGGACTCCAATGATTCTTAAGTTGTTTCTGTTGATCTTATCATAGACTTCTATTTTCGTCTGTTCCCATTCTTTGACTAATTTTTCCATTGTCTGCTCATTTGCTTTAAGTTTTTTGTCCAATCTCTCCTGCTGTATGGAATTGTTATGTATCTCATCTTCCACAGCACCAAGTCTATTCTCAGCTTCTGATACCCTGTCCCAGAGCTTATCCATTTTGTCATTCACTTCGTTTACTGAGTTTTTCAGGCCTGTTAGTTGACATGTTATTTCAGTTTGGAGTTTTGTCATTTCTGCCTTCATATTTTCTTGGTTCTTATTAGTGTTCTGTTCAACTCGATCCATGGTTTCTTGGAGTCTGTTGAGCACCTTCCATATTGCTAGTCTAAAGTCCTTATCTGAGAGGTTGATTAGTTGTTCAGTCATTATCTGGTCCTCAGAATTGTCATCTTCATTCTCTATGTCTGATGCTGGCCTGCGCTGTTTCCCCATTGTCACATTTGTATTGTGGGTTTTTCTACGTGTTGTAGTGGTATTCATTGTCTATATGATGTAGGCAGCACACTCCTCTGGCTCCTCCCTTTCTGGATGGGCTGACTTGCCTCTAAGGGAGGGGAGTCCTCCGTGGATGAAGCCTCACACTGGGTCAAATCTTAGGCCCGAGCATGTAACAGAGAAGACAGTCCAGAGAGAAATGTTTGCTTCTGTGATATAGCGTCGTTCTTAGTGTGATTTTTCCTTCTTGTTGCAATGGAGTTCTTTCCTTAGAAAGAGTGCACGGCCGCGTAGCGAAGCGGAGCGGCCGTGCTCCTCTGAGCCTCTTTTTGCCCCACTCGCAAGAGTTTCACGCAAGAGGACAGTAGACAGACATAGACAGGTCACACTCACAGTCTTTCACAGCTGAGCCCCACTGGGCCGGTGTACTTTCGCGGATTTTCGGAGTCACTTTTAATATAAATGCTCTATTGTAATCCCATTTCAGCTCTCTGGTCCCCTTCTTTTATAATGCTGATGCTATTCTTAGCCTCAAATTACATCATAACATAAATTATTTTATGTTATCAAGGATTTAATTATATGTTTTTTAAAACTTTATTCTTTTTAAGAACTTACACTTAACTTCAGCCATTTCTGAAATAAATTATGATAAACTTCCCAATGACTCAGAAGAGTCTCCTCTAGAGAATGTATGCTTATAAGGCTTTCTCTAACTGTACAAAATAAATCTTCACTTCTGTGCATTGTAATTTTGGGATCTGTATTTAATCTCTTTTTCCTCCCACCATCATAAACTGTTATTCCACAGGCTGTCAGTGTGGTCTTGGTGTTTAAAATCTATCTTGTTTTATAAATAATAGCCTACCAAAAGACCATAGGGTAGGACCAGATTTTAACTATGACATAAAATGCGGAGGTTTTGTGACATGTATTTTTATGTTATCATTTCATTTATCTTTAACTTCACTACAGTTTTTTCAGCAGTTATGTTTGACCAAAACCCTAAGTTGACTATGAAGGCAAGTTGGATTTTCTTGGTAAAATGTGTGTGTATAAATGTAATGTGTGTATGTGTTTGAAGATGATAATATAGGAATAGTTAAATAGATAACATGCATGAGTGTTTTAGATTGAACTGCTTATAGACTAGACAAATATAGTGGGCATTACGAGAACAAATAAGGGTCTTTTTTAAACTTGAGACTATTCTTTAAAGTTTGCTTGGAACTCAAAATTTAAACATTACTTACCACATAGTCATTCATAGGACAGTGCTTTTTACACAAGTCACTCAGTTAATGCTAAGTCATTTGCCTTGCATCATCCAAACCAAGTTTGATCCTCAGCATCTCATTTGGTCCCGAGTCTGCCAAGATTGATTTCTGAGAGCAGAACCAGGAGTCCTGAGCACTGCTGAGTAATGCCCCAAAACCAAAAACAGAAAGAAGAAAATCATACAAAAAGCCAGCCTATATCAAAATATTAAATTATTTGTTAATATACTTTTCTTTCTTTATTCAAATCTGCTCTTCTTTGAGCTTAAAAGTGTACAAATAACAAGTGTTAAAAAAGATATCACAGACTGAAAGAAAACATTTGAAAATTACTATCTGATAAAAATATTAGAAAGGTGATATTTTCATTTGTTTTGTGCAACATAGTTTACAAAACTGTTAATAGGGTTAATGAAACTATTATGTAATAACACATTTAAGCACCACAACTTCCACCTGTGTCCACTTTCCCACCACTGTACCAATGCCTCCCCTTTCTAATCCTTTTATATATGGAAAAATGTTCTGCATTATTTATCATCAGAAAAATGTAAAACCAAACAACAATGAGATACCATCTCATATTAATGAGATTAGAACACATCACAAGAAGAAAAACAACCAGTATTAGTGTTGAGATGAAGAAAAATATTGTTGGTGGAAATGTCTATTAGACTGGCCATTTTTGGAAAAGAATTGAAAAGATTCAAAAAATTAGGAATTGAACTTCCATATGACCCAGTAATTTTCCTGGAATTTAATGCCATCTTTATATCAAAATTTGGTGTGTCTTTTGGGGTTGTCTTAAATTAGGTCTTACAGTTTTTCTCTTAAGACTGGTTTTGAGTCTGTAAAGTTTCTGAGCTGTTTTTTGTCTGTGAAACCATGTATTCTTCCATCAAACCAGAAAGTGAGTTTTGCTGGGTACAGTATTCTAGGTGAAGCATTCATTTCATTCAGTCTTGTCACAATATCCCACCACTGCTTTCTGGCATTGAGTGTTTCTGGTGGCAGGTCTGCTATAAATCTCAAGGATGCTCCCTTGAATGTAATTTCCCTTTTTGATCTTGCTGTTTTCAGAATTCTGTCTCTATCTGTGGGATTCGTCATTGTGAGTAGGATGTGTTTTGGGGTATTTTTTCTGGGGTCTCTTTTGGTTGGTACTCTTCGAGCATGCAGGATTTGATCACATTTATTCTTTAGCTCTGGAAGTTTCTCTTTAATGATGTTCTTGACTATTGATTCTTCCTGGAAATTTTCTTCCTGGGTCTCTGGAACTCCAATGATTCTTAAGTTGTTTCTGTTGATCTTATCATAGACTTCTATATTCATCTGTTCCCATTCTTTGACTAATTTTTCCATTGTCTCTTCATTTGCTTTAAGTTTTTTTTTTCAATCTCTCCTCTTGTATGGAATTGTTATGTATCTCATCTTCCACAGCACCAAGTCTATTCTCAACTTCTGATACCCTTTCCCAGAGCTTATCATTTTGTCATTCACTTCGTTTACACATGTGAGTTCATTAGTTAGAAAAAGCATGTGGCCACAAAGTGGAGGCGCTCTTCTGGAGCCTCTAGGAAACAGTTTTTGCTGGGCCCTTCCTGGCCCTCTCAGGAGAGCTTCAGGGGACAGAAGAGAAGAGAAACATGCAAAGTCAACAGGCCCCCTCAGTTTCTCCCAGTCGCCAATCTTTCAATCTCACAGCAGGGCCAGACCCTCCTGCCTGCCTTCACAGACAAAAAAGTCACCTCTCTGCCTGAATCCTCTGGTAGCCAGTTTTTAATCACTCACTCAGTCTTTCTTGGCCTTCAAGCCTGAGCGCCTCCAGGAGATAGTTTTTGCTGGGCCTTTCCTGGTCCTCGCAGGAGGGCTTCAGGAGACAGAAGAGAAGAGAAACATACAAAGCCCACTGGTCCCCTCAGTCCCTTAGTCACCAATCTCACAGCAGGGCAAGACCCCTCCCACCTGCCTTCACAGACAAAGGAATCATCTCTCTGCCTGGTACCTCTGGTAGCTAGCTTTCCTGTTTGTATTTCATATTGCTTTATGTATGTGTGTTGAGAAGAGGTCTTTTGGGGCCACTCCTGGGTATGCTATGGACTTTCTCTGTGCTCATGGATTACTACTGGTGGTTCACAGGGGTGCTGAGATTGAATCTAGGTCAATCTGCAATCAAGGCAATTGCTTTACCTGCTATACTCTCTCTGGCCCTCATTTTAATTTTTTAAATGTTTCTTTTAATACATTTTGAAATTAGCCTTTTTTGGTTAGTGCTATAAATTTTCTTCTAGCTTATCATTTGTTCTTTGATTTTATTTACTCTGATCATTTAGACTTGTGATTCTTCTATAGCTGAATTCATCGATCCTTTCTGTGGTTTTAGTAAGCTTTTTTTTCCCCCGACTCAAAAGAGTTTCTTTTAAAACTCACTTTTTCCTTTGGTACGTTCCCATTGTTTTTATGTTTAAATCTGACTCTCTGGAAAAATTTATCCTTAAAAAGGGAAAAACAGAATGTTAATTACTGTGCCCATGATATTCCTTTTACTTAAGTGGAGTTGATGGGGGAATCATGTGAACACAGCAAGATTCCGCTTTGTACCTTCAAAATGATCTGTTTGAATCACTTGTTTAACTTAGAAATTTAAGTTCTGCAAGAAAGTCTTCCATATACTTTCCATACTCTTTAAAGCAAAGAGCCATTTTGTCTGGTTGAGTTAATTGTAACAAAATTGGAGTGGGGAGGTTAGGGAGTGTTTCATTATGGCAGTGACTGAGCAATTGCAAACTCTGACAAACATGGTTTACAGTGGTATGTGAACAAAGAAAATCCTCCAGGGTCAGCATTCTAAAAAATGTAATTTCTATAAAAAGAATTTATATTTGCAACATTTAAAAATTATTGAAATTATTTAAACAAATCTTTGACTACAATACTAAAATGTCATAGTTTGTAAATTTGGGTAGAAATTCAAATATATAACATGATATAAAGTTAAAATTAGGTCTCATTTAAAGTATGATAACAGATATATAAATAGTCTATCAACTCTATTGCTCAGTTAAAACACAGCATAATGGCTATCCCAGTGCTTAGTCACTCAACATTTCTCATTAAATCACATTGAAACTCATTGCTATTATTTATTATTTTAACAAAGGCTGCATCAGAGATTTTTAGACACAATATGATGCACCTTAATTGAGACAAAGAACTTATACCATGTGGCATTGCAAAAGATGCAACTTAAAAATTTTCTAATCACAAAGTCTTGTGATTTTTTTGGCAAAAAATATTTTGAAAGAATACTTTATTGACATTTTACTAATTTAAATCATACATAAACTTAAGAAATAATGTGTAATAATGTTTAATCCTTTAAAGGAATTTATTTGCTTTTGAAAGCAATAAAACAATATATAAAACAATAGATGAACACACTAGATAAAGCTAAAATACTTTTGCTTCTATTCTTGTGTATTTTTTCCTCTCCTTTGAACCTCCAATCTTAGAATGCTATGAGTTTGGTGTTTATGGTTCAAGAGAATTATTTACTTTTTCTTTCACAATTTTTCAGATCTATATATGTTGAAATATTTATAATAATAGTTTCAACTGTTGCTCAATAGTCTATCAAATATATACAAACTGATTTCATCCTCTGTGTGGCTAATCAGCAGAAGGCTCACCTTCCCAGGAGCCTTCCCTGGAGGTGAGCTTACATGCACAGAAAGGGGAAACCACTGAACTCTGCTGAAGTTCAGATACCAGCACCCCTATCTGCCTGTCTTCTGCACTGTGCTCCATTTTCGGCCTGATTTCATCCTGTGTGTGGCTCATCTGCGAACGATTTGCCTTCCCTGGAGCCTTCCCTGGAGGTTCGTTTAGACAACCAAAAAAGATGGAGACAGAGGAGCATGGACACTCCGCTTTGTTTCACGACTGTGCACACCATTTAGCCAATGAATACAACCACAACACGTAGAAAAGCCCAAAATACAAATGTGACAATGGGGAAACAAAGCAAGCCAGCACCAGACATAGAGAATGAGAATGGCAACTCTGATGACTTGAACATGACCAACCAACTAGTCAGTCTCTCAGATAAGGAGTTTAGAGTAGCAATATGGAAGATATTCAAAGAACCCAAAAAAAGTACAGAAGAGAACACTAATAAGAATCAAGAGAATATGAAGATAGAAATCAGAAAACTCCAAAGTGAAATTTTAGGTCAAATAACAGGTCTGAAAAACTAGTAAATAAATTGAAGAACAACATGGTTGAGCTTTCGTACAGGTTAACAGCAGCTGAGGATAGAATTAGTACACTGGAAGATGAGATGAATAACAATTTCATACAGCAGAAGAAATTGGACAAAAGCCTTAAAGAAAATGATCAAACAATGGAAAAATTACTCAAAAAATGGGAACAGATGAAAATAGAAGTCCATGATAAGCTCAACAGAAACAACTTAAGAATCATTGGAGTCTCAGAGACCCAGGAAGAAAATCTCCAGGAAGAATCAACGGTCAAGAACATCATTAAAAAGAAACTACCAGAGCTAATGAATACATGCGATCAAATCCTGCATGCCCGAAGAGTACCAACTAAAAGAGACCCCAGAAAAAAACACCCCAAGACACATCCTAGTCACAATGATGAATCACACAGATAGAGGCAGAATTCTGAAAGCAGCAAGATCAAAAAGAGAAATTACATTCAAGAGAACATCCTTGAGATTTACTGCAAACCTGTCACCAGAGACACTCAAGCCCAGAAGGCAGTGGTGGGACATAATGACAAAATTCAATAAATTAAATGCTTCGCCTAGAATACTGCACCCAGCAAAACTCACTTTCAGGTTTGAAGGAAAAATACATGGTTTCACAGACAAACAGCAGCTCAGAAACTTCACAGACTCAAAACCATTCTTAAAAGAAAAACTGATCGGCCTACTTTAAGACAAGACTGACCAACAGACACACCAAATTTTAATATAAAGAGGAACTAACTCTTTCTCTCAATGTCAATGGACTAAATGCACCAGTTAAGAGACACAGAGTGGCTAAATGGACCAAAAAAACTAAATCCAAACTTCTGCTACCTACAAGAAATACACCTGAATAGTCAGAACAAACATAGACTCAAAATAAAAGGCTGGAGGAAAATTATCCAAGCAAACAACACTCATAAAAAAAGCTGGAGTAGTCATACTAATATCAGATGATGCAAAATTTATACTTAGGAAAGCTGTAAGGGACAAAGATGGACATTTTGTATTAATAAAGAGATATGTACAGCAGGAAGAAATCACTCCCCTAAACATATAAGCACTGAAAGAGGCGCCAACAAAGTATATAATAAAATTGTTGACAAATCTGAAACATAATATCAATAACAACATAATTGTGGGATAACTTAACATGGCATTGTCAACACTTGACAGGTCAACCAGACTGAAACCCAACAAGAATATACTAGACCTGAAAAGAAAAATGGAAGATAGAGGCCTAATAGATATATACAGGACACTCCACCCCCAGAAGCCTGGATACACATTCTTCTCTAATGTACATGGGACATTCTCCAGGTTAGACTACATGCTAGCACATAAAACATACCTATATAATATCAAGAGGATAAACATTTTGCAGGCTACCTTCACTGACCATAAGGCCCTGAAATTATATGTGAACTACAAAGGGACACAAAAGAAAAACTTTAATACCTAGAAGTTAAACAGCCTAATACTGAATAACCAGTCGGTCCTAGATGAAATCAAAGATAAAATCAAAACCTTCCTATAAATAAATGACAATGGAGAGACAAACTATCAGAACATATGGGACACAGCAAAAGTGGTACTGAGAGGAAAATTTATAGCTTTGCAAGCACACATCAGGAAAGAAGGGGCATACCTGAATGGCTTAGTGATGAAGCTCATAGAATTAGAAAGTGCTCAACAAAAGGACCCAAAAATAGGGAAACAGAAGGAAATAACAAAGCTGAGAGCAGAAATCAATGAAGTGGAAACACGAAAAACAATCCAAAAGATCAACAAAAGCAGAAGTTGGTTCTTTGAAATAATTACAAGATTGATACACCACTGGAAAAACCAACAAAGAAAGAAAGAAACTTAACAACTAGTATTAGGAATGAAAAAGGAGAGATCAATACTGATATGGTAGAGATCCAAAGGGTAATCAGAAACTACTTTAAGAAACTCTATGCCACTAAAAAAGAAAACCTGGAAAAAATGGATAAATTTTTGGACCCATAGTCTTCCACGGTTGAATGAAGAGGATGTACCATATCTAAACAAACCCATCACTATTGAGGAAATGAAGACAGTAATCAAATGTCTGCCCAAAAAGTAATGTCCAGGCCCAGATAGATTTACTAATGAATTCTTTCAAACCTTTCAAGAGGAACTTCTACCAATCCTGGCAAGACTCCTTCATAAAATCTAAAAAAAAAAACAGGAACACTTCCAAATAGCTTTTATGAAGCCAACATTACCATGATACCTAAACCAGACAGAGATGCTACCAAAAAAGAAAATTACAGACCAATACCACTGATGAATACAGATGCAAAGATCCTCAACAAAATCCTGGCAAATAGGATTCAATGCCTCATTAAGATCATCCACTATGATCACGTAGGTTTCATCCCAGGAATGCAAGGCTGGTTTAACATCCCTATATATATAAACATAATACACAATATCAACAACAAGAAAAACACAAATCACATGATTATATCAATAGATGCAGAGGAAGCATTTGATAAGGTCCAACACCCATTCTTGATCAAAACTCTCAGCAAGATGGGAATGGAAGGAACCTTTCTCAATATAGTTAAGGCCATCTACCACAAGCCAGAGGCAAATATTGTCCTCAATGAAGAAAAAATGAAAGCCTTTCCTCTAAATTCTGGCACAAGACAAGGCTCTCCTCTCTCACCACTCCTATTCAACATAGCACTGGAAGTACTTGCTATAGCAATTAGGAAATAAAAAGATATCAAGTTAATTAAGATAGGAAAGAAAGAAGTCAAGCTCTCTCTGTTTGCAGATGACATGCTACTCTACTTAGAAAATCCTAAAGTCTCAGGGCCCGGAGAGATAGCACAGCGGCGTTTGCCTTGCAAGCAGCCGAACTAGGACCAAAAGGTGGTTGGTTCGAATCCCGGTGTCCCATATGGTCCCCCGTGCCTGCCAGGAGCTATTTCTGAGCAGACAGCCAGAAGTACCCCTGAGCACCGCCAGGTGTGGCCCAAAAACCAAAAAAATAAAAAAATCCTATAGTCTCTATGAAAAAGCTTCTAGAAACAATAGACTCATATAGCAAGGTGGCAGGCTACAAAAATACACACAAAATCAATAACCTTTCTATACACCAATAGTAATAAGGAAGAAATGGACATTAAGAAAACAACCCCATTCACAATAGTGCCACCCAAATTCAAATATCTTGGAATCAACTTGACTAAAAATGTGAAGGACCTATACAAAGAAAACTATAAAACTGCTCCACGTAATAAGAGAGGACACGCGGAAATGAAAGTACATATCCTGCTCATGGATTGGCAGGATTAACATTAAAATGACAATACTCCCCAACACATTGTACAGATTTAATGTGATCCCTCTAAAGATACCCATGACATTTTTCAAAGAAGTGGATCAAGCACTTTGGAAATTCATATGAACAATAAACACCCTAGAATAGCTAAAGCAATCATTGGGAAAAAGAATATGGGAGGAATTACTTTCCCCAGCTTTAAACTGTACTACAAAGCAATAGTTATCAAAAGAGCATGGTATTGGAATAAAGACAGGCCCTCAGATCAGTGGAATAGGCTTGAATACTCAGAGAATGTTCCCCAGATATACAATCACCTAATTTTTGATAAAGGAGCAAGAAATCCTAAATGGAGCAGGGAAAGCCTCTTCAACAAGTGGTGTTGGCACAATTGGCTAGCCACTTGCAAAAAATTGAACTTAGACCCCCAGCTAACATCATGTTTGAAGGTTAAATCCAAGTGGATGAAAGACCTCGATATCAGACCCGAAACCATAAGATATATAGACCAACACATAGGTAAAACACTTCAGGACATTGAGACTAAAGGCATTTTCAAAGAGGAAACTGCACTCTCCAAGCAAGTGAAAGCAGAGATTAACAGATGGGAATATATTAAACTGAGAAGATTCTGCACCTCAAAAAAAAAGTGCCCAGTATACAAGAGCCACCCACTGAGTGGGAGAAACTATTCACCCAATACCCATCAGATAAGGGGCTAATCTCCAAAATATGCAAGGCACAGACAGAAAATTACAAGAAAAAATCATCTAATCCCATCAAAAAAATGGGGAGAAGAAATGGACAGACACTTTGACAAATAAGAAATACAAATGGCCAAAAGACACATGAAAAAATGCTCCACATCACTAATCATCAGAGAGATGCAAATCAAAACAACTATGAGGTACCACCTCACACCCCAGAGATTGGCACACATCACAAAGAATGAGAACAAGCAGTGTTGGTGGGGATGTGGAGAGAAAGGAACTCTTATTCACTGTTGGTGGGAATGCCGTCTAGTTCAACCTTTATGGAAAGCAATATGGGGATTCCTCCAAAAACTGGAAATCGAGCTCCCATACGACCCAGCTATACCACTCCTAGGAATATACCCTAGGAACACAAAAATACAATACAAAAACCCCTTCCTTACACCTGTATTCATTGCAGCACTATTTACCATAGCAAGACTCTGGAAACAACCAAGATGCCCCTCAACAGACGAATGGCTAAAGAAACTGTGGTACATATACACAATGGAATATTATGCAGCTGTCAGGAGGGATGAAGTCATGAAATTTTCCTATACATGGATGTACATGGAATCTATTATGCTGAGTGAAATAAGTCAGAGAGAGAGAGAAAAACGCAGAATGGTCTCACTCATCTATGGGTTTTAAGAAAAATGAAAGACATTCTTGCAATAATAATTTTCAGACACAAAAGAGAAAAGAGCTGGAAGTTCCAGCTCACCTCAGGAAGCTCACCACAAATAGTGATGAGTTTAGTTAGAGAAATAACTACATTTTGAACTGTCCTAATAATGAGAATGTACGAGGAAAATAGAAAGCAGGTGTAGAGTACAGGCGGGGGTTGGGTGGGGAGATGGGAGATTTGGGATGTTGGTGATGGGAATGTTGCACTGGTGATGGGTGGTATTCTTTACATGACTGAAACCCAAACAAACCATGTATGTAATAAAGTTGTTTAAATAAAAAAATTTAAAAATATATATGAAAAACACAATCACATTCTTCTGTTGACAGACATGGTTACCTCCAGTTAATTATAATTTTAAATCACAATGCAATTCATATGGCTATTAAGTGTCTTCTTTTGCAATAATTCTAAGTATTACTCAGGAAATATTTCTAGGAGTGTTGGAGAGTAAACATTTTGGTTTTCATTAGATATTGTCAAATATCCCCCAGGGTATCCTACAATCTTCTCAACACTTGATTTTATTGGTTTAAAACTGATCACTATTATTGAACATAAACTAATATCACATTGGTTTAATTTGTATTTCTCTGATTACTACTGGGTCAATTGTTTTATATTTTAGTACATCACCCAATCAATATTTTCTTTGAATTCTGTGGTCATTATATGTAAATCTATGTATATAATATATCCTGGCTCTGAGGGCCATGTGGGATGCCAGGGATTAAACTCTTGTTGGCCACATGCCAGGAAAATACTCTACTCACTGTCCTATTGCTCCAGTGTCTCATTCCTCTATTTTTTTTAAAGTTAAATTATTTGAGGCTGGAGGAGTGGTGGAACAAGCGATAGGGTGTTTGCCTTGCATTTGCTCATCTAAGATGAACTGCAGTTCAATCCCCCAGTGTCCCATATGGTCCCCCAAGCCAAGAACGGTTTCTGAACATATCGCCAGAAGTAACCCCTGAATGTCACTGGGTGTAGCCCAAAAACCAAAAAAAAAAAAAAGAGAGAGAGAAATTAGTCTCATCTCAGTAAGATTTTCAGTCACTGTGTTTTTAAATAATGCCTTTGTTATATATAATTTCTCATCTCTCATCAAATTTATTTTTTTATTTTCTGTCTTTTTTCTCTTGTTTTTATTTTATTTTATATTTTGTTTTGGGGCCACACTGGGTAACACTCAAAGTTTACTTATGGCTATGTGCTCAGAAATCAATCCCGGTGAGAGCGACCATATGAGATGCTGGGGATAAAACTGAGGTCCAATCCTGGGTCAGCCACATGCAATGCAAGCACCCTACCGCTGTGCTATTGCTCTGACCCCATTTTATCTCTTATTGTTATATGTTCTGTATTTCTCTTACTCTGTTACTTTTTTAGTTACTTCTTATGGTCATTTTTCTAATTCAGTAATTCTCTTTTTGGCTTTGTTCAGTTTATTATGAAACATCCAATTAAGTTCTGTACATAGTTATGTTTTTTCTTTTTACCTATTCCATATCATATTTTATAATTTCTCTTCAACTTCATTTCATTTCTTCAACTTGTGAAGTCTTTTTTGCAGTAATCTGTTTTTGATTCTTCCAACATGTGTCACTTTTTCAGATCCACTTTTTCTGGCTATTTGCCTTTTTAGTTTTACACGTGGTGCAGTGTTTCTTCATTGAACCAATTGTTTCTCCCTCTGTATTTCTATTTGTCCTTAAAAATTATTAGTGGGAATCCCATAAGGCTTAGTAACTGAGCTTTTCTCAGTTACTAAGACTGCATTTGTTTCTGTCAGCCTTCCAGATCTAAAAATAGCACAATTCATTGAATTTACTGTCTGCAGTTTCCTGGGCTATTCCACTATTTCAGGCCTTAAGCCTGAAAACTTTTGCAGGAGTTTGATTTATGAATATCATTTTTAGGAGATATATTTTTTCTTACTTATTTTTTCTCTCCATCCAGTAATGATGGCATATCTGCCTCATGTCTTGTATATGAGTTGTAGCTAGGAAGGTGAATGTACTTATTTCAGCGTTTAGATTAATATATAGATATTTAGATAATATATGTGGCCTCCGCATTTAGATGAAAATATTCCATGCTTTTTGGTGCTACTAATAATGGCAGTTCTTATTCATCTTGACTAGCAGGTGTCTGCAGGGGAAAATAAGTAGTGAAGTCAGTCTCCCCAAAAGGGCCAGAAAGATTCTTCAGAGTAGAGTCCAAGAGGCCACTTACAGTATGTGTTACCGCGATAAAGGGTAAATTTGTTGCTCGGGAGCCTCAGGAGAAAGATTATCACCATTAAAGAATACGGATTATTTTAGGGGAAGAATAACTGGAAGCTGAATACTCCTTGTTTTGGCTTTGCCCTTTTCCCAATTAATGAAATAATATTTCCCCTTTTTATGACCTACAAGAATCTAGATGTAAGTTGATGGGTGAATTTCTCTGAGAAATTCATCTTTTTTAGTCTCATACTAAAGATGAAGTGAACCCCTTTGTTATATGAAACTCCTCTTTTTGTTCTTCAAGTCACAAGTCTCTAGACACAAGATAAATATTTTCTCTCACGGGATAAATATGCCTATTTTTCTTTACTATTGTTTAAATTCTCTTCATATCTGTTATATAACATTTTCCCATTGCTAGCCAGTCTGATTCTGTTTGGTTGCTGTATCTAGCCTGCATGAATTCAGAATGAAGGGGGAAGTATTCCCTCCCCAAGTCATTTCTTTTTCTAGATATTTACTTTCTTATCTTTTGAGGCTTTTAAGAAAGCTAGTGGTTAGAGTACCATAATAAGAAAAACTTCAATTACTGGAGTTAGAAATTAAAGACTATATTTTAAATATACATGAATACTGATAAAACTTTTTCCCCTTGAAATATAAAAGTGTCATGAGGGGTGTTTTGAGTTGACAACTTTTTTTAATATATATATATATTTTATTTAATCACCTTGATTACATACATGATTGTGTTTGGGTTTCAATCATGTAAAGAACACCCCCCATCACCAGTGCAACATTCCCATCACCAATGTCACATGTCTCCTTCCTCCCCACCCGACCCCCGCCTGTACTCTAAACAAGCTCTCCATTTCCCTCATACATTCTCATTCTAAGGACAGTTCAAAATGTAGTTATTTCTCTAACTAAACTCATCACTATTTGTGGTGAGCTTCCTGAGGTGAGCTGGAACTTCCAGCTCTTTTCTCTTTTGTGTCTGAAAATTATTATTGCAAGAATGTCTTTCATTTTTCTTAAAACCCATAGATGAGTGAGACCGTTCTGCGTTTTTCTCTCTCTCTCTGACTTATTTCACTCAGCATAATAGATTCCGTGTACATCCATGTATAGGAAAATTTCATGACTTCATCTCTCCTGACAGCTGCATAATATTCCATTGTGTATATGTACCACAGTTTCTTTAGCCATTCGTCTGTTGAGGGGCATCTTGGTTGTTTCCAGAGTCTTGCTATGGTAAATAGTGTTGCAATGAATACAGGTGTAAGGAAGGGGTTTTTGTATTGTATTTTTGTGTTCCTAGGGTATATTCCTAGGAGTGGTATAGCTGGATCGTATTGGAGCTCGATTTCCAGTTTTTGGAGGAATCTCCATATTGCTTTCCATAAAGGTTGAACTAGACGGCAGTCCCACCAGCAGTGGAGCAGAGTTCCTTTCTCTCCACATCCCCACCAACACTGTTGATTCTCATTCTTTGTGATGTGTGCCATTCTCTGTGGTGTGAGGTGGTATCTCGTCGTTGTTTTGATTTGCATCTCCCTGATGATTAGTGATGTGGAGCACTTTTTCATGTGTCTTTTGGCCATTTGTATTTCTTCTTTGTCAAAGTGTCTGTTCATTTCTTCTCCCCAATTTTTGATGGGATTAGAAGTTTTTTTCTTGTAAAGTTCTGTCAGTGCCTTGTATATTTTGGAGATTAGCCCCTTATCTGATGAGTATTGGGTGAATAGTTTTTCCCACTCAGTGGGTGGCTCTTGTATCCTGGGCACTATTTCCTTTAAGGTGCAGAAGCTTCTCAGCTTAATATATTCCCATCTGTTAATCTCTGCTTTCACTTGCTTGGAGAGTGCAGTTTCCTCCTTGAAGATGCCTGTAGTCTCAATATCTTGGAGTGTTTTCCCTATGTGCTGTTCAATATATCTTATGGTTTTGGGTCCGATATCAAGGTCTTTAATCCATTTGGATTTAACCTTAGTACATGATGTTAGCTGGGGGTCTAAGTTCAATTTTTTGCAAGTGGCTATCCAGTGGTGCCAAGACCACTTGTTGAAGAGGCTTTCCCTGCTCCATTTAGGATTTCCTGCTCCTTTATCAAAAATTAGGTGATTGTAAGTCTGGGGAACATTTTCTGAGTATTCAAGCCTATTCCACTGATCTGAGGGCCTGCCCTTATTCCAATACCATGCTGTTTTGATAACTATTGCTTTGTAGTAAAGTTTAAAGTTGGGGAAAGTAATTCCTCCCATATTCTTTTTCCCAATGATTGCTTTAGCTATTCTAGGGTGTTTATTGTTCCAAACAAATTTCAAAAGTGCCTGATCCACTTCTTTGAAGAATGTCATGGGTATCTTTAGAGGAATGGCATTAAATCTGTATAATGCCTTGAGGAGTATTGCAATTTTGATGATGTTAATCCTACCAATCCATGAGCAGGGTATGCGTTTCCATTTCCGCGTGTCCTCTCTTATTTCTTGGAGCAGAGTTTTATAGTTTTCTTTGTATAGGTCCTTTACATTTTTAGTCAAGTTGATTCCAAGATATTTGAGTTTGTGTGGCACTATTGTGAATGGGGTTGTGTTCTTAATGTCCATTTCTTCTTTATTGCTATTGGTGTGTAGAAAGGCCATTGATTTTTGTGTGTTAATTTTGTAGCCTGCCACCTTGCTATATGAGTCTATTGTTTCTAGAAGCTTTTTGGTAGAGTCTTTAGGGTTTTCTAAGTAGAGTATCATGTCATCTGCAAACAGTGAGAGCTTGACTTCTTCCTTTCCTATCTGGAATCCCTTGATATCTTTTTCTTGCCTAATCGCTATAGCAAGTATTTCCAGTGCTATGTTGAATAGGAGTGGTGAGAGAGGACAGCCTTGTCTCGTGCCAGAATTTAGAGGGAAGGCTTTTAGTTTTTCTCCACTGAGGATAATGTTTGCCACTGGCTTATCGTAGATGGCCTTAACTATATTGAGAAAGGTCCCTTCCATTCCCATCTTCTGAGAGTTTTGATCAAGTATGGGTGTTGGACCTTATCAAATGCTTTCTCTGCATCTATTGATATGATCATGTGGTTTTTATTTTTCTTGTTGTTTATGTTGTGTATTATATTGATAGATTTACGGATGTTAAACCATCCTTGCATTCCTGGGATGAAACCTACTTGATCATAGTGGATGATCTTCTTAATGAGGCATTGAATCCTATTTGCCAGGATTTTGTTGAGGATCTTTACATCTGCATTCATCAGCGATATTGGTCTGTAATTTTCTTTTTTCGTAGCATCTCTGTCTGGTTTAGGTATCAAGGTGACGTTGGCTTCATAAAAGCTATTTGGAAGTGTCTCTGTTCAATTTCATGGAAGAGTCTTGCCAGGATTGTTAGTAGTTCCTCTTGGAAAGTTTGAAAGAATTCATTAGTGAATCCATCTGGGCCTGGGCTTTTGTTTTTCGGCAGACATTTGATTACTGTTTTAATTTCATCAATGGAGATGGGGGTGTTTAGATATGCTACATCCTCTTCCTTCAACCGTGGAAGATTATAAGAGTCCAAGAATTTATCCATTTCTTCCAGGTTCTCATTTTTAGTGGCATAGAGTTTCTCAAAGTAGTTTCTGATTACCCTTTGAATCTCTGTCATATCAGTAGTGATATCTCCTTTTTCATTCCTAATACAAGTTATCAAGTTTCTCTCTTTCTCTTTCTTTGTTAGGTTTGCCAGTGGTCTATCAATCTTGTTTATTTATTCGAAGAACCAACTTCTGCTTTCGTTGATCTTTCGGATTGTTTTTTGGGTTTCCACTTCGTTGATTTCTGCTCTCAGCTTTGTTATTTCCTTCTGTCTCCCTATTTTTGGGTCCTTCTGTTGAGCACTTTCTAGTTCTATTAGCTGTGTCATTAAGCTACTCAGGTAAGCTCCTTCTTCCTTCCTGATGTGTGCTTGCAAAGCTATAAATTTTCCTATCAGTACTGCTTTTGCTGTGTCCCATAAGTTCTGATAGTTTGTGTTTTTATTGTCATTTGTTTCCAGGAACCTTTTGATTTCCTCCTTGATTTCATCTCGGACCCACTGGTTATTGACTATGAGGCTGTTTAACTTCCAGGTGTTAAAGTTTTTCTTCTGAGTCCCTTTGGAATTCACCAATAATTTCAGAGCCTTGTGGTCTGCGAAGGTAGTCTGCAAAATTTCTATTCTCTTGATATTATGAAGGTATGTTTTATGTGCCAGCATGTAGTCTATCCTGGAGAATGTCCCATGTACATTGGAGAAGAATGTGTACCCAGGTTTCTGGGGATGGAGTGTCCTATATATATCCACTAGGCCACTTTCTTCCATTTCTCTCCTCAAGTCTAGTATATTCTTGTTGGGTTTCAGTCTGGTTGACCTATCCAGTGTTGACAAAGCCATGTTGAGGTCCCCCACAATTATTGTGTTGTTATTGATATTTTTTTTCAGATTTGTCAACAGTTGTATTAAATATTTTGCTGGCCCCTCATTCGGTGCATATATGTTTAGGAGAGTTATTTCTTCCTGCTATACATACCCCTTGATTAATATAAAATGTCCATCCTTGTCCCTTACAACCTTCCTGAGTATAAAGTTTGCATTATCTGATATTAGTATGGCCACTCCAGCTTTTTTATGGGTGTTGTTTGCTTGGATAATTTTTCTCCAGCCTTTTATTTTGAGTCTATGTTTGTTCTGACTATTCAGGTGCGTTTCTTGTAGGCAGCAGAAGGTTGGATTGAGTTTTTGATCCATTTAGCCACTCTGTGTCTCTTGACTGGTGCATTTAGTCCATTGATGTTGAGAGAAAGAATTGTCCTGGGATTTAACGCCATCTTTATATCGAAATTTGGTGTGTTTTTTGGGTAGTCTTGTCTTAAATTAGGTCTTTCAGTTTTTCTCTTAAGACTGGTTTTGAGTCTCTAAAGTTTCTGAGCTGTTTTTTTGTCTGTGAAACTATGTATTCTTCCGTCAAACTGGAAAGTGAGTTTTGCGGGGTACAGTATTCTAGGTGAAGCATTCATTTCATTCAGTCTTGTCACAATGTCCCACCACTGCTTTCTGGCATTGAGTGTTTCTGGTGACAGGTCTGCTGTAAATCTCAAGGATGCATGCTTGAATATTATTTCCCCTTTTGATCTTGCTGTTTTCAGAATTCTGTCTCTATCTGAGGATTTGTCATTGTGAGTAAGATGTGTCTTGGCGTGGTTTTTCTGGGGTCTCTTTTGGTTGGTACTCTTCGAGCATGCAGGATTTGATCACATATGTTCATTAGCTCTGGAAGTTTCTCTTTAATGATGTTCTTGACCATTGATTCTTCCTGGAAATTTTCTTCCTGGGTCTCTGGGACTCCAATGATTCTTAAGTTGTTTCTGTTGATCTTATCATAGACTTCTATCTTCATCTGTTCCCATTCTTTGACTAATTTTTCCATTGTCTGTTCATTTGCTTTAAGTTTTTTTCCAACCTCTCCTGCTGTATAGAATTGTTATGTATCTCATCTTCCACAGCACCAAGTCTATTCTCAGCTTCTGATACCCTGTCCCAGAGCTTATCCATTTTGTCATTCACTTCGTTTACTGACTTTTTCAGACCTGTTAGTTGACATGTTATTTCAGTTTGGAGTTTTGTGATTTCTGTCTTCATATTTTCTTGGTTCTTATTAGTGTTCTGTTCAACTCGATCCATGGTTTCTTTGAGTTCTTTGAGCATCTTCCATATTGCTAGTCTAAAGTCCTTATCTGAGAGGTTGATTAGTTGGTTGGTCATTATCTGGTCCTCAGAATTGTCTTCTTCATTCTCTATGTCTGATGCTGGCCTGCGTTGTTTCCCCATTGTCACACTTGTATTGTGGGTTTTTCTATGTGTTGTGGTGGTATTCATTGGCTATATGATGCAGGCACCACACTCCTCTGGCTCCGCCCCTTCTGGATGGGCCAACTTGCCTCTAAGGGAGGGGAGTCTTCTGTGGATGAAGCCTCACACAGGATCAAATCTTAGGCCTGAGCATGCAGCAGAGATGACTGTCCGGAGAGAAATGCTTGCTTCTGTGATCCAGCACGGTTCTTAGTGTGAGTTTTTCTTCTTGTTGCAATGGTGTTCTTTTCTTAGAAAGAGCACAGGGTCACTCAATCGCTCGCTGGGTAGCTTCAGAATGCAGTTTTTTGGGGGGTTCACTTCCCAGGGCTCTGAGGAGGGCTGCTCGCTGGGTAGTTTCAGAATGCAGTTTTTGGGGGTTCGCTTCCCAGGGCTCTGAGGAGAGCTTCCAGAGTTCAGGAAAGACAGGGAAGAACAGGGCAGGGCCCCCTTTAGGTCCTCAGTTTCCTCAGAAGAAGCACCACCAGGCGGGGACTCCACAAGTGAGTCAGTCAGCACTTCACCTGGCAGTTCCCCCGGTCAGCCATTTCTTACTCACTCCAGTGACAACTTTTTTTATCTTAATTTTTTTATTTTGTTTTATCTCTCGAGTTTTTTTATTAATAGTTTTTATTTTGATCAAAGTGGATTACAAATCATTCACAGTAGTATTTTAGGTATATAGTGACATTGAATCATGGGCAGTCCCACCACCAATGTTGTCCTCCCTCCACCCCTGTTCCCAGCATGCACAGAGCCTATCTTAAAAACCTATCATTGACTTCTTTATATGAGTTTTCAGACTAAAAGATTCTGATTACTTTAACATCTCACTTTTTAACCTTTAACTTTCATAATCTTACTCTACTTACATAACTTTCTATATAAATTATTTTTTTCTGTTTGTATGCTTCTTTGGGGGCCATATCTGATAGTGCTCAGGGCTTATTCCTGGCTCTGACCTCAGAGGTCATTCTGAACTGCATATGGGGAACCATATGAAGTGACAGAGATTGAACCCAGGTCGGCCACATGCCAGCAAGTGACTTATTCTTGTACTATCTCTCATGTTCCTGTCTTTATAAACTACTAGAATGTCTCTTCAATTTTGTTGGTAAACATACTTACTCTACTTTTTTAATATAATTTTATTTTAATTATAGTGGCTTACATATCATTCACAGTAATATTCCAGGTACATATTTACAACTTTTATTATTATTATTATTATTATTATTGTTTTGTTTTGTTTTTTTGGGTCACAACCGGCAGCACTCAGGGGCTACTCCTGGCTCCCACAATCCAGAAATTGCCCCTGGCAGGCTTAGGGGACCATCTGGGATGCCGGGATTCGAACCACTGTTCTTCTGCAAGCAAGACAAACACCCTACCGCTGTGCTTTCTCTCCAGTCCTGAGGTGACAACTTTTTAAAATATATGCTGCTACTCAAAAATCCTTCTGATAGACAGATTTCAGGCTTTCTTTTCTAGCTAAAGATTTCACTTTATGATATCTTTATTCCCTCTGCCCAGCTCTTCCAAGGATTTCTTTCAAAACATAATTCTTTATATCTCTAATTTTCATAGTTGAGAGTTCATTATTTTATGTCGTATAAGAACACAAAATAACTGTACTTATATTGTACTTATCTATTTCATAAGTGATTATTTTTCCTAGAGAGTTCCTGCTATTTTAATCTCTACTTCTACTATGTATTAGATACTCATGGTGTTACATACTAATTATAGTTTTATTCTCCTCTTTCCTTTTTTCTATTTTCAGTTGTTTAAAGTCGTATCTATTAAATATATTATTTTTGTAGTTTTGTTGGCTATTGCTTTTAGATCTTATCTGAAAATAATTTTGTCTATATCATTAATTATTATTCTTTTTCCTTGCTTACAGAATTTTTGTATAGGTCCATTGTGATATTTATTATTAGTTAATTTTCCAAAGTTTTAGGGAAGGTCTTCCAACTGGTACTCAGGGGTCTGAGGACTCTGAATTGCCTAATCAGGCAGCAGCTCATTACTTGGATGCAAGGATGAAAGGATATGCAAGGCCTCCTGGGCCATTCCAGAAGCTCTTGGACCACCACATCCAGTGGTTTTGGGGATAATTAGGGAATGTCTCTAGGGCTTCACCTTGCAGTGCTCAGAGGTCATGGATTGAATTCTGGTACTTAATCCTGGTACAAAATTTTTCAAATTTTGATAAGCTTTAAGATAAAGCCTGAGATAACAATGAAAAACAGTTATTTTTAGTTGAAATGGCATTGGCTATTAGCATGTTTTACATTTTTGATGTAGAGACATATACCTGTATGCTATAAAATTTAGTTTTCAGCCATCACCATATAATAGGCCCCTTTCACTCAATTAGCCCACCTCTTTTTTTTTCTTTTCTTTTTTAACCTTTCTTTACTAGTATCTGATGTTATTGTCTCTGAGAATTTGTTCTTTTATTTGCTCATTTGTTTTGTTACCTTATCTACCACCCACATGAATCCAGTCTAAAATTTTAATAACAGCTTTTGAAGTGGTGGGTTACATTGAGAAGAATTAGTCTAGAAAAATGGAAATAAAATGTAAGCACCTACTTAGCAACAAAAAGTAAAGTATTTGAACTGGAACATTCAAACACATAATCAATTCTTTTTTGTTTTTAAACTAAAGATAAGGAAGAAGATACTTAAGTCTTAGTCCTTTAGGTTTTTGTTTGTTAGTTTGTAAGGATATACTTAAGTCTTAGTCCTTTGGGTTTTTGTTTGTTTGTTTGTTTGTTTGTTTTGGGGGCCACACCCAGTGATGCTCAAAGGTTACTCCTATCTCTGCACTCAGAAATCGTTCCTGGCTTGGGGAACCATAAGGGATGCTGGGGGATCAAACCGCGGTTCGTCCTAGGCTAGTGCGGGCAAGGCAGATGCCTTACCACTTGTGCCATGGCTCTGACCCCTTACTCCTTTATTTGTACACAGCTATGAAGTAGAAATTCCTAAGCAAGCATTTGGAGTGCAGATGTTTAGGTATTTTCTGCTTTTCTAATTAATTCTTATTTACCAAAATAGAGAAATGAATATAAATTATCAAAATTGAGATAATATGTAGTTATGCCTACTGATACCATTTTTTTAAAAAAAGGCATATTGATTGTTAAAGTATTTGTGAATATTCAGTAAATGAAAAAGCATATTTAGAAAGCAAATATTAAACATAACTTCAGTCACTATTAGAAACTTGAGGTCCTAAGTTTTTATTCTGAAAATTTAGAGTTTTTCTGATAAGCATAGACACTAAAGGAATATTTAAATGTGCTATTCTCCCTCTCTCTGCCCTCAGTAAATCTAAAATGATTTATACAAATAAAATGTGAAATTATGTATTTATATATCATGTATTTTTATATGTCATATATTTTTGGATTTTCACCAGAAAATGATACATTTGTATAAACATAAGTAAGTTGGTAACCACTTAATATTTGTGTGCAATATTTACTCTCTACATTTCTTCTGGAGGCTAAAAGTCACCAGGATTCCTGAAATTCTAAGTCCAAAGTTAAGTATTCCAATACTAATCTAATGCCCAATAGTAGCTAACTATGTGCTACACAACAGCATAGAAAGATCTGGAAAGTAATAAAAATGGTGCAAATGGGTTTTCCATTTCTTTTCCAAGAAAAACCTCCTAATGGGCTGCTGATGAGCTAATCAGGTCAAGTATTATTCAGTTGCCCTCTTTATACAGAGTCAGCAAGCATAACATTTTGTTAACCTATTGACACAAAGGAAAGTTGTTTTCCATCTGACATTTTATAGTAACTCACAAAATGATTTTCTCTTCTACAAAGTAAATTCCAGCTGACAAAGTCAATAGCCAAGTTGAATAATCATAAATTAATAAACAAAAAATAACTTTGTTTTTCCTCATTATTTTATTTTGTCTTTCAGCCATTTCTTTTTTCCATGGGAAACATTTTAAAATTTTTATGGAAAACTTCAGTTCTTGCTTTAGAAAGCAATATTGTTGAGTTCTTTGGAACTAAAAAGTAATTTTCTTTTTTTAGAGATTACATGAATATATACAGAAGAGTCACATGGTAATTTTACAATGCATCAAACTTTTTTTAAGAATTGGTCATGATTTTTAAAAGATATAATGAAAAGTTTCACTTTGCGTTGCATGTGTATAAAGGAAATGATTATCAAAACAAAATGTATAGGGTTCTGTAAACCTCACAATAATCTCCTTTCCAAAATGGAAAAGTTAATTATAGACCCTTGCTACCATTCTTTATTAAATCTTGATTCTATGAACTTCTATTCACAAATTTTTTGCTGAGCATAATTTATTAAGATTATTAAATTTTATTGAAAATAATAGTTTTTTATTTTGAATTATCTAAAGTTAATCTTTTTTTATTTTAAACAAAAGAAATGGCAACAAACTGATCCAAGAGCAGCTGACCCATATTCAATCCCTAGCATTTCATATAGTCTTTAAAAGCGTGCCAGGAGTGATGCCTGACCACAGAATAAACCTTGAGTACTGCTGGGTGTGGCCCCAAAACAAAAATTAAAATGTCCATTTATTTTCTCAATCTTCAGAGAGAAATTTAAGCTCTCCTATATCTCATTTATCAGGAATACTCATGTTTTCTATTAAGTAACATTTCCAACAATGTAGACAGAGAGCAATATGATTTAATACTGTTTTAAAAATTCTATAGGCTTGAAGGAAATGAAAAAAAATTAGATTATCATGAGATGAGGAGTTATTCCTTTAAAAAGGTGTCCCTAGTCACTAGGAAGTATACTATTTTAATCAGAACTCATTATACAGAGCTCATATACTCTCAAATTAAATCAGCAGTAGCATTTCTTTTAGTTGGCTATGCTAAATGTGTTTTTATTCTTTCTATGCTTGAGTATTTATTTTAAATAGTCTTATGATGAAACTAATTAAAACATCAATAAATAGTGTTATAGTGGAGAAATAATTTACTTTTGAAGTACACTATTGCTTAAGTGTGAACTACATTTGTTATTCAATGTTCTTATAAAGTTTTTCATAAAGTTAACTCAATTTTGAGAGAATGTGAATACAGTCTTTTTTATTTAATTATTTTTAGGCCAAGAGCTAGACAGTAATAATATCTCTTTGTTTTTTTTAGAGCAAAACAAGCAAACAAACAAAAGAAAAACATAGCCCTAGCATGGAAATTCCTAAGAAATGTCAAAAAACTGGTTCTGTTGCAAAGGATAATAGTTTTAGAAAAATATTTCAAAACATAAATGCAGCACTTTTACACATGGGTTAGAGCCCAGAATAACTTGTTGATTTTTTTTATTTTTAACATAAATTTCAATTGCCACTGTATAATTGACTGAGAAACACAGTTGAATTCAAAAAATTTTATATGGAAACTGTTATTTGTGAACCTTACTCATCTCACCAACAAGAAGTATTTTTTATTTCTTTAAAGTGAAAAAGCCTTAGAAGACATAAAACTCAGGTCAATTAAGCTGAATGTTTAGCAAGCAAGTACACAGGTCATTTACAATAACAGTCATAATGGGGTACTATGGGTAGGGCAACAATTGCCCAACTGAGAACTTCTCTCCAGACTTTGGATATTAGAAAGGTTCTTCTAAACTAAGGGATGTCTACATTGAAATCTGAGGAATGGCTAAGGGCTTTCTATATCTTTATGGTTGGGGGAGAAATAGAGATTGTGCAGCCAGGATAGTCAGAGTATAGATACAAAAAAAATTGGCAGTGGTAAGAAAGCATGGCACATTTCTTGTCTTAAGGAGGTTCAACTAAAGCATTATGTAATTTACACATATACACACATTCTTTCTTTGTGTGTGTTGTGGATATATGTTTATGTATGTATACGTATGTGCAGTACCTAGGGTAACTTTATTCTGAGAATAGTCATTGAACATAAAAGAAGTTTGCCTGTTTTAGATTTTAGTTTTTAAAATGACCCATATAATTCCAATGTAGGTCATATATTAAGTTAACTTAAAAAGTGGATACAGGAGATCAGTTAAAAATGTCAGATCAGGAGAATGAGAACTAAAGTGATCAAGAAAAACTATCATGGAATGGGTAAAAATAAAAAGAACTTGAGAAATTTTAGAGATATTTGCAGGGAGAGAATCATAGGATGTGGGAATAGTACAAAGCTGGATAAGTAATGAGAAGGGAGAAAGAAAACTTAAAGGGGAACATCAAGTGTCTGTGAAAGGCGGCATTTACTAAGACAATGTTGTTGCCAAGCATCTACTCTTTGTAACTTGTGTTTGAATTTCAACTGGAACAGGCAGCCCAATCTCAACTCATGTCTTTCTAGATGAAAGTGATTCCACCTCCATCCAGATTTAGGTGTAGAACATGAATCCAGGCAGGACTAACCAGTGTATGCTGTTTACCAACCACATTTCAGAGTGTTCACAGTCACTCAGCTACTGCAGCCTCTCATAGTTTTAATGGAGCTGATAAAAACAGATGACTATGTGTAAACTGATAGAACAACAATATTTATCTTGACCCCACTAAGGACAGGTCTAGCTGAGATTGGTAAAACAGAGTGGAAGGAAAAACTTAGAGGCAGAGAAGTGAAATGCTGATGGACACCCAATAATTACTAAATTCAGCATCTCTTGAGGCCACCCAATCTTTAGATCTAAAAAGATCTAAAATATTAAAATTTTTGGCACTAATAAGGTTTTTTTGTTTATTTGTTTTTGGTTTTTGGGTCACACCCAGTGACACCCAGAGGTTACTCCTGAATATATGCTCAAAAATCACTCCTGGCTCAGGAGACCATATGGGAAGTTGGAGATCAAACCCAGTCTGTCCTAGGTGGGCTGCGTGCAAGGCAAATGCCCTACCACTGTGCTATCACTCTGGCCCCATTAATAAGTGATATTTTGACATAAGCTGGATGGGTTAGTTTTCTTTAGAAGTAATCAAAAATTGTTAAAGATTAAAAAAAATCACAATAAGAAACAAACTTCTTAGGTTTTTTTTGTTTGTTTGTTTTGGGGACACACTGGGCAGAAGTTGCTCCTGGCAGGCTCAGGGGACCATATGGGATGCCGGGATTAGAACTGGGGTCTGTCCTGTGCTGGCAAATACCTTACCTCTGTGCTATTGCTCAAGCTCAAAGAAACAAACTAGTTGTGGGCCAAGATGATGGGTCCAGCTGTGACTATGCTGAGTTCTAGGTATTTGAATCATCTATTGAGTAAGGTAAGAAATGAGATCTCCACAATGCCTCATAGTCTTAAATAATTTTAGAGGATTTTCTGGCAATGCCTATCAAAGAAATGTCTAAAAATGGGTCACATGAGTTGATTTTCCATTAAAACTTGAACTTCTAGCTAGATCCCAAATTTGAAGATGGCAAGTTTTCTTTCACCTTCCTCTTCCTCAATGATAATTAGTTAATTCATGTTTTCTACTTTTATAATATCTGTTATAATAAGAAAGGATTAATCTTTGGTTTTGTTTTTTGTTTCTGACACAGACCTCGTAAAGTTCTCGTCATTTCCCAAGGAGAGCTAGAACAACTTTGTCTAGTTGTGGCATTTGACCCCATTTCTGACACAGAGCTCCTTGGAATTCCCTTGGAATTTCCTGCATGATACGGCTGTCATTTGTTCTAACAAGGCAGTTCTTAGAAGAATCCTGGATGGAGACTGGTCACCAGCAAGACCAAATAGGAATTAGAAACTTGGAACTCACTTATCTCTAAGAGGGGAAGGGCAGAAACAGAAGCTCCATTATACCCCATGATAAAATCTCCATAACAAATCTCTCAAGAGGTTCCAGCTTGGTCAACAAAGACCTGAGGGAGTTGTACCAGGGATAGTTAAGTTTCGGGCATATAATGTTCCAACACCCATTCCTTCACCAGTGTCCATTTCCCTTCACTAATGTTCCCATTTTCCTTCCTGTCCCTAAGCCTCGACCAGGCTCCCCTCCAACACTGTCCTAGTATTCCTTTCACTAATTTATCTACCTTACATTCTCTCCCTCTCCCATTACTTTTCATTTTCTTCATTTTCAAAGGAAACTTGAGGTGTAATATATTACATCTTGAGGTATAATATTTGATAACTTTATGTTTCTGGTGTTTTGTGTGTATATGAATATATGTGTGTACTTTAAACAAAAAAGTAAAAAGTATTTTTTATTTCTGTAAATTTTCATTTTAGTATTTTTTAGACCAAAGGCTGTAATCTATCTTAAAATACCTATTATAATAACAAAACATCTTACATTCAAGTGGTTAATGATTTCCTTACAAATTTAAGAAGACAGTTACCTGTAAATGTTGGTGATTAGAGAAATCTTACTGAGGAAAATTAAATGTGCATAATTTGCAGTTTTGAAAATGAATTATAATCTACCTTTGGTCTTAATCAAACTCAAATTTTATTTTATTAAGAAATCAATCACGGGCCCAGAGAGATAGCACAGCGGCGTTTGCCTTGCAAGCAGCCGATCTAGGACCAAAGGTGGTTGGTTCAAATCCCGGTGTCCCACATGGTCCCCCGTGCCTGCCAGGAGCTATTTCTGAGCAGACAGTCAGGAGTATCCCCTGAGCACTGCCGGGTGTGGCCCAAAAACCAAAAAAAAAAAAAAAAAAAAAAAGAAAGAAAGAAAGAAATCATTCCCTTTGGTAAATCCTAGATGCTTAGTTCTCTCTAGAAAAACATGTGTGTGTGTCTGTGTGTGTGTGTCTGTGTGTGTGTGTGTGTGTGTGTGTGTGTGTGTGTGTGTGTGCCATACTGGGTGGCTCTCAGAGGTTATTCCTGGATCTGCTCTCAAAAATCACTCCTGGCAGGCTCTAGGGACCATATGGGATGTCGGGAATTGAACCCAAGTCTGTCCTGGGTCAGCCGCATGCAAGGCAAATGCCCTACCACTGTGCTATCTCTCTGTCCACTCTCAAAAATTTTTATTGTTTTTTGTTTTGATTACAACTCACACCTGACTGTACTGCTCAAGGATGATTCCTGGAAGTGCTCAGGAGAGCAAATGCAATTCTAGGGATTGAGACCATCAGCCACTTGCAAGACAAGTGCCTTAAACCCTGTACTATCTCTTTAGCCCCTCAACAATTTTAATAAAAAATAATAGGTGCTTTTGTGTTTCAGGGGTTCCTACAGGCCTGTTACAATGTGGACAGTATGTATCCCTCAGTATTCAGGATTTCTATTTGGGAAGAGTTGTTTTCAGAGATGGAAGTGTTTGTGTAATTTTTAACAGAAATGGACCTTGGGACTGTAGCTATGTATAGTGGATACAACTAACCTGGAATCATTGTATATGTTTATGTGTGGTCTAATCCTAACACACACCACACCTAACCAGTCCCCTGAAAAAAAATTCAAAACAGAAGAAAAGGTCATCAGTTCTAAGTAAGGCATCAGTAGTAGAGGGAGAGTATCAGTTTGTTTACCAGAGCCTTCTAGTTTGAAAATAAGCAAATACACTTCAGTCAGTATTGGCTGGCTAAGCTGCTGTAACAAATGGCTCCCAAATGACTCAAAACCGAAGAGGTTTCATTTTACTTATGTAATACACTTCTGTCTCCTGGCCCTTCATCATAATGTGTTAGAGGATGATTCCCATCTTTCTGCCCCATGAACTCTTTCTCCAAGTCACAAACTTTTCCTTTTGCACGAATCAGTTACTATAACTGAATATGATTTTAAAGATGGCTAATAGGGAAAAAAGAACAATGGTTTAATACTTAGGAAAAAAAGGGAAAGAGGGATAGGAGAGATAGTACATTTTTCTGGGTCCTCCAAGCCCCAAGAGCAGTGATTGCTGAGCACATAATCTGGAGTAATCCCTGAGCACAGTCTAGTATGGTCTCCCAGAAAAAACTACAAAATATTTTCCAAAAATTAGACTCGCTCAATTTGTAATTGGTGTAACTACTACAAATATAAATATGAAAGATGTTTTTAAAATTCCCATCAATTAACTATAGAGAGAAATGAAAACTGATAGGTAAATTTGTGGGCTATATCTGATAACATTAGTGAATAGTAATGCTATTCAATGAGAGGAAAGTGGTTGTGAGATGGACAATATTGATAGTGAATGTAGAGTTTAATATTTGTTTCATACATTTTGTTCTTATTTTTCTTAAATATACTGAATGATCGGGCGGTGGCACTAGAGGTAAGGTGCCTGCCTTGCCTGCGCTAGCCTAAGATGGACCACGGTTCAATTCCCCAGCGTCCCATATGGTCCCCAAGTCAGGAGCGACTTCTGAGCGCATAGCCAGGAGTAACCCCTGAGCGTCACTGGGTGTGGCCCCAAAACCAAAATATATATATACTGTAATGATAATTATCATAATTTTAAAATAACTTTCAGAGAAAAATCTCTTGTTTACATTCTGAATTCCATGTCATTGTCAGTTCTAGCTCCACTCCAACCTCATCTTTCTAATCCAAGTAAAGAGAATATTGATGGAGGACTCTGGGATGAGTTTTCTCTGGTTTCTTAGATATTTATATCTGGTGGAAAGGTCAAGGCATGTAACCCAGGTTGCAAAGATGCTCCTAATGTGTCTATTTGGTGCAGAGTACCTTACAGGATGCTTTGAAATTTTTTATTAATGTTCTGCAGCCTGAAGATGCTTCTAATTTTCATCTTTTTTATGGGAATTTATTAAACATAAATAAATTAAATGTTTTTCTCATTAACCAGAGGACATAATTATGAAGCATGTCAAGAAAAGAAAGAAAAGATTTACAGTTCCTAAGAAAGGGTAATTACCTTAAAGGAGTGGGTCATTCAGTAACACTGGTTTTTTCCCTGTATATTTTTCTAACTCTTTTGGTCTCCTCAATTTGATCTTGTTGAAACATTGGGTTTTTTACTCTTTACCCAGCCTGCTGATCTTTATAGGATTTTGGGTCTGATTATAGGGCCATCCAAAGACTTTTATTCTCTTCTACAAATAGGGAACAAGAGGCTTAGAAGAATTGCAGTCTTATTTTGTTCTTCATGGCATATATGAGTTATAAATATTATAAGGTTAAAGTGAGATTCAAGATTAGATATAATACTCATATTAGCTCATGTAATATCAGGAACTAAGTAGGGTTCCTGACACTTTCATCATTCATTTATTTTCTGGAGATCAGTTTACTCACCTTCCTGATCTTATATACTGCCCTCTTCCACTTGCAGAGAATTCAAATTGAACTCATTACGTTTCTCAAAGCAAGTTTCCAGTCATCTGATTGAGGAAGACTTTCTGGACTTACCATTTTTACATGAAAAATGCACTTCTCCTTTGAGAGCTCCAAATAATGCATTACTAGCAAGTGCAGAGAGACTAAAGGACAATCAGTTTAAAAAGAGTAGTTGGAGATAAAATATATGGTTTACAGTGATCACAAATCTTTTTACTGTGTTAAATTTCACTGAAACAAAAAAAGAAAATACATGACTTTATTTTGAGGAATTTAATGAAAGATGAGCTGCTGTTGCATTTGGTTTATGAAGCATTGTCACTGAGGTTTGGGACCAGGGAATTCTGTACTATGGGTAAGCCCAGGGCTATGGTAGAGTATTGGCACCAATCAGATTGGTTGTGATGGTGTTGTGTGTGTGTGTGTATATAATATATATATTTTATATAATATATATTATATATATATAGGTGCTTATCCTTGTCATTATTTCTGCTGTGGGGTTAACACCATAAAGTGGAAAAGGGAGGAATTACTTGCCAGACCATATGGAATAAAAAATACATTGATGTAGGTTACAGTGGAAGCTAAAAGCTTATAAACATAAATAAGACTTACAAAGGATAACCTTGAAAAATTCTCTCAAAATCACTGTATAGTAGTGTTTAATTTACAGGATATATTTTAAACCTTCAGATCCAAAGTTAGTTTATGGAAAAACGTAAAGAGAGAAAAAAATGGTACCGGGTATGGTATTTCACTAACTTATGTTTTCAGTTGAAAGAAGCTGAAAATAGTATTTCCTTCCCTTTGATTAGACACAACTCTGCTTGAACTAGAGGGCATGACTGTGGCCTAGAGAATACAAAAGATTCCTCAACTTCAACTATAAACCTGAGTTTCCATGGTTTTATGTTGGACAAGTGAATATTAATGATTGTTCATGAGATGATAAAATTGGAAATCTGGAGAAACATTGTATTTTCAACTGAGATTAGAGATTATAGGCTTCTCCACTAATCTAATCCTGACAGTCCAGATTGACTAATGTGGCCTGAAGTTTGTGGGATACTTAGAGTATACTCATAGCAGTTAAAAATCCAATTTCCCTTTCCAACTCATAAACTCATAAGCATAAACTTATTGCTTAACTTTTATGTGCAGGTAGGTGTTAGGAATATAACAAGAAACAGCATTGTGGGACATTGTAGTTTAACGGATAGATGAATGTGTAAAGTCATAGAATAATGTAATCATGCTATGATAAAAGAAATCTATGGTGAGTGATGGTAGCAATGAGGAGGCAGCAGTCTGAGAATATTTTAAGATTTGACCTTATAGTATGTCTGGATGTATACAGTGATTAGGAGAAGTCAGACATTACTTAATTTGGTCATCATAATAGATTCCATGTACATGCATGTATAGGAAATTTCATGACTATATCTCTCTTGACAGCTTCATAATATTTTATTATGTAAATGTACGATGTACATAAGTACATGTACATGTAAGGTGCTTAGCCAATTATCTGTTGAAGGGCATCTTGGTTACATCCAGAGTCTGGCTATTGTAAATACTGCAATGAATATAGGTGTGAAAAAGGCTTTTTTGTGTTGTGTTTTTGTGTTCTTAAGATATATTCTTAGAAGTGGTATAGCTGGATTAGATTGGAGTACAATTTCCAGTTTTTTGAGGAATCTCCATATTGTTTTCATTAAAGACTGGACTTGATGGCATTCCCACCAGCAGTGAATGAGAGTTCCTTTCTCCCCACATTCCCACCAGCACAGATTGTTCTTGTTCTTTGTGATGTGTGCCAGTCTCTGTGGTGTGAGATGATGCCTCATTGTTGCTTTGATTTTCATCTCACTGATAATTAGTGATGAGGAGCATTTTTTCATATAACTTTTGGCATATGTATTTCTTCTTTGAGGAAGTATCTGTTCATTTCTTTTCCCAATTTATGATGGGGTTAGATATTTTTTCTTGTTAAGTTCTGTCAGTACCTTGTATATATTTTTTTTATTTTTTTATTTTGAATTATGAGAACAAAAGATACAAAGAAAGAGGACAAGGTAAAGTTACAGTGGAAGGACAATCACCCATAACATAATTCTCAGAAGAAGTCCCCTTGCTGGTATCTTAACTTTGAACTTTCAGCCAAAGAACGTTAAGATAAAATAAAACAGAATCCATGTGCGATTATTTTGTCCCTCGATTCCCCAGATTGTAGCACATTATAATATTTCTTAACAGCACACAAGGCAATCTAAAGCCATCAAACTTAAGTAACTCCTTTAACATTAGAGGCATAGTATTTTTTACATTTTCATGTACATGAATACTAGCTTAAGTTAACCTCAAATTTTAAGTGGGTGTGTTTTAAGGATTAGAGTCAAAGGAGCACAGTAAAAACGTTGTTAGAGTGGCAATTGTTGTTTGCATAGGCCCACCAAAATATGAGAGGCATGGAAAGGAATAACCTTGGCCTAAATACAAAGAGATCCTTCCCCTGAAGTTTCCTGGCATAAGACCAGCTCTAGGCTTCAGGCAAGTTATCGTCAGATCCAAGACCTTGTCCGTATTGCCAACACACTTTTCACACAGTCTCTGTTGTTGGTATCATGTTTCTGTATTAAAGATTCTGGAATAGCGATCTGGCTGCGACATCTGTCACCCCATTGATCGCCAGGGTTGATTCGGCTGATCTGGCTGGCTAGGCGGGTGTCCCCTTCCTCCCTCACTGCTTCATGTGCGTCCCTCCCGAAGCTGCATGCTCGGTCGAAGAGGATGGCCTTCCCCGAATAGAGATTCCCCGAATAGAGACAGACCATTCTTCGGTCGAGGGTATACGAGTAGCTGCGCTCCCCTGCTAGAACCTCCAAACAAGCTCTCGAGGTATATTTTTAATATTAGTGCCTTATTTGATGGGTATTGGGTGAATAGATTTTTCCATTCTGTGGGCGACTTTTATATCCTAAGCACTATTGCCTTTGAGGTGCAGAAGCTGAGGCTTACTATAGTCCCATTTGTTTATCTCTGCTTCTATTTGTTTGGAGTGTTGTTTCCTCATTGATGATGCCTTTAGTCTCAAAGTCATGGAGTGTCTTACTTCCATGTTGCTCTCTATATCTTATGGTTTTAGGTATGATATCAAGGACTTTAATCCATTTGGATTTGACCTTTATGCATGGTGTTAGCTGGAGGTCTGAGTTCCCTATTTTGCAAATTGTTGACCAGTTTTCCCAACACCACTCGCTGAAGAGGCTTTCCTTGCTCCGTTTTGGATTTCTTGCCCCTTTATCAAAGATTAATTGATTGTATGTCTAGGGAACATTCTCCAAATTATCAATTCAAATCCATTGATCTGAGGGGTTGTTTTTATTGCAATACCATGCTGTTTCAATGACTATAGCTTTGTAAGAAAATTTAAGTTGGGGAAAGTGATGCCTCCCATATTACATTTTCCAAGGTAAACTCTAGCAATTCGTTGGTGTTTTTTGTTCCAAATGATTTTCAGTAGTGTTTTATTTACTTCTTTGAAAAATTCTTGCATTCTTCTTTGAAGAATGTCGTGGGTATCCTTAGAGGGATTGCATTAAATCTGTACAATGCTTTGGGGAGTATTTTCTTGTTATGATATTAATCCTCCCAGTCTATGAGCAGGGTATGTGTCTCTAAGCATTGTGTCCTTTTTATTTTTGAAGCAGGCCTTTGTAGTTTTCTTTGTATAGATCCTTCACCTCTTTACTTAAGTTGACTTCAAGATATTTGAGTTAGTGTAACAGTAATGTGAATGATATTGTTTTTTTTTTTTTTTTTTTTTGGGCCACACCCGGTGACGCTCAGGGGTTACTCCTGGCTATGCGCTCAGAAGTCGCTCCTGGCTTGGGGGACCATATGGGACGCCGGGGGATCGAACCGCGGTCCGTCTCCTAGGCTATCGCAGGTAAGGCAGGCACCTTACCTCGAGCGCCACCGCCCGGCCCCATGATATTGTTTTTTAAATGTACATTTCTTTTCTATCATTATTGTTGATAAGAAGGCCATTGATATTTGTGTGTTAATTTTGTAGTCTGCAACTTTGCTATAGGAATCTTTTTCTAGGAGGTTTTTGGTAGAGTCTTTAGGGTTTTCTGAATATACTATCATGTCTTCTGAAAACAGTGAGAGCTTGACTTCTACCTTTACTTTCTTCTACCTTGTACCTTTCCTTTCCTATCCCTTGATATCTTTATCTTAACTAATCACTATGGCAGAACTTCCAGCACTATGTTGAATAGAAGTGGTGAGAGAGGGCAACTTTGTCTTGTACAAAGATAGGCTTTTAGTTTATCTCCATTGAGAATAATATTTGCCATGGCTTGTGGTAGATGAACTTGACTATATTGATAAGCTCTTTATATTCCCATTTGATGAGAGTTTTTTTTAATCAATAATGGATGTTGGAACTTGTCAAATACTTTCTCTACATCTATTAATATTATCATATGATTTTTATTTTTTGTTGATATGATGTTTTATGTTGATTGATTTATGGATGTTAAACCATCCTTGTATTCCTGGAATAAAACTTACTGGGTCATGGTATATGACCTTCTTAATAAATTTTGAAATCTATTTTTCAAAATTTTGTTGAGGATCTTTGCATCTGTGTTCATCAGAAAAATAGGTCTGTAGTTTTCAATATTTGAAGCATTTCTGTCTGGTTTTTAAATCAAGGTGATGTTAGTTTCATAAAAACTATTTGGGAGTGTTCCTGGTGTTACAATTTTATAAAAGAGCATAAAAAGGATTGATAGTAGTTTCTCTTGAAAAGTTTGAATTTGGAAACTGCCTGCCCAGTGGGGCCCGACTGTGAGAAATTGTGAGTGCTGCCTGTGTGTGTTTCTCTCCTGTCCTGTCGCTTGAACCTCTTAGGAGTGGGCTGAAAAGAGGATACAGCAGAGCACGGCTGCTCTGCTTCACTAAGCAGCTGTGCACTCATTCTAAGGAAAGAATGCCATTGAAACAAGAAGAAAAATCACACTTAGAACTGCGCTAGAGGCTGAACTCTGCTAGAACTAAGATGCCAGCATCCCTCTCTGCCTGTCTTCTGTGATGTGCTCCATTTTTAGCCTGATTTCATCCTGTTTGTGGCTCATCTGCAGATCGCTCACCTTCCCTGAAGACATTCCTGGAAGTGAGTTTACAAGCCCAGAGAAGGGAAGCTGCTGAACTCTGCTGGAACTCAGATGCCAGCACACCTATCTGCCTGTCTTCTGTGCTGTGCTTCATTATTGGCCTGATTTCATCCTGTGTGTGGCTCATCTGTAGATGGCTCGCCTTGCACTGGAGCCTTACCTGGAGTTGAGCTTACACGCCCAGAAAGGGGGAAACCACTGAACTCTGCTGGAACTCAGATGCCAGCACCCCTATCTGCCTGTCTTCTATGCTGTGCTCCATTTTAAGCCTCATTTCATTCTGTGTGTGGCTCATCTGAGGACAGCTCGCCTTCCCCTGGAGCCTTCCCTGGAGGTGAGTTTTCAAGCCCAGAAAGGGTGGAGCCAGAGGAGCACAGCCACTCCGCTTAGCTTCCTGGCCATGCACATTATTTTGCCAATGAATACAACCACAACACTTAGAAAAACCCACAATACAAGTGTGACAATGGGGAAACAACGCAGGCCAGCACCAGACATAGAGAATGACAATGGCAACTCTGATGACTTGAGCATGACCAACCAACTAGTCAGTCTCTCAGATAAGGAGTTTAGAGTCACAATATGGAAGATGTTCAAAGAACACAAAGTATAGAAGAGAACACTAATAAGAATCGAGAGAATATGAAGATAGAAATCAGAAAACTCCAGGTCAAATAACAGGTCTGAAAAAATTAGTAGATGAATTGAAGAAAAACATGGTTGAGCTTTCCCATGGGTTAACAGCAGCTAAAGATATAACTAATACACTGAAAGATGAGATGAATAACAATTCCATACAGCAGAAGAAATTGGAAAAAAAGCCTTAAAGAAAATTATCAAACAATGGAAAAATTACTCAAAGAATGGAAACAGATGAAAATAGAAGTCTATGATAAGCTCAACAGAAACAACTTAAGAATCATTGGAGTCCCAGAGACCCAGAAAGAAAATATCCAGGAAGAAGCAATGGTCAAGAACATCATTAAAGAGAACTACCAGAGATAATGAATGATGCAATCAAATCCTGCATGCCTGAACAGTAGCAACTAAAAGAGACCCCAGAAAAAACACCCCAAGACACACCCTAGTCACAATGACGAATCACACAGATAGAGGCAGAATTCTGAAAGCAGCAAGATCAGAAAGAAAATAACATTCAAGGGAACATTCTTGTATGTACTGCAGACCTGTCACTGGAAACACTCAAGGCCAGAAGGCAGTGGTGGGACATAGTGACAAAACTCAATGAAATAAATGCTTCGCCTAGAATACTGCACCCAGCAAAACTCACTTTCAGGTTTGAAGGAACAATACATGGTTTCACAGACAAACAACAGCTCAGAAACTTTACAGACTCAAAACCATTCTTAAAAGAAAAACTTTAAAACAAGACTGACCAACAGACACACCAAACTCCAATATAAAGATGGCACCAACTCCCACGACAATTCTTTCTCTCAATGTCAATGTATTAAGTGCACCAGTTAAGAGACACAGAGTGGCTAAAGGGATTAAAAAACTCAATCCAACCTTCTGCTGCCTACAAGAAACACACCTGAATAGTCAGAATAAACATAGACTAAAAATAAAAGGCTAGATGAAAATCATCCAAGCAAACAACACACATAAAAAAGCAGGAGTGGCCATACTAATATTAGATGATGCAAACTTTATACTTAGGAAAGTTGTAAGAAACAAAGATGGACATTTTGTATTAATCAAGAGAACGTACAGCAGGAAGAAATCACTTTCCTAAACATATATGCACCGAATGCGGGGACAGCAAAATATTTAATAAAATTGTTGACTAATCTGAAAAATAATATCAATAAGAACACAATAATTGTGGGAGACCTCAACATGGCATTGTCAAAATTGACAGCTCTACCAGACTGAAACACAACAAGAATATACTAGACCTGAAAAGAGAAATGGAAGAAAGAGGCCTAGTAGATTTATGCAGGCATTCCACCCACAGAAGCCTGGATACACATTCTTCTCTAATGTACATGGGACATTCGCAAGATAGACTACATGCTAGCACATAAAACATACATCCATAATATCAAGAAGATAGTAATTTTGCAGGCTACCTTCACTGACCACAAGGCCCTGAAATTATATGTGAACTACAAAGGGACACAAAAGAAAAACTTTAATACCTGGAAGTTAAACAGCCTAATACAGAATAACCAGTCGGTCCAAGATGAAATCAAAGAGGAAATCAAAACCTTCCTAGAAAAAAATGACAATGGAGACACAAACTATCAGAACCTCTTGCACACAGCAAAAGCAGTACTGAGAGGAATATTTAGAGCTTTGCAAGCACACATCAGGAAAGAAAAAGAGGCATACCTGAATAGCTTAATGACACAGCTCATAAAAATAGAAAGTACTCAACAAAAGGACCCAAAAATAGGGAGACAGAAGGAAATAACAAAGCTGAGAGCAGAAATCAATGAAGTGGAAACACGAAAAACAATCCAAAATATCAACGAAAGCAGAGGTTGGTTCTTTGAAAAAATAAACAAGATTGATAGACCACTGGCAAAACTAACAAAGAGAGAGAGAAACTTGATAACTCATATTATGAATGAAAAAGAAGAGATCACTACTGATATGGTAGAGATCCAAAGGGTAAAAGGAAACTACTTTGAGAAACTCTATGCCACTAAAAATGAAAACCTGGAAGAAATGGATAAATTTTTGGACTCTTATAATCTTCCAAAGTTAATGAAGAGGTGTAGCATATCTAACACATGCATCAATATTGAGGAAATTGTAAAAGTTCAGGCCCAGATAAATTTACTAATGAATTCTTTCAAACTTTCCAAGAGGAACTACTAACAATCCTGGCAAGACTCTTAATGAAATTGAAACAAAAAAAGGAACACTTCCAAATAGCTTTTATGAAGCCAACATCACCTTGATACCTAAACCAGACAGAGATGCTGCCAAAAAGAAAATTACAGACCAATATCGCTGATGAATGCAGATGCAAAGATCCTCAATAAAATCCTGGCAAATAGGATTCAATGCCTCATTAAGAAGATCATCCACTACAATAAAGTAAGTTTCATCCCAGGAATGCAAGGCTGGTTTAACATCCCTAAATATATCAACATAGTACACAACATCAACAACAAGAAAAATACAAATCACATAATTATATCAATAGACGCAGAAAAGCATTTGATAAGGTCCAACACCCATTCTTGATCAAAACTCTCAGCAAGATGGGAATAGAAGGAAACTTTCTCAATATAGTTAAGGCCATCTACCACAAGCCAGAGGCAAATATTGTCCTCAATGGAGAAAAACTGAAAGCCTTTCCTCTAAATTCTGGCACAAGACAAGGCTCTCCTCTCTCACCACTCCTATTCAACATAGCACTGGAAGTATTGCTATAGTGATTAGGCAAGAAAAAGATATCAAGGTAATTCAGGTAGGAAAGAAAGAAGTCAAGCTCTCTCTGTTTGCAGATGACATTATACTCTACCCAGAAAACCCTAAAGTCTCTATGAAAACGCTTCTAGAAACAATAGACTCATATAGCAAGGTGGCAGGCTACAAAATTAACACACAAAAATCAATAGCCTTTCTCTACACCAATAGTAATAAGGAAGAAATGGACATTAAGAAAACAACCCCATTCACACTAGTGCCACACAAACTCAAATATCTTGGAATCAACTTGACGAAAATGTGAAGGACCTATACAAAGAAAACTATAAAACTCTGCTCCAAATAATAAGAGAGGACACGCGGAAATGGAAGCACATATCCTGCTCATGGATTGGCAGGATTAACATCATCAAAATGGCAATACTCCCCAAGGCATTATACAGATTTAATGTGATCCCTCTAAAGATACCCATGACATTCTTCAAAGAAGTGGATCAGGCACTTTGGAAATTCATATGGAATACTAAACACACTAGAATATTTAAAGCTATCATTGGAAAATAAATATGGGAGGAATTACTTTCCCCAACTTTAAACTGTACTACAAAGCAATAGTTATCAAAACAGCATTGAATTGGAATGAAGACAGGCCCTCAGATCAGTGGAATAGGCTTGAATACTCAGAGAATGTTCCCCAGATATACAATCACCTAACTTTTGATAAAGGAGCAAGAAATCCTAAATGGAGCAGGGAAAGCCTCTTCAACAAGTGGTGTTGGCACAACTGGCTAGCCACTTGCAAAATATTGAACTTAGACCCCCAGCTAACATCATGTACGAAGGTTAAATCCAAATGGATGAAAGACCTCGATATCAGACCCGAAACCATAAGATACATAGAACAACACATAGGTAAAACACTCCAGGACATTGAGACTAAAGGCATCTTCAAAGAGGAAATTGCACTCTCCAAGTAAGTGAAAGCAGAGATTAACAGATGGGAATATATTAAACTGAGAAGATTCTGCACCTCAAAAGAAATAGCGTCCAGTATACAAGAGCTCCCCTTTGAGTGGGAGAAACTATTCACCCAATACCCATCAGATAAGGGGCTAATCTCCAAAATATACAAGGCACTGACAGAAATTTACAAGAAAAAATATCTAATCCCATCAAAAAATGGGGAGAAGAAATGGACAGACACTTTGACAAAGAAGAAATACAAGTGGCCAAAAGACACATGAAAAAATGCTCCACATCACTAATCATCAGGGAGATGCAAATTAAAACAACTATGAGGTACCACCTCACACCCCAGAGAATGGCACACATCACAAAGAATGAGAATCAACAGTGTTGGCGGGGATGTGGAGAGAAAGGAACTCTTATTCACTGTTGGTGGGAATGCCATCTAGTTCAACCTTTATGGAAAGCAATATGGAGATTCCTCCAAAAACTGGAAATCGAGCTCCTATATGACCCAGCTATACCACTCCTAGGAATATACCCTAGGAACACAAAAATACAATACAAAAATCCCTTCCTTACACCTATATTCATTGCAGCACTATTTACCATAGTAAGACTCTGAAAACAGCCAAGATACCCTTCAACACATGAATGGCTAAAGAGACTGTGATACATATACACAATGGAATATTATGTAGCTGTCAGGAGAGATGAAGTCATAAAATTTTCCTATACATGGATGTACATGGAATCTATTATGCTGAGTGAAATAATTTAGAGAGAGAGAGAGAGAGAAAGATGCAGAATCGTCTCACTCATCTATGGTTTTTAAGAAAAATGAATGACATTCTTGCAATAACAACTTTCAGACACGAAAGAAAAAGAGCTGGCAGTAACAGCTCACGTCACCACAAACAGGGATGAGTTTAGTTATAGAAATAACTACGTTTCGAACTATCCTAATAATGAGAATGTATGAGGGAAATATACAGCCTGTCTAGAGTACAGGCGGGGGTTGGGTGGGAAGGAGGGAGATTTGGGACATCGGTGATGGGAATGTTGCACTGGTGATGGGTGGTGTTATTTACATGACTGAAACCCAAACACAATTATGTATGTAATAAAGTTGTTTAAATAAAATATGTATCAAAAAAAGTTGCCTGGATTTTCTCCTATGCTATCTTCTAGGCATTTCATATTTTAAATTGTACATTTAGATCTTTTGTTTGTTTGTTTTTATTTTTGGGTCACACCTGGTGATGCTCAGGGGTTACTCCTGGCGGTGCACTCAGAAATTGCTCCTGGTTTGGGGGACCATATGGGACGCCAGGGGATCAAACAGGGTCTGTCATAGTGTAGCCCTGGCAAGGCAAGACGCCTATCCTCTTGATCCACCACAACAGCCCCTGTACATTTAGATCAATTACCCAACTTGAATTAATTTTTGTGAAAGGTTTAAGGTCTTAATCTAGTTTTTTGGTTTTTGGTTTTTTGGGTTTGGGGTTTGGGGGTTTTGGCAGTTCTCGGGTCACTCCTGGCTCTCCACTCAGAAATCACTCCTGGCAGGTTAGGGGGACCATATGGGATGCCAGGATTCAAACTACCATTCTTCTGCCTGCAAGGCAAATGCCCTACCTCCATGCTATCTCTCCAGCCCCGTTAGTCTAGTTTGTTATTTTATTTTTCATGTGGCTGTCCAGTTTTCCCAGCATTTGTTGCTTAAGACCATCTTTGTTTTTTTGTGCTATGTTTGCTAAATTTATGTGGGTCTATTTCTGTGCTCTCTATTCCATTCATCTATTTGGCCAATTTGTGGTGAATTTAATATTTTTCTTGATTGTTTTAATTTTATAACAATTTTTGAAATTGTAGCAGAACTCTTAAAAATGCATAGGGCTAGAGTGAAGGGTACTTTGCCTTGTATCCTCTGTACCATATATATGTCCCAAACCCTAGTAGGAGTTTATCCTTGAGACAGAACCAGGAGTAATCCCTGAGAACCTTTGGATATGACCACAAAACAAAATAAAATAAATTTATAAAAAAAAATTGATACTTAAGCCAAATACATATCATTTTGTTTTGAAGGGAAAATTGAACTGTTTTAATAAGAACAAATTATTAAAAATAAAAATTGCAATATTACTGTTTTCATTTGTGAAGTATGTAAACAATTTCATTCCCCACATCAGAGTTGCCAGCACAAAATTTCTTTTGTGCTTCTGGTCAAGGCGAATAAACACATCCCTTTTGATCATTAAGCAGGGTAATTTTTCAAAGAGCAAGAGTTTAAAGAAAACTAACGAAAGTGCGGAAGTAATTTTTAATGCAAAAGTTAGAGAAATTGGGGCCGGGAAGGTGGCGCTAGAGCTAAGGTGTCTGCCTTACAAGCGCTAGCCAAGGAACGGACCGCGGTTCGATCCCCCGGCGTCCCATATGGTCCCCCCAAGCCAGGGGCGATTTCTGAGCACATAGCCAGGAGTAACCCCTGAGCGTCAAACGGGTGTGGCCCAAAAACCAAAAAAAAAAAAAAAAAGTTAGAGAAATTACTATACTGACAACTATGACAATGTTAATGAGTGAGAGAAGTAGAATGCCTGTCTTGAATACAGGCAGGTGTGTGGGGAGAAGAGAGATGGGGGAAATGGTGATGGGAATTCTGCACTGGTGAAAGGAGTGTTCTTTTATTGACTAAAACTCAACTAAAATCATGTTTGTAACCAAGGTGCTTAAATTATTTTTAAAAAATTTAATGCAGAGGTTTGTGTGCTACCTGGGTAATGATTTTAAATAAGTCCCTCAACTCTCTGACACTCCTTCCTTTTATAAGTGGGAGGTATGTGTCCCTCTCCTTGAACACTTTAAGATTATAGTCATTTGGTCAAAGGAATATAGTAGATGTATTGTGTCTATTTTCATGCGAGATAATGCAGAAGACATGAGTTCATGTTGTGCTTGCCAGTGTCCCTCAATTGCCAGTAGTTACCCTAAGCATTGAACTAGGAGTAGTCTTTCAAGTTCTGAGTTAAGTATTTTACAAACATCACCAACAACAACCAAAAAAAAAAAAAAAACTCACCCAAAATCATAGCCAAATGTCGATTTAGTAAGATCTGAGCCTCAAATTTAAAATTGCCTGTTTCCATACTTTCTCTTGGGCTGCTTGTTCTTAGAATCGATGTTAAGATCTATACTTGTTCTTGGTTATCTAAAGCGTACAAGGAAGCCAAAGCCACCCCATACTAAGGACCATAATGAGATTAACCATCATCTTAATAAATATATATGTAATAGAGGCTTTTTTGGAGTTCTATCATCTAACCCCCAGTTAGGGCATGTTAATAAAGGTAATTTGTCCTTATAAAAACCTAACCAAATGGCAGGTTCTTTTTATCAAATAAATGATTATTGGTTATTGAAGGCACTAGGCTTTTAGATGGCTTGCCAAGCAGTAGTAAAAATATGGACTACCTGATTATAGATACTTCTCAGAACCTTGCCATTCATTTTTCTCCTTTAACTTTTCTAATTGTTCCCTTGGAGAAAATTTATAGATTTCTTTTGTGTTTTTCTTCAAAGGTTTCCTGGCCTATCACCTTCCTGACAGGAATCTGGAGCAGACAACTCAAGTTTAAGCCAAATTTTCTTGTGACTATCTTTGATACCAGGAGAAATTTGCATGACCTGTCAGAAATGTGAGTCTGCAAAATAGCTTGGAAGAGTGAACCAAATATGCAATAGTTTCTTTTTATTTTTTAAAATATGATTATGATGATCAGATTGATTGATAACTTTTTATGTGTAGACTTCTTGTTTAGCTCTCTGAAATGTTCAAAGTGATAGATCTCTTGAAATGAGAACTTGAAGATGAGCTGTCACCTATTCCTGGGTTCATGGTAGGATTATGATAATTAGATATCCCAAGTATTGACTGTTTCATGGTGCATTCCCTAATTACTACTGGAAACAAATGCAACAAAATTCTCATTTTCCTAGGATGACTACTTGATTTTTTTCTAAATTTTATATTATCTAACTCACTAATGTAATATTATTTTGGCTTATTTTCCCCCTGGTTATTAGGTAACCACTGTCAAGTTTTCAATCATCTCATCTGTAAAGTGACATTAATGGAGTGAGAGTGTTGAATTTCCTTCAAAATTTACTATTATTGTTTTTGTTTTTCATCCTTTTGGGTGAGCATGTAATTTCCCTCCTTTTCTATAGCTTAGATTTGGTATCATTAAAATAATAATCTGCTTGTAATCATACTGCTTAAATATATTATTAAAAAATAAAAAATAGGACCAGCCCCAGGGACACGGTGAGCTTGGAAAGGGCGCTGGAGGAGCCATGCGGGTAGCAGAGCCTGGGAGAAGCAATCAGCCCAGGAATGTGGTGAGCTTGGAAGGGGCACCAGTGGGGAGCCACGGGAGTGGTGGAGCCAGGGAGAACTGACCAACCCCCGGGACACAGTGAGATTGGGAAGGAGCTGCCGGGAAGGGCATGAGCTGGCCATCGGAGTACCCCAGGAAGACCCTGAGTCCTGTGAGAGAGGCCAGAGGGAGCTAAAAAACTTTCACCAACGTGCCAACGTGGCATAGGCAGCCCGAGAGGACAGAGAGCCAAGAGGAACAGTGACCAGAGAGCCAAGAAGCAAGCACAGTCTGACTCCCAGGTGGGGACGTGAGTCATCTAGGTTCAATGGTGCCCTCTGCCACTGTGGCCAGGAGCGGAACTGCACTGTCTGACTGGAAAGGGGGCGTGAAGGATCAGGCTTGACTGGAGGATGTGGGAGGGGCCAAGGCTCAACAGCATACCACAAGGAGCAGCACTCCAGAGAAAGAACCCAGCCCCAACACACAGGTGGCAAAAGTAGCCTGAATACAGAAGGCACAGCACTCTAAGCCACATCAATACACACAAAGAAATATGGGTAGATCAAGGAAGACCCGGAATTCAGGGGATATGGAAAGGATCTCTAATAAATTTCAAGTCCCCAAAATGCACAGACCCAACAGAAGAAGATCTTAAAGTAGGCATGAGGAATGAAATGCAATTTATGTTAAATAAAATGAAAGAAACATTAGCAGCGAATAAAAAAATACTTGGATAAACAAATCAACCAACTAAAAGAAGAATTGTTAAAAAAAATATGAGAGTCTCCATGCAAACAGAAGTAGAGGAATTACATAAAACCATAGAAAGCCAGAAGAGCAGAATTGCACAGCTTGAGAATCACATAGAACAACTCAAGGATAAACTGCAAACAAAAGACAACAAAGAAGCCAACAAAGAAATAGAAGGTAAAGCACAGAAAGTAAAAGTCCAGTATTTAATGAACAAAGACAAAAGAAACAATCTAAGAATTATAGGTATACTAGAAGGGGAGGAAACAGGACAAGGGGAAGGACAATTAGTCAGGGAAATAATAGCAGAGAACTTTCCCACCCTCTGGAAAGATGACTCTGAGCAAATCTAGGAGGTGAAAAGAATCCCCAACAAAATAGACCCTAACAAACCAAACTCCAAGACACATAGTAATTCAAATGGCAAGGAACAAGGAGAAAGGTGACCTACTTAAAGCAATAAGGGAGAAAAAACCCTCACATACAAAGGACGGAACATTAGAATCAAACCAAATCTCCCATATGAAATACTTCAAGCAAGAAGACAGTGGAATGACATATTTAAATGAATGAATGAAAGAAGTTTCAACCTAGAGTCCACTATCCAGCAAAACTCTCATTTACATGTGACGGTAAACTAAAATCATTCTTAAACAAAAATGATCTCGCATTATTTGTGCAAACAAAACTGACCCTAAATGACCTACTTAGAGACAAATTACAGAATTCAAACTCCCAATTGTAACAACAACCACCCTAAACAACACAACTGCACAATAACCCTCTCTGTCAATAATCTCCTTAAATGTTAATGGACTAAACTCTCCCATTAAAAGACACATAATAGAGAACTGGATTACAAAACATAAACCATATTTTTGCTGCCTAGAAGAAACACACCTACAAGTACAAGATAGGCACAGGTTTAGAATAAAAGGATGAAAATCAATGATCCAGGCGAATGGAAACCAAAAAAAAAAAAAAGCATGGACGGCCATTCTGATATCAGATCAAATTGCATTCAACCTCAAGAAAGTGATCAGAGACAAAAAGGGTCACTACTTACTGATCAGGGGACACTAGACCAAGAAGTGCTAACACTGGTTAATATATATGCACCTAATGCAGAGCCAGCAAAATATGTATGGCAACTGCTTGCAAAACTGGAGAAATACATGAAAGAAAACATGATAGTAGTAAGAGAATTTAATGCTCCACTATCACCACTGGACAGATCCACCAGACAAAAAACTAACAAAGAAATAAGAGTACTAAATGAAAAAAACTAGAATAACTAGGACTAATAGACTTATATAGGGCTCTCCACTCACAGAAAGAAGAATACACATTCTTCTCAAGTCCACATAGAAACTTCTCCAGAATAGACCATGCCTTAGGACGCAAATACAACCTGCATAAAATCACAAAGGTAAGGATCATTACAAGCACTCTGTCAGATCGCTATGCAACAGAGGTCAAAATTGACTGTAAAAAGAAGTAATGGAGAACATCCAACACCTGGAGATTAAACAACATGCTACTTAAAAACAGCTGGATCAAAGAAGTACTCAAGGAAGAAATAAAAAGATTTCTTGAGACAAAAGACAATGAAGAAACAACTTTTCAAAACTTTTGGGACACAGCAAAAGCAGTAATCAGGGGGACACACATAGCAATACAATCTTACATCAGGAAAGAGGAAAACGACAAAAATAGCAACTTAAAGGACCATCTTAAGGAGCTGGAACAGCAGCAACAAAGAAACCCAAATACAACCAGAAGACAGGAAATAATAAAAACAAGAGCAGAAATAAACAACATAGAAACTAAGAAAACAATACAGAAAATCAATGAGTCCAGGAGTTGGTTTTTTGAAAAAATAAACAAGATAGACAAACCACTGGCAAGACTCACCAAAAAAGAGGGAAAACACCCAAATAAGCAGGATCACAAATGAAAGGGAAAAGATTACAACAGAACCCAAAGAAATCCAACACATCATGAGGACAAATTATGAACAACTATACTCATTTATACTAAAGAACCCAGAAGAAAGTGACAGATTCTTGGAAAAATGCCAGCTTCCAAGACTAAAAAAGGAGGATTTAGAAAGCCTAAACAGGCCAATCACCTCAGAGGAAATTGAAACAGTAATTAAGAAGCTCCCCAAGAACAAAAGTCCAGGCCCAGATGGTTTTACAGGTGAATTCTATTAAACATTCCAAAACAATTACTTTCACTGATTCACAGGTTCTTCCAAACCATTTAAAAGACAGGAATCCTCCCCAATTCCTTCTATGAGGCTAATATCACTCTGATTCCAAAGAGGGCAAAGATACCACCAAGAAAGAAAACTACAGACCAATCTCACTAATGAGCATAGACGCAAAAATACTCAACAAAATCTTTGTGAACTGAATCTGACACTGCATCAAAAAAATTATACACCATGACCAAGTGGGTTTTATCCCAGGGATGCAAGGATCGTTCAACATATGCATAATCAACATCATACACCACATCAATAATAAAAAAGACAAAAAACACATGATCATATCAATCGATGCAAAGAAGGCATTTGACAAAATCCAACACTGATTCATGTTAAAAACACTAAGAAAAATAGGTCTGGAAGGAACCTTTCTCAAGATAGTTACAGCTATCTATAAAAAGCCCACAGTTAACATTATCCTTAATGGTGAAAAACTGAAAGCATTTCCACTAAGGTCAGGAAGTAGGCAAGGACATCGACTTTCTCCACTCTTATTCAACATAGTCTTAGAAGGACTAGCAATAGCAATCAGACAAAAGAAGGGAATCAAATGAATTCAAATAGGGAAAGAGGAATTCAAACTATCCCTTTTCGCAGATGACATGATGATATACATGGAAAACCCTAAAGAGTCCACAGTAAAATTCCTAGAAACAATAAACCAATATAGCAAAGTGGCTGGATACAAAGTCAATACACAAAAGACAGTAGCATTTCCCTATACAAATAATGAAGTAGAGAAGAGGAGATTAAGAATACAACTCCATTTAAAATAGTATCAAAAAACATCAAGTACCTAGGAATCAGCCTTACAAGGGAAGTGAAGGATTATACCTGGCAAACTTCAAAACATTTCAGAAAGAAATTGAAGAGGATCTTGGGAAATAGAAGAACATCCCATGCTCATGGGTAGGTAGAATCTACATAGTCAAAATGACTATCCTACCCAAACTCCTATATAGATTTAACGCAATCCCCATCCAAATTCAAACACCATTCTCTAAAGAATTAGAACAATCAATCATAAAATTTATCTGGAACCACAAAAGACCCAGGATAGCCAAGTACATACTAAAAAACAGGAAGCTGAGTGGCATCTCTTTACCTAACCTGAAGTTATACTATAAAGCCATAGTGGTACTAGTGAGGACAGAGCCTCAGACCAGTGGGTTAGAACAGCATTTCCAGACATAAGCCTCCAGAAACACAGTCAACTAAGTTTTGACAAAAGAGCCAAGAACTTGAAATGGGACAAAGAAAGTCTTTTCAACAAATGATGTTGGTACAACTGGAAAACCATCTGTAAAAAATTGAAAATTGACCCATACCTCACCCCATATACAAAAGTCAACTCAAAATGTATTAAAGACCTTGAAACCAGACCCGAATCTATAAAATTTATTGAGGAAAAATAGGCAGAACACTTGAAGACCTATATATCAAAAAAGTCTTTTATGATAGAATGCCAATGGCAAGAACTTTAGCATCAAACATAAACAAATGGAACTACACCAAACTAAAAACCTTCTGCATGGCAAAAGAAACCCTACTTAAGACAAGAAAGTTTACTGAATGGGAAAAAAATCTTTGCACACAACATGTCAGATAAAGGGCTGATATCCAGAATATACAAATTACCCAGAAAGCTGAGTCCCCCCAAACCAAATAAAGCCATAGAAAAATGGGGAGATGAAATGAATAGACACTTCTTCAAGGAAGAGTGAAAGATGGCCAACAAACACATGAAAACATGCTCACCTTCACTCATCATTAGGGAAATTCAAATCAAGACAACAATAAGGTACCAGTGAGGATGGCTCACATCAAAAATAAGGGGAACAATCTATGTTGGCGGGGATGCGGCATGAAAGGCACTCTCATCCACTACTGGTAGCAATGCCCCCTAGTCCAACACTTATGGAGAACAGTCTGGAGAGTGCTCAAAGAACTCAGAATTGAGCTGCCATTTGACCCAGCAATTGCTCTCCTAGGTATCTACCCCCAAGTTGGAAGGACATTCATTCCAAAGTATGTGTGCATCCCACTAGTTATCGTAGCACTCAGTATAATAGCCAAGTCTTGGAACCAACCTCGATGTCCAACAACAGATAAATGGATCATCAAGATGTGGTACCTATACACAATGGAATATTACATGGCAGTCAGAAATGATACAATCACAGACTTTGCAGCAACGTGGATGGACCTAGAACATACTATGTTAAACAAAGTAAGCCAGAAGATGAAAGATAAATACAGAATGATAGCACTATTCTAAAACACCTAGAACATACACCATATATACAACTAATACTCAACAATCAAATAACAGGGTTTAACAGGGTAGAAACTCCAAACACTGTAACAGTCAACATATACTGGGGAGCAGTAACCAAAACACATGAAAGAGGTACAACACAAACTCTTGACTACACATTATACCACAAAGAAACCAGCAGCAGCAGAAACAGCAGCATAGAGGAAACAGGTATGTAATCAGCTTTCTACTACAAAGGCCCATAATAAGCCCTTATGGATCTTATACAGGATTACAGGTAAAGAATATCATGGTAAATCACTGACTCCAATAGAAGCACATCATAGCAACATGTTTTTTATTTTTATTTTTTATAACAATATGTTTTAATGCCTTAACATTACTATATTTAAAATAACCTCTCAGCTTTTCTGTCCATAGGCATTCTTGGATACAAAGGGTGGCCAAACTACAATTGCATCTCAGGGCTCAGTCACACGAGATACCATACCCAACTTGCACTGTGAGAATATCCCAATAAAACTCTTTAACATACCCTTTATCTCTAGGTTATATCTTCTTTTAGGACTTGCAGCAGGAGACCAGCCAGACCACCGAAGCAGCAACTGTGACCTACAGAATTATACTTCAGGCCCTACTCATTGATCACATTCAAACAAACTAACATTCCCTTGCTCTTTTCTCTTATCTTCTCACTACTTTCTTTTTTTCTCTTTTTTTTCTTTTTCTCTCCCTTTCTTGTTAGTTTATTTTCTCTCTTCTTTCCTGCCCCTTCTATGTACTTTCCTCTTTACCCCCTCTGGAAATCCGACTATCCCTTCACCCCTCAATCCCATCCTGATTTCCCACCTTAATAAAACTCTTCACCCTCAGTTTTTAATCCATTCAGCATCAAGATTGACCTCCTATCCCAACGAACCAGTACCCAACACCCAAGTGAAAGGACAACCAGTCAAACCCACACCTCATCCCCTGCAAGAAAAGGCAAACAACTCCCCTGCTGACCCACGCTGCATGATCCTCCTTACCAACCCTTCCTAACATGGACTGGTACTTACCTCTAAAAGTATCCCCAAAGTAAGAACACTTCCCAAGACCTCCCTGCTGCAAATCTTTTGCCAATCTCAAGAGAGTCACGTTGTGTAATGAAAAGGCCACACACCACAGAAAATCTCAAAAGACAATGGGGAACCTATACTTCCATTATAAGTATAAGACCTGTATTACACCACCTCTTTACCTGCTTTTCCCCCAAAGTATGGTAGTCTCTTGCAACACCTTGTTCCTTTATTTACTTTTTTATTTCATTTTTTAATCTTTTTTCTTCTTTTTTATTTTCCTTTCTTTTCATATATATACGTGAGCACATATATTTATCTCTATTTTTATCCTTTTTGGGTGTTTGACCTGCTTTTGTTTTCTTCTTTTTCCACCCTCAAATGCACCGGCAATATAATGTAGCACCATTTCTCCCTGCAAAGGCACACTAAAAAAAGGGGGAGAAATCTTACGTATAAAAATGAATTCTTATCTACTAGGGATAAGAAGTCATACTTGTTTACAATACAGGGACATCTCCCACCTAGAAAATTTGTCATATGGACCCAACTTAGACCCTAGGTGATTAGACACCAATCGTCCAGCCTTGAACCCTGGATCCCAGACATAGAAATGACAGAGTTTTACACAACAGCCACAGGAAACAAATCCCATCCGGGACATCCTTAACACTGCTCAGACATCAACAAGTGCCAGCCCTAATACGATATCCTGACAACGAGAAAAATGGGAACAACTTGACCTAAGAGCAAGTTACCCTATCTCACCAGCTAACGATAAGACAAAATCAGAAGACTTGTCACCTTTTGGTTTATCCAAATGCCAAGATCGCGATTTACAGATGACTGGCTGATAGAACCATGACCAGACTCTAGGTATCCTGGGATCAATAAAAAAGCCCTAGTCTTGGGTTTGATATACGACCTGCACAACGACCATGATCTCTAGTTCCAGAGGTCTGTCTGAGACATTTGCAATGGAAGTGGTCTCCTGGAAACATAATGATAGACGCTATTCCAGGCCCCATCCTAGGATCAGCCAAAGACCAGGACCACCAATCACAGAAGATGGATTACAACAACACCAAGGGAACAGAACTTCTAGAACCACAAAGAAAGACTTCATCATAAGTTCCACTCCCTGACCTGTGCAGATACCGAGATCTCCAGCTACAGAGGTCTGATTTTATCACCCAGGAACAGAAGTCTTCCGTACACCACAAAAGCATCAAGGGGAGAGTAAATGAACCTGAAATGGAGTCTATAGTTAATCCCATGACAATATACTTCAAGGGTGGAGAATCCCTGGATCTTTTAGGCCAAGGGAATTCCTTTTCAAATTACCCCAATATTTACTGTGCATGCGCAGGAAGGGAGAAAAAGGCAAAAAGCACAAAACAACTTTTTTTTTTTTAATCTAGTACTGGTCGCTTTTTTTGTTTTGGTTTGGCTATTGAAGTCGTTGTCTTCATTTATACTTATTTTTCTTCTTTTCTTTTCTTCCTTTATGTGCTCTGCTACATTTTTTATTTCAATACTATGGCTTTTATGTGATGCTTATCTTTTTTCCCTCTGAAGTACTCACTGGATACTTTATTTGACACTACTTTTTGTACTGTTGTGGTGTTTCACCCTCTTCTTCCCCTTCGTCTCTCAAACCTAGGATGAGAGCCTCTAGAAGGACTCCATCCATGTTTGAAGTATTTTATTTTTTCTCCCAGTTTATTAATTTTCTCTTCTTCAAACAAAACCACATAACTTGAACTATCTAGACCTGCCTATCAATTAAAGGGGGAAATAACGGAGGTACCAAGAACAAACAGGGGTAAGCCCACTTAGTAGTAAGCTTGGCACAGAAGAGACCACTTATTCTAGCAGCCCGGTGGGTGAGGGAAGAGGATATGGGAGGTAGGATGGGAATGGAGGTGGAGGGAGGATAATTCGGTGGTGGGAATTCCCCTGATTTTATGATAATATGTAACTAAAATATTATTGTCAATGATATGTAACCCACTATAATTAAAATAAAAATTATATTAAATTAAAAAGTTAAAAATAAAAACAATCTGCACACATTTAAAGTATTTAATATGATAATTTGACATACTTATACATATATTAAACCATTACTCTAATAAAAACCATGCAACTATCATCTGTACTCACACATTACCTTGTTATTTTTTAAAAATTTTTTATTGTGACCAATATGAGTTACAAGTCTTTCACTGTTATATTTAAGGTACATAGTGACAGAGAATTAGGACTATTCTCACCAATAGTGTTGTGCTCCCTCTAGGTATGCATCCCACACCTTCCCATTTTTCCCGCTGAACTGTTACTATAACAAATATTTTTCTTTTTTTTCTTTATTTAAAAATATTGATTACATATATGATTGTGATTAGGTTTCGGTCATATAAAGAACACCCCCATCACCAGTGCAAAATTCTTACCACCAATGTCCCAAATCTCTCTCCATCCCAAGCCACCCCCACCTGTACTCTAGACAGACTTTCCAGTTCCTTCCTTCATTCACATGATTATGGAAGTTCTCTGTGAAGTTATTTCTATAACTGCACTCACCACTCTTTGTGGTGAGCTTCATGAAGTGAGCTGGAAGTTCCAGCCCTCCTCTCAGTGTCTCTGAGGATTGTTGCAAAAATGACTTTTATTTTTCTTAAAACCCATAGATGAATGAGACTATTCTGCATCTCTCTCTCTCCCTCTGACTTATTTTGCTCAGCATGATAGATTCCACGTACATCCATGCACAGGAAAATTTTATGACTTCATCTCTCCTGATGGCTGCATAACATTCCATTGTGTATATGTACCACAATTTCTTTAGCCATTTGTCTGTTGAAGGGCTTCTTGGTTGTTTCCAGAGCCTGGCTATTGTGAATAGTGCTGCAATAACTATAGGTGTGAGGAAGGGGTTTTTGTATTGTATTCTTGTGTTCTTAGGGTATATCCCTAGGAGTGGAATAGCTGGGTCTAATGGGAGCTCAATTTCCAGATTTTGGAGGAATCTCCATATTGCTTTCCATAGAGATTGAACTAGACGGCATTCCCACCAGCAGTGGATAAGAGTTCCTTTCTCTCCACATCCCTTCCAGCACTGATTGTTCTCATTCTTTGTGATGTGCGCCAATCTCTGTGGTGTGAGGTGGTATCTCATCGTTGTTTTGATTTACATCTCCCTGATGATTAGTGACGAGGAGCATTTTTTTATGTTCCTCTTGGCCATTTGTATTTCTTTTTTATCAAAGTATCTATTCATTTCTTCTCCCCATTTTTTGATGGGATTAAATGTATTTTTCTTGTAAAGTTCTGTCAGTGCCCTGTATATTTTGGATATTAGCTCCTTATCTGATGGGTGTTGGGTGAATAGTTTCTCCCACTCGATGGGTGATTCTTGTATCCTGGGCACTATTTCTTTTGAGGTGCAGAAGCTTCTCAGTTTAATGTATTCCTATCTGTTGATCTCTGCTTTCACTTGTTTGGAAAGTGCAGTTTCCTCCTTGAAGATGCCTTTAGTCTCAATGTCATGGAGTGTTTTACCAACATGGTGTTCTATATACCTTATGGTATCAGGTCTGATATCAAGGTCTTCAATCCATTTAGATTTTCCCTCGTACTTGATGTTAACTGGTGATCTATATTCGCTTTTTTGCAAGTGGCTAACCAGTTCTGCCAGCACCACTTGTTGAAGAGGCTTTCTTTGCTCCATTTAGGATTCCTTGCTCCTTTGTCAAAAATTAGGTAATTGTATGTCTGGGGAATGTTCTCTGAAAACTCAAGCCTACTCCACTGATCTATTTATTTTAATCATAGTGGGATACAAGTCATTGACAATATTTTAGTTACATATTATCATAAAATCAGGGGAATTCCACTGATCTGAAGGTCTATCTTTATTCCAATACCATGCTGTTTTGATAACTATTGCTTTGTAGTACAGTTTAAAGTTGGGGAAAGTAATGCCTCCCATTTTTTTTCCTAGGAGTGCTTTAGCTATTCGAGGGTGTTTATTGTTCCAGATGAACTTCATAAGTGTTTGATTCACTTCTTTGAAGAATGTCATGGGTATTTTTAAGGGGATCGCATTAAATCTATATAATGCTTTGGGGATTATTACCATTTTGATTATGTTAATCCTGCCAGTCCATGAGCAGGGTATGTGTTTCCATTTCCGTGTATCCTCTCTTATTTCTTGGAGCAGGGCTTTATAGTTTTCTTTGTATAGGTCCTTCATGTCTTTGGTCAAGTTGACTCCAACATATTTGAGTTTGTGTGGTACTATTGTGAATGAGATTGCCATCTTGACTTCCTTCTCTTCCTTATCATTATTGGTGTATAAAAAGGCTGTTGATTTCTGTGTGTTAATTTTGTAGCCTGCCACCTTGCTATATGAGTCTATTGTTTCTAGAAGCTTCTTGATAGAGTCTTTGGGGATTTCTAAGTAGAGTATCATGTCATCTGCAAACAATGACTTCTTCCTTTCCTATCTGGATTCCCTTGATATCTTTTTCTTGCCCGATTGCTATAGCAAGAACTTCCAGTACTATTTTGAAGAGGAGTGTTGAGAGAGGACAGACTTGTCTTGTACCAGAATTTAGAGGGAAGGGTTTTAGTTTTTCTCCATTGAAGATAATATTTGCCATTGGCTTGTGGTAAATGGCTTCAACTAGATTGAGAAAGGTTCCTTCTATTCTCATCTTTCTGAGAGTTTTGATCAAGAATGGGTGTTGGACCTTATCAAATGCTTTCTCTGCATCTATTGATATGATCACGTGATTTTTATTTTTCTTCTTGTTGCTGTTGTGTATGATGTTGTTAGATTTACGGATGTTAAACCATCCTTGCATTCCTGGGATAAAACCTACTTGGTCGTAGTGTATGATCTTCTTGATGATGCATTGGATCCTATTTGCCAGGATTTTGTTGAAAATCTTTGCATCAGCATTCATCAGAGATATTGGTCTGTAATTTTCTTTTTTGGCAATATCTCTGTCTGGTTTAGGTGTCAAGGTGATGTTGGCTTCATAAAAGCTGTTTCGGAGTGTTCCTGTTTTTTCAATTTCATGGAAGAGCCTGGCTAGGATTGGTAGTAGCTCCTATTAAAAGATTTGAAAAAATTCATTAGGAAATCCATCTGGGCCTGGGCTTTTCTTTTTGGGCAGATGTTTGATTACAGTTTCAATTTTCTCAGTAATGATGGGGTGTTTAGATATGCTACATCCTCTTTACTTAAATTTGGAAAGTTATAAGTTTCCAAGAATTTTTTCATTTCTTCTAGGTTCTCATGTTTAGTAGCATAAAGTTTCTCAAAGTAGTCTCTGATTACCCTTTGAATCTCTGCAATATCTGTCATGATCTCCCCCTTTTTGTTTCTAATATGGGTTATCAGATTTCTCTTTCTCTTTCTTTGTGAGTTTTGCCAATGGTCTAACAATCTTGTTTATTTTATCAAAAAAACAGCTTCTGCTTTCGTTGACCTTTCGAATTGCTTTTTGGTTTTTCACTTCATTAAGTTCTGCTTTCAACTTTGTTATTTCCTTCTGTCTCCCTATTTTTGATTCCTTTTGTTGGTCATTTTCTAATTTTTTGACCTGCGTCATTAAGTTACTCAGGTATGCCCCTTCTTCCTTCCTGATGTGTGCTTGTAGAGCTATAAATTTTCCTCTCAGGACTGCTTTTGCTGTGTCTCATAGATTCTGGCAGTTTGTGTCTTCATTATCATTTGTTTCCAGGAAAGTTTTGATTTCCTTTTTGATTTTATCTTGGACCCACTGGTTGTTCAGTAGGAGGGTGTCTAATTTCCAATTGTTAAAGTTTTTCTTCTGTGTGGCTTTGTAGTTCACATCTAATTTCAGAGCCTTGTGGTCAGCAAAGGTAGCCTGCAAGATTTCTATCCTCTTGATTTAATGGAGGTATGTGTTATGTGTCAGCATGTAGTCTATTCTGGAGAATGACCCATGTACATTGGAGAAGAATGTGTATCCAGGTTTTTTGGGATGGAGTGTCCTATATATATCTATTGGTCCTCTTTCTTCCATTACTCTTTTCAGGGCTAGTATGTTTTTGTTGGGTTTCAGTCTGGTTGACCTATCAAGTGTTGATAGGGCCGTGTTGAGCTCTCCCACAATTATTGAGTTATTATTGATTTCTTCTTTCAGATTTGTCAGTAATTGTTTTAGATAATTTGCTGGTGTCTCATTGAGTACATATATGTTTAATAGTCTGATTTCTTCCTGTTGCACATATCCCTTAATTAGTACAGAGTGTCCATCTTTATCCCTTACCACTTTTCTGAGTATAAAGTTGGTGTCATCAGATATTAATATGGCCACCCCAGCTTTTTTGGGGGTGTTGTTTGCTTGGATGATTTTCCTCCAGCCTTTGATTTTGAGTCTATGTTTGTTCTGACTATTCAGATGTGTTTCTTGTAGGCAGCAGAAGGTTGGATTCATCTTTTTGACCCATTTTGCCACTCTGTGTCTTTTAATTGGTGAATTTAGTCCATTGACATTGAGGGAGTTGATTGTCATAGGATTTAATGTCATCTTTGTAGATAAGTTTGCTGTGTTTGTTGGTCTCTCTTGTCTTAGAGTAGACCTGTCAGTTTTTCCTTTAAGGCTGGTTTATCATCTGTGAAGTTTATGAGCTATTGTTTATCCATGAAGCTATGTATTGTTCCTTCAAACCTGAACGTGAGTCAGGCTGGGTGCATTATTCTCGGTGAGGCATTTATTTCATTCAGTCTTGTCACAATATCCCACCACTGTCTTCTGGACTTGAGAGTTTCTTGTGACATGTCTGCAGTAAGTCTTAGGGAAGCTCCTTTGAATGTAATTTCCCTTTTTGATCTTTCTGTTTTCAGTATTCTATCTCTATCTGTGGGATTTGTCATTGTAACAAGGATGTGTCTTGGGGTGTTTTTCTTCGGGTTTCTTTTAGCTGGTACTCTTCGGGCATGCAGGATTTGATTGCATGTATTCTTTAACTCTGGGAGTATTTCTTTGATGATGTCTTTGACAGTTGATTCTTCCTGAAGATCTCCTACCTGAGTTTCTGGGACCCCAATGATTCTTATGTTCTATCTGTTGAGTTTATCAAAGACTTCTATTTTCATTTGTTTGCATTCCTTGAGTACTTTTTCCATTGCCTGTTCGTTTGTCTTAATGTTCTTTTCCAATTTCTTCTATTATGTTGAGTTTTTCTGCATTACATCTTCCAGTATTCTGATTCTCTCCTCAGCTGCTGATACCCTGCTGGCAAGGCCACCCACTGAGGTTTTCAATTGAGCTACCATGTTTTTCAGATCTGCTATTTCAGTTTGGAGTTTTCTGATTTCTATCTTTGTGTTCTGTTCAGATCGATCTATGCTTTCTTTGAGTTCTACAAACATCTTCCATATTGCTATTTTAAGTTCTTTATCCAAGAGGTTAATCAGGTGGTTGGAATTTATTAGGTCATCCGAGCTTTCATCTTCATTTTCTGTGCATGGTGTTTGCCTGTGAGTTTTCCCCATTGTTATGCTTGTAGTGTAGTTTTTTCTGTGTGTTGTGGTGGGATTCATTGGTTAGAAAGAGTGCGCAGCTGCGAAGAGAAGTGAAGCAGTTGTGCTCTTCTGCTGCCTCTAGTTGACAGTTTTTTGGGGGTGTGCTCCCTAAGCCTCTGAGGAGACCTTCAGTAATTCAGAAACACAGGCAGACAGGCACAGGCAGGAGAAGTTTCCCTTGAAGTCCTCAGAGTGAACAAAGGCACAGCAGGACGGAGCCTCCACAGGCCAGAGAGTTTAGCTTATTGGACAGGGACCCCCCAGCCAGAATGTACTTACTGGGCAGCTACAAAATGCAGTTTTTTGGGGGTGCGCTCCCTAGGCCTCTGAGGAGAACTTCAGGAATTCATAAACATAGGCAGACAGGCACAGGCAAGAGAAGTTTTCCTTGAAGTCCTCAGAGTGAACAAAGGCACAGCAGGGCAGAGCCTCCACAGACCAGAGAGTTCAGCTTATTGGACAGGGACCCCCACAGCCAGAATGTACTTACTGGGCAGCTAGGCACAGGCAGGAGAAGTTTCCCTTGAAGTCCTCAGAGTGAACACACAAGTCTTTTTTTGTTTGTTTGTTTTGGGGCCACACCCAGCAGTGCTCAGGGGTTATTCCTGGCTGTCTGCTCAGAAATAGCTCCTTGCAGGCATGGGGGACCATATGGGACACTGGGATTTGAACCAACCACCTTTGGTCCTGGATCGGCTGCTTGCAAGGCAAACACCACTGTGCTATCTCTTCGGGCCCACAAGTCTTTTTTTTAACAAGTCTTTTTTGTACATAATTTTTTGTAGATTGGGAATATTGATTCTATTGTCCTTGACTTTGGGTTTGGTATTTAGGTCTGATCATTTTTATTTCCACTCAGTGTTCATGCTACTGTTTACTTCTGGTGCCATCCACTTTTTAATTTTTTCCCTCAATTTATGAGGCAGAACAAGATGATTCAAGTGTTTTGGTTCTGCTGGGGGGAAAGAGAACACTGGAAGGAGTCTGTCTAGGAGCTATTAATATAAATTTAAAAGAAGAAAAGAAAAACACAAACCAAAATAAACAATGTCAAAAAAAACTCAACAGCAACAATAAACAAGAGCTAAAAATAATAAGAAGAAAGAAGAAAAGAAAAGAAAAAACAAAGGAGGGCTGTTGTGGCAAGGTTGTATGTGTGTGTGTTTGTTTGTTTATTTGTTTGTTTGCATAGGCACAGTAAGTATTGGGAAAATTAGAAAGAGAATTCTCTTGGCCTAAGAGATACAGGGTTTCTCCACCCTGTATAATGAGCATAATATCATGAGAACAACTACTGGCTCCAGACATGCTCATTGTCAAACCCAGGTCATTTTATGGTGTCAGGAGACATTCCATTCAGTTGTGGTTGTCAAAATTAGTACTCTGTCATTAGAGATATTGGTAATTTGCACTGAACCTAGGAAAAAGTCTAGGATAGAGTCTTTATGGTTCCAGAAGTTCTGTTCCATTACAGATATTGTGGTTGGTCTTCTGTACTTAGTGATCTTGGTTTTTGCACATATCCTAGGACAAAGCCTAGAATAAAGTCTTTACTTATGGTTCCAAAAGTTTTGCTCTGTCACGATTATCAAAGTCAGACCTCTGGAATTAAAAATGATGTGTTGTTTTTTTTTAACATATCCTAGGCCAATGCCTAGGTTAGGGTCTTTCTTATTGGTCCCAGAAAAATTTCTGTTCAGTCGCAACTGTCAAAGTCAGTCTCCTAAAATTAGTGATCTTGGTTTTTGCACAGATTAAACAATAGAATGTCTTCTGATTTCATCTTACAGTTAGGTGGTGAGATAGGGAAACCTGATTTTAGATCAAATTGTTGTTATTCTTCATAGTCAAGGTGTTGTATCAACCTGGCTCAAGTTGGTGCTAGAGCAATATTAGAAACTCCCTGGGGGGAGTTTGGTTCTTGGTGCTGTTGCAGAGAACTGTGTCAGTTCTACAGTGGGCTCTGGGGTTTGGGCTTGGGTAGTCATTGTCCAATCAGATGGAGTGTAAGTCGAGTCCCCATGACAAATGTTCAGGGTGGGAGGTGCCCCTGTAGTAAAAAAAAATTATGGGTTCTTATCCCTAGTAGTTAAGAGCTTGTTGCTGTACATAAAAATCCCCCCCCCTTTTTTTACTGTGCCTATGCAAAAGTGAATAGTTCCATATTATATTGCTGATGCATTCAGGAGTAATAATGACAGGTTATACAATCTCCATGTCCTGGGTTTGACCTGAGCTTTTATCTCAAGCAAAATTTTTCTTCCAAAATTTTGTACTAAGCAGAACCAAAACAAGTGAAATTTAAAATAGTAAATGTATATAGAAATAAAAATAATAAAAAATAGAAAAGCATAGAGGCGGCTACCTTTAGCTTTGGATATAAACACAATACTAAAGGGTATGACTATTGAGGTATTAATTATACAAGGAAAATATATCTCTATTGAGCCTTTTGAGATATTCTTTTTTTATTAATATCTTTATTTAAACACCGTGATTACAAATATGATTGTAGTTGGGTTACAGTCATATAAAAAACAGCCCCCTTCACCAGTGCAACATTCCCATCACTCCTAAATCTCCCTTCTCCCCACCCCCACCACCTGCCTGTACTTGAGACAGGCTTTCTACTTCCCTCATTCATTCACTTTGTTATGATAGTTCTCAATGTACTCATTTCTCTAACTGCACTCACCACTTTGTGTAGGGAGCTTCATGTTGTGAACTGTACCTTCCTTCCAGCCCTCCTCTTTTTTGTCTCTGAGAATTATTGCAAAAATTTCTTTTATTTTTCTTTAAACCCATAGATGAGTGAGACTATTTTGCATCTATCTCTCTCCCTCTGGCTTATTTCACTCAGCATAATAAATCCATGAACATCCATGTATAGGACAATTTCATGACTTCATCTCTCCTGATGGCTGCATAATATCCCATTGTGTATATGTACCACAGTTTCTTTAGCCATCCCTCTATTGGAGGGCATCTTGGTTGTTTCCAGAGTCTGGCTATTGTAAAAAGGGTTTGCACTATTTTAATGAAAGGATACCATGCCTATCACTATATCTCTGTTCAGCACACAGTTCTTATCCAGTATGATCAGTTCCAGTTATCATTGTCTTAGTGGTCCCTTCTCTATCATCCTCTCCTTCTGACTCATTTTACACATTATCTGCTAGTTATCTATGTATAAGCATACATTTTATGACTTTATTTTTTCTTACAGCTGCATAATATCTAAATGTAGATGTATTACAGTTTCTTTTATCAACTAATCTGTTCTTGGTCACTTGGGTTGGAAAACAAAGGTCTTTATTTTTTTCTTTTTTTTTCTTTTAGTTTTTGGATCACACCCAGCAATGCTCAGGGGACCATATGAGATGGTGGAATTTGAACCACTGTCCTTCTGCATTCAAGGCAAATGCCCTACCAGTGTGCTAGCTCTCCAGCGAAACACAAAGGTTTCTAAAAGAAAAAATGAGATACTAATTTTTTATTCAAATGGGAAAAATGTACATTCTAAAAACAAGGACACAGAACTGCTACATGAAAGCACAAAGTTTATTTACTATAAATCTCTATAAAAGTTACTGTGCAAAGTGTGTTTATATTTTAAGTCCACTTGTCCACTTAATTGTCATTTGCATACTAAACTTCAAGAACTATTGATAAGATATGTTCAAAAATTGGGCAAAGAGATGTCTGCAAACAATTTATTATGGTAATACTTATAATGGCAAAAGTATGAAAACAGCTAAAATTTCTTGCTAGAGATGAGTACATAATAAATGGATGTTATAGAATATGGAATAATAATCAAAATATCTGTTACATGGGAAAAGGTAAGATTCAAAAATTATATGTATAATATGATTCTGGGTCTGCCTTTGATTGTATCTAAACATGAAATTATGAACACATGATATTATAGGAACTACATATACAAAGAACTGATAATAATGGGAGAACTGAGAGGCCAAGTTAGAAGAGACTAGTTTTTTATTGCATATTACCTGATGCTTTTGAATTTTTACCAAGTTGCATCTTACTCATTTTTGAAAATTAATTAACTGAAAGACAGAGGAAGAATGTGCTGGTATATGTAAATGCTTAATTAGTTTTAAAAAATTGAGAACAATAAAATTTTCAAGAAGAATGAAAGAATTGACCAAAATAGAAGGCCTTAGAGACTAAGCATATTTTTAAAGGGACACCTGGGCAAATGAGAACACAATTTTATTAGGAAATTTATAACATTTTATAAGTCTAGGGACCAGAGAGATAGAACAGTGGGTAAGGCATTCGCCTTGAATGCAGCTAATCTTCCATAGCAAATGGTTCCCTGAGCTCCACGAAGAGTTATTCCTGAACTCAAGACCAGAAGTAAGATTTGAATACCATGGAATGTAGCTTCTCCTCCCCACCTCAGAAAAAAAATGAAAATAAAAGACAGAAAGTCTCAAAAAGTAAAGGGTGAATTTTTATAAATCAGTTCCCTTTCTCTGATGTGGAGTTGTGTCTAAGTGGTGAGGTGCTTGCAAAGTTCCAAAATATGGTTGTTTTCAGGAATCATCTCTCTGCACAGATATTGCCTGGACCTCCACTATCATCAAGTCTTCATTCATCAGTCTATACTGCAGAGTCAAAAGTTGTCTTCTACCCAATGGGCTCCTCCAGGTTTGGCAGTTCTCCCTGTTTCCTTCATTCAGTGCTGAATATAAACTGCATTCTTCCTCCTAATTCAATGTCATCTAAGAAGCATAACTTTATTTGGTTGTCATGGCCCTATCCTCTTGAATTGCATGATGACTGAGTCACCTCAGCAGTCCTGTTCCCAAAATGTAGCACCTCCACAGTAGGTGGAGACTCTCTCACCATTTTCCCCTCAATATAACCTATCTCCTGGAGGCTGGAGAGATAAACCAAGGATTAAGATGTTTTCACATGGGGACACTAAACTTACCAAAATTCAGGTACACAAGTTAGGGAGCTGAAGCAAGTTTGAAGCAAGTGTAAACACTCCCTCTCATATCTTCCTTCAGCCATAACCACACCCACAAATATGGTCTCCATTTTCAAACCATGCGAGTTTTATAAAAAATCACTCTTTTCTCCAATGAGATGCCAACTGAGCCATGAAACACCATGGGTCTATGGGCCTATGCAGCAAAAAGCTGGCCATCTTAGGGAAAGAAGGTGGGTCAAGCCGTACTTTCCTTTTTCCCATAGGGCTGGAAGCAGAAAACATGCCCCTAAGAGTCAGTATCAGTAATAATGTTTTGTATTTCCTGACAACTTCATTTGTTTGATGCTGTAATCCATATAGGAACTTACCAATTTAACAGAATGGACAGCTAATAACAAGAGCTTATTAAATCTCCTGCCATTGTATTAATGACTTCATTGAAGATATAATAATTTTCATAAATGTGTTTGCTGCTGTACTTTTGAACTTTCTTTCTTCTCTTCCTTTCATTTTTTTTCTCTCTTTTTATTCAATAACTTTGCTCTCACTTATCTGGAAACAAATGTGTCATGATCAACTATGTCAATTATGTGATGCATTTTATTTAAATAAAGAAAAAAAAAGGGGGCTGGAGAGATAGCATGGAGGTAAGGCGTTTGCCTTTCATGCAAGAGGTCATCGGTTCGAATCCCAGCGTCCCATATGGTCCCCCGTCCCCCGTGCCTGCCAGGAGCAATTTCTGAGCATGGAGCCAGGAGTAACCCCTGAGCACTGCCGGGAGTGACCCAAAAAAAACCACAAAAAAAAAAAAAAAAAGAAAGAAAAAAAATCTTCTCACATGGACAACTTTGTTCTGTCCCCAAAACCACCACTCAACACTGCACATGATATGACCTTTCATCTCTCTTCCCTATAGAACAGCTTTTTTTATCTGATAAAATGAGAAGCCATCTGCTTTCCAGATGTGTGTCTCAGAGGCGTTTTTGTCTGTGTCCTCTATCTTCAAGGTTCAATTACAACTTAGTTCCTAGAATACTAAGTGAGAGGTTCAATAGTGAATAGTAAGCCCCCACAAAAGCAATGAGAAGCAATGAAAGTAGAAGAATGGGATGTGAATCAACCAACTTATTGCAAAACACAAATCCTTTGCACTATCTCTCAATTTTATTTTTTTTTTTTGGTTTGCTGTTACAAGGGTCAATAGCCTTTCAAAGGTTTTCAGTACCCTATTAGTCCTGAAAGTGTCTCTAAGTATTATTCTTTCACAAGTATTCCAGTTTCAACATGATTATTTTATCAAGAGGCAGTGAAACATGGTAGTTACACTGTGGATCCCAGTCAGAAACTTACAGAATGGTCTGTTGAACTAACTATACCTCTGATGTCAGAGATCATACTACATGTCTCTGAATCAGATCTTTCCCAATGATTGACAAAGGTTTAATATAGTAATGAAAATGGGCTAAATTTTTCTTAAGTCATGAGAAAAAGTACGACACATGTTCTTACATTAAATCTTAGGCCTGAAAACAACCAGACTCTGTATTTCTGGCTTAATCCATGCTTTTCAGATTTCATCATTAAGATTATAACAACTTGCCAGAAACACCTTTTCAAGATTCAATATCAATTAAACTAAACCATGGTGGAATTAGAATTAATGCCATAGTTATTGTCCCCAAATCCATGAACAAAATGGTAGACTTTACTTACCAAGTATGCCATTTAGAAAAAAATACTAGAAATAACCTTGTAGTGCTACTTTCCATTAAAATATTTCTAAAATATATAACACTTAATCTTGGCTTAATCTTAAAGCCTACCTAGGTTCCAATTTGAAATATTCATGATCATGAGTAAGGACAAATATCATCCTTTCTTTTCCTAATGACTCTAAATTGATTCTCTTAATTATAATATATTACTGCACAGGAATTATATCATCTATGATTTTGGTACTAATACAAACCACAAATTGTAATATTACACTATAGTTATAACAGACATCTTAAAATTTTATCAATATTTGTCATTATTTCTTAACAAATAAGTCACTAAGTCATGACAGTAGCTAACTTGTTGCGAGTGCTTACCATCTTCTTGACTCTAGATGTTGAATGTCAACATGCAACATGAATAACCAACTATTGACCACTATGGACCACTTTATTTTCACAGATGCATGTTCTTACCTGGGGAGAACCTTATCCATGCTGTTTTCTAGAATGCTCAATCAATGATTATTAAACAAGTGCTAAAATCTCTGAGTTTAATGTTCTTATGTCAGCTAAGCTATAATAACCTTTATACTAATACTATTCTCAATAAATAAAACTAACTTTTATAATAAATAAAAATGAGAATGTAGCTCAGTAGTAGGAGAGCACTTTCCTTAGATGTGTGAGGTCCTGAGTTTAATTCCCATCATCCTAAAAACACAATGACAATAGTAATTTTTACCTTTTCACTTCCTTATATTTTAAAAACATTGCTCTATAATTCAATATGTTAATAAAAAAGTCCTAACAGGACTATGACATGAGTTTAATATTTTATAACTATACTGTATATAAATATTGTACTTATGTTGTAATTCAATGTATTTTATTTAATTCATTTAAAAGAAGTATTCTGATGAGAGTTTCACAAACTTCACTAGATTTCTAAAAGAGTTCACAGCAAAAAAAGAAAAGAAAAAGATGAGCTACTTCTAAGACAGAATAATAGTACCATGTGTAAGGTGCTTGCCTTCCATATGGCCCTCCTGGGTATCTCATATAATACCTCGCTGGTATCACATATAATCCTCTGTGCTCTGTCAGGGGTGATATTTGAGTGCAGAACCAGGAGAAAACCCTAAGTACCATGGGACGTGACCCCAGAAACTACATAAATTTAAAAAAAATAGTAGTAACAGAAAAGTCAGTGCAGTCAAGGCAAGATTTTTTATGCTAGAAGTTCCATCTCATGTTTTAGATAATTCCTCATATATATTTATTTAGAACAAAGTTCTGAATACCCAGTATATGTTTAAAATATATTCTCTATTGAGTGAATCTCTCCAGAGATTCATACTCCCCTATAGGGTATGAGGGCACTCAATATTTTCACTCAATATGGTGTTGTTTTCCCTATTTTTTGAATAAAGCTCTACAGCACTATTATTGATGAAACTGGTATCTTAAGCCAGCATCAGTTTGTAAGAGGAAAAAAAATCTCCAATCTTCAGTCTGCCTGGGTCAAGTAATACCCAGTTGGTCTATTGAATTGGTCTGGAAATCCCTCTGTTTTTCATTCTGACATTTCTGTCAGTCAATCCAAGTTTAGCTTCATTTATAGGTAAATTTCTGGGATACCTGAGGATTTTGATGACTGAGGCTCAGATTTTATAGCCCAAGTGAAATAGATTTTGTCACTCGAGGCTTTCTTCAGAGTCAGTCTGGCTTCATTGTTCTCTGATATCTGACCCTAGTCTGCCACTTCTACTGGTGCATCAGTTTTCTCATCACCAAAACAGTGATGCTTTCACTTTTTTCCTTCTCTCTTTTTTGAGAGTTCATTACCAGTTATATTTGTGAAAATTAGTATATCACCAATAAATAGATCCTGATTTCTATACAGGTCCTATGTTGAAGACCGGTGGTGTATAGTGTCTTCTGGTTTCATCTCACTATCAGTCAGCATTGCAGAGAATCGTAAAAGCAGACTGTTGCTGATGCCCAGTTATCAGGGTGATATAAGAACTGTCTTTGGAGTAAGTCAGTGCCATGGCGGTAGTGGACCTTCCTTGGTATATTCCTATTGCTGGTGTAGGAAACCATGTTTGTTTCCATAGGTGATATCCAGGTTGTTCAGGGGTGAATGGTCAATGTCCAATCAATTGCAATCTAAGTCAGGTCATTATGTCAGGTGTTTAGGGTGTAAGGTTCCACTGCAGTATAAAAATTTTGTGTTCCCATCTCTATTAGATAATAACTTGTTTGCATCTATTAACTTTTCCCATTGTAATGTGCCTATGCAAAAATGAGCAATGCAACAGGGAATTACTAGTGCATGTGGGGGACCGAGGTGTCAAGACCAACAGTACCCAGAGCCTTTTGCTTACATGAACTCTCAACAGATATTTGTCTACTAGTATTCTGTAGTGAACAGATTCTGAGGATAGGGGAAATTGCTGCTACATGAGAAGATATTTGATAATGGTTATGCCTACTAAATGGGATATCTAAGAGAAATATTCAAAGGAAATTATATGTCCTCCTTAAAACTTTTGAAATAGGTGGGGAAGGGGTAAGATTCAGGGCACAGTTTCAACCTGTGGTTTGTCTTTGTGGAGTCTAGGGAAGATGGCTCCCAACAGGCTCATATCAGGAAATGTGCTCAAGTGGGGGATTTCTCAGGAACCAAATCTGGTAGCAAGCAAAAGTGAAGGATGGTGACAGAAGAGGGGCCACCAAAGAGCAAATCAGTAGCAGCAGACTGTCAGTTTCTTCTCATGCTGAGAATCTATCTTTTCACTTTGAGAGCTGATTGGCATCTAGCTGGGCTTGGGAGAATGTTCTGCTTCATGAGGAGTTAAGGACTGAGAACAAAAAAAGGTTAAATGGGACCGGGAAGGTGGCGCAAGAGGTAAGGTGTCTGCCTTGCAAGCGCTAGCGTAGGATTGGACCGCGGTTCGATCCCCCAGAGTCCCATATGGTCCCCCCAAGCCAGGGGCGATTTCTGAGCGCATAGCCAGGAGTAACCCCTGAGCGTCAAACGGGTATGGCCCCAAAACAAAAACAAAACAAAACAAAAGGTTAAATGTTGATAAATAACATGAAGAGCTCGAAAAGGGTTTATAATATGGTAAGCAAAAAGGGGTGGGAGGGTTATCCATGATAGAGGGGACAACACTATACTACATAGACATTATATCTATTATAAACAGAGGTTAGATTGACATTCGTATGGCGTACACAGACACTCATGTGTCTACATCAGCAGCCAGAGAATAGATTCATGGATTACATTTTTAAAGGCTTTCCCAGGTGATATGTCACAGAACACTTAAAGGGAAAAGAAAAAAAGGTAAAGCTGCCAAGTCTGCTGTAAAAGGTTTTCCTTTTTTATTTTTCCTTTGTTTTTTTCCCTTTTAGTCCGATCATGTCTACTAAGGGTGAACTAGATTGAAGAAAGGCTTCATAGCTTAAGGTGTGTGGAACATTCTTAAGAACAATCATGGTTTTCAAGACTAAATAACTAAGTGACATGGTAATGAAAATTGTCTGGGGAGACTATACCATGAAATTGATATTATATCTATTACAGATAAACATTAGACAGCCATTAGTATAGTGAACATAAATACACATACGATTGATCCATGGGTTACAGTTAAGAAGCAGGCCCAGGTGAGATAGGACATAAAATAAAAATGGAGAGGGAGAGAAAGAAGAAATGATTAAAGTCAGACATGGTTTTCCATTCTCTGGTCCAATCCTGTTTGGTGAGGTTAATCTTTACTTTACTGGGGAAAGACTACCTGGAATAGATTATATATAAAGCATTCTAGAAAATACATGATATGATAATGAGCACTGTATACAGAGTATATACCATGTAATATTATCCAATGGGTATTGCTCATCCTATTTCCTTTTCTAGAGGCAACCTATAATTATGAGAATTATAGTATCATGGTAGACTAACAACAGTTGTTGTGCAGGTGCTAGTGTGCCCGCAGCAGTTTGGGAAAAAAAAGACTGATTAGGAGGGAAGAGCTCTTTTGTAAGGTCCGTGAAGGCACCGGGACAGGAGTCCTGTTGCCCAGGTGTCCTGCCCTAGCAGAGGCCACACGGTTCCCAGATGAAAATGAATTCATTCAGTAGTGACTGATGCTTTCACTTTTTTATTCCCTGGTATTTCCCTTATGCCTCCATTATTAATAAATATTATAAATAGCTCATAAGATAAATACAAATGTCTTTAGTACCATTTTAGGTCTCAGGAGAAATAGTTGATATTAATACTAATTCCTAGGTTTAAGTGTCAACTGGTCATGTATTTTTTATTTTAATTCAGAAATTCTTTTTTCTCTCTACCTTCTTTTATTAACTCTCTCACTCCATCATTGCAGAGGCCCTCCAAACGTAAGCATTATTTTGAAGCACAGAAAGTGATTTTTCCTATTAAATTATTTGAGAGTTTAAGTTATTTCCTTTCAAGATTTTTATTATTTCTCTAGATTTTAATGACTTATCCCTGGAGTCACCTTCATATAACCAAAATGTAAACACCTCTAGCAATGTCATTTCCCTCTATTCTCAATATTTGCATGACACTATGAATAACTGTCTACTATAATTCTTATTCCAATGTTTCACTAGGTAGGTTTTTTCTTGCATTCCTTCTCTGACAGTCAATTTCTTGAGGACAAAAAAGTCATCTGCCTAGCACATTTTAATATAGGTCAATAGAAAGAGTATGTAAAAATGCAGTGTGGTTTAGCTAACAGGGTTCTGGTAAGAAGGGATGTAGAGGAGTCAAAATTCATGAAAACTGGAAAATTTTTCATAGTAAATCAAGTTTTCGTTCTAAACGAGACTAAAAAGGACATTTATCAGAAGCCAATAAAGGAAAAGGCAAAAAACCAGTGCGTTACATTGTGAGGAGAAACAAGTAAATGACATTAGGTGGAGAAAGAGTCCTGTAAACAGAATACCAAATGAATTCCTCTTTGAGCCATTCCATTCTAAATTGAGCATTAAAACTTTTACAACCCTTTACTGTTTTTTTGTTTTTTTAGAAAGGGACCATGGGGGAGCCTGACCACGAGAAATTGTGAGTGCTGCCTGTGTGTGTCTGTCTCCTGTCCTGTTGCTTGAACCTCTTGGGAGTGGGCCGAAAAGAACTCCAGCAGAGCACGGCCACTCCACTTCACTACACGGCCGTGCGCTCTTTCTAAGGAAAGAACGCCATTGAAACAAGAAGAAAAATCACACTACGAACTGTGCTGGTGGCTGAACTCTGCTGGAACTCAGATGCCAGCACCCCTATCTGCCTGTCTTCTGTGCTGTGCTCCATATTTGGCCTGATTTTATCCTGTGTATGGCTCATCTGAGGACAGCTCGGCTTCCACTGGAGCCTTCCCTGAAGGTGAGTTTACAAGCCTAGAAAGGGTGGAACCAGAGGAGCATGGCCACTGTGCTTCGCTTCCCGGCCGTGCACATCATTTAGCCAATGAATACAACCACAACACGTAGAAAAACCACAAAACAAGTGTGACAATGGGGAAACAATGCAGGCCAGCCCCAGACATAGAGAATAAGAATGGCAACTCTGATGACTTGAACATGACTAACCAACTAGTCAGTCTCTCAGATAAAGAACTCAAAGAAAGTATAGACGAGAACATAAATAAGAATCAAGAGAATATGAAGATAGAAATCAGAAAACTCCAAACTGAAATTTCAGGTCAAATAACAGGTCTGAAAAATTAAGTAGATGAATTGAATAAAATCATGTTGAGCTTTCCCACTGGTTAACAGCAGCTGAGGATAGAATTAGTACACCGGAAGATGAGATAAATAACAATTCCATACAGCAGAAGAAATTGGACAAAAAACTTAAAGCAAATGATCAAACAATGAAAAAAATTACTCAAAGAATGGAAACAGATGAAAATAAAAGTCTATGATAAGCTCAACAGAAACAACTTAAGAATCATTGGAGTCCCAGAGACCCAGGAAAAAAATCTCCAAGAAGAATCAACGGTGAAGAGCATCATTAAAGAGAAACTACCAGAGCTAATGAATACATGCAATCAAATCCTGCATGCCTGAAGAATACCAACTAAAGAGACCTCAGAAAAAAACACCCCAAGACACATCTAGTCACAATGATGGATCACACAGATAGAGACAAAATTCTGAAAGCAGCAAGATCGAAAAGAGAAATAACATTCAAGGGAACATCCTTGAGATTTACTGCAGACCTGTCACTGGAGACACTGAAGGCCAGAAGGCAGTGGTGGAGCATAGTGACAAAACTCAATGAAATAAATGCTTTGCCTAGAATACTGCACCCAGCAAAACTCACTTTCAGGTTTGAGGGAACAATACATGGTTTCACAGACAAACAACAGCTCAGAAACTTTACAGACTCAAAACCATTCTTAAAAGAAAAACTGAACGGCCTACTTTAAAACAAGACTGACCAACAGACATACCAAACTCCAATATAAAGATGGCACCAACTCCCAGGACAATTCTTTCCCTCAATGTAAATGGACTAAATGCACCAGTTAAGAGACACAGAGTGGATAAAGGGATCAAAAAACTCAATCCGACCTTCTGCTGCCTACAAGAAATGCACCTGAATAGTCAGAACAAATGTAGACTCAAAATAAAAGGCTGGAGGAAAATCATCCAAGCAAACAAAACCCATAAAAAAAGCTGAAGTGGCTATACTAATATCAAATGATGCAAACTTTATACTTAGGAAAGTTGTAAGAAACAAAGATGGACATTTTGTATTAATCAAGGGATACATACAGTAGAAAGAAATCACTTTCCTAAACATATGTGGACCGAATGAGGGGACAGCAAAATACTTAATAAAATTGTTGACAAATCTGAAAAATAATATCAATAACAACACAATCATTGTGGGAGATCTCAAAACGACATTGAAAACACTTGACAGGTCAACCAGACTGAAACCCAACAAGCATATACTAGACCTGAAAAGAGAAATGGAAGAAAGAGGCCTAGTAGATATATACAGGACACTCCACCCCCAGAAGCCTGGATACACATTCTTCTCTAATGTACGTGGGATATTCTCCAGGATAGACTATATGCTAGCACATAAAACTTACCTCCATAATATCAAGAGGATAGAAATTTTGCAGGCTACCTTCGCTGACCACAAGGCCCTGAAATTATATGTGAACTACAAAGGGACACAAAAGAAAAACTTTAATACCTGGAAGTTAAACAGCCTAATACTGAATAACCAGTCAGGCCGAGATGAAATCAAAGAGGAAATCAAAACCTTCCTAGAAACAAATGACAATGGAGACACAAACTATCAGAACCTATGGGACACAGCAAAAGCAGTACTGAGAGGAAAATTTATAGCTTTGCAAGCACATATCAGGAAAGAAAAAGGGGCATACCTGAATAGCTTAATGATGCAGCTCATAAAATTAGAAAGTACTCAACAAAAGGACCCAAAAATAGGGAGAAAGAAGAAAATAACAAAGCTGAGAGCAAAAATCAATGAAGTGGAAACAGAAAAACAATCCAAAAGATCAACGAAAGCAGAAGTTGGTTCTTTGAAAAAATAAACAAGATTGATAGACCACTGGCAAAACTAACGAAGAAAGAGAGAGAAACTTGATAACTCATATTACGACTGAAAAAGAATAGATCACTACTGATGTGGTAGAGATTCAAAGGGTAATAAGAAACTACTTTGAGAAACTCTATGCCACTAAAATGAAAACCTGGAAGAAATGGATAAATTTTTGGACTCTTATAATCTTCCAAAGTTAATGAAGAGGATGTAGCATATCTAAACACACCCATCACTATTGAGGAAATTAAGACAGTAATCAAATGTCTGCCCAAAAACAAAAGCCCAGGCCCACATAGATTTAATAATGAATTCTTTCAAACCTTTCAAGAGTAACTTCTACCAATAATGGCAAGACTCTTTCATGAAATCGAAAAAAAATGGAACACTTCCAAATAGCTTTTATGAAGCCAACATCACCTTGATACCTAAACCAGGTAGAGATGCTACCAAAAAAGAAAATTACAGACCAATATTGCTAATGAATACAGATGCAAAGATCCTCAACAAAATCCTGGCAAATAGGATTCAATGCCTCATTAAGAAGATCATCCACTACGATCAAGTAAGTTTCATCCCAGGAATGCAAGGATGGTTTAACATTCCTAAATATATCAACATAATACACAACATCAACAACAAGAAAAATACAAATCACATGATCATATCAATAGATGCAGAGAAGCATTTGATAAGGTCCAACACCCATTCTTGATTAAAACTCTCAGTATATGGGAATGAAAGGAACCTTTCTCAATATAGTTAAGGCCATCTACCACAAGCCAGAGGCAAATATTGTCCTCAATGGAGAAAAACTGAAAGCCTTTCCTCTAAATTCTGGCACAAAACAAGGCTGTCCTCTCTCACTACTCCTATTCAACATAGCACTGGAAGTACTTGCTATAGCAATTAGGCAAGAAAAAGATATCAAAGGAATCCAGATAGGAAAGGAAAAAGTCAAGCTCTCGCTGTTTGCAGATGACATGATACTCTACCTAGAAAACCCTAAAGTCTCTACGAAAAAGCTTCTAGAAACAATAGACTCCTATAGCAAGGTGGCATATTACAAAATTAACACATAAAAATCAATGGCCTTTCTATACACCAATAGTAATAAGGAAGAAATGGACATTAAGAAAACAACCCCATTCACAATAGTGCCACATAAACTCAAATATCTTGGAATAAACTTGACTAAAATGTGAAGAACCTATACAAAGAAAACTATAAAACTCTGCTCCAAGTAATGAGAGCACACGCGGAAATGGAAGCACATACCCTGCTCATGAATTGGCAGGATTAACATCATTAAAATGGCAATACTCCCCCAACACATTGTACAGATTTAATGCGATCCCTCTAAAAATACCCATGACATTCTTCAAAGAAGTAGATCAGGCACTTTGGAAATTCATATGTAACTATAAACACCCTAGAATAGCTAAAGCAATCATTGGGAAAAAGTATATGGGAGGAATTACTTTCCCCAAATTTAAACTGTACTACAAAGCAATAGTCATCAAAACAGCATGGTATAGGAATAAAGACAGGCCCTCAGATCAGTGGAATAGGCTTGAATACCAGAGAATGTTCCCCAGACATACAATCACCTAAATTTTGATAAAGGAGAAGAAATCCTAAATGGAGCAGGGAAAGCCTCTTCAACAAGTGGTGTTGGCACAACTGGCTAGCCACTTGCAAAAAATTGAACTTCGACCCCCAGCTAATATCATGTACGAAGGTTAAATCCAAATGGATGAAAGACCTCGATATCAGACCTGAAACCATAAGATACATAGAACAACACATAGGTAAAACACTCCAGGACATTGAGACTAACGGCATCTTCAAAGAGAAAACTGCACTCTCCAAGCAAGTGAAAGCAGAAATTAACAGCTGGTAATATATTAAACTGAGACGCTTCTGCACCTCAAAAGAAATAGCGCCCAGGATACAAGAGCCCCCCACTGAGTGAGAGAAACTATTCACCCAATACCCATCAGACAAGGGGCTAATCTCCCAAATATACACTGACAGGAATTTACAAGAAAAAAAAAAACTTCCAAAAATGGGGAGAAGAAATAGACAGACACTTTGACAAATGGCCAAAAGACACATGAAAAAATGCTCCACATCACTAATCATCAGGGAGATGCAAATCAAAACAACTATGAGGTACCACCTCACACTCCAGAAATTGGCACACATCACAAAGAATGAGAACAAGCAGAGTTGGCGGGGATGTGGAGAGAAAGGAACTCTTATCCACTGATGGTGGGAATGCCATCTAGTTCAATCTTTATGGAAAGCAATATGGAGATTCCTTCAAAAACTGGAAATCAAGCTTTCATACGACCCAGTTATACCACTCCTAGGAATATACCCTAGGAACACAAAAATACAATAGAAAAATCCCTTCCTTACACCTCTATTCATTGCAGCACTATTCACCATAGCAAGACTCTGGAAACAGCTAAGATACCCTTCAACAGATGAATGGCAAAGAAACTGTGGTACATATACACAATGGAATATTATCAGCTGTCAGAAGAGATGAAGTCATGAAATTTTCCTATACATGGATGTATATGAAATCTATTATGCTGAGTGAAATAAGTCAGAAAGATAGAAAGATGCAGAATGGTTTCACTCATCTATGGTTTTAAGAAAAATGAAAGACATTCTCGCAATAACAACTTTCAGACATGAAACGAAAAGAGCTGGAAGTAACAGCTCACGTCATGAAGCTCACCACAAACAGGGATGAGTTTAGTTAGAGAAATAACTACGTTTTGAACTATTCTAATAATGAGAATGTACGAGGGAAATAGAAAGCCTGTCTGGAGTACAGGCAGGGGTGGGTGGGGAGGAGGGAGATTTGGGACGTTGGTGATGGGAATGTTGCACTGGTGATGGGTGGTGATTTTTTACATGACTTAAACCCAAACACAATTATTTATGTAATAAAGTTGTTTAAATAAAAAACAGAAAGGGACCATGGGTTAACATGATATCTTGTGGTTTGGCCACATAGAGAAAATTTATCTGGTATTACACTTGCCTGGTAAAGGACAAATTGAAGCTTCATCTATTTCTATTTTGATAAAAAAAATTTCACATCTGCATTTATTTATATTATTTTGGAGATGGCAAAGAAAATGGACTAAATAAAATATGCTGAGTTCAGGAGTTAAGTGGTGGACTGCTTTTGTTTGTGAAATCATGAAGATTACTATAATAATTCAAAAAAGTTAAAGCTTTGTAAGTTGGAGAGTCAATAATGGAGGTATGGTATTTGTCTTGCATGCAGCCATCTCTAACTAGAATCCCAGGCATTACACCCCAAGCACTACAACTAGTAGCCCCTAAACATTTCTGGTTGTGTGTGTACCAATCACCCCAATCCCTTCCATATATACAAACACACAAGCACTTTAAAAAAAAACCTTAAACTTTGTAGTAATTGCTTTTTTAAGTAAATCAGGCTTTCATCCCATCATTCAACTCAAAAAGTATGAGTCATTCTGATCCCAGTGTTTGAGCATTCATCATGTTATTTTATTTAACTAGTAAGCACTAGATAATACAGTGAATCATTCTCTTCTTTTAAGTATATTATCTGTTTTACATTAGTCAACATTCTGTGTAACTTTTATTCCTATACACTGATGTTTCTTCATTTGTTAACTAGCCTTTATTTTCGGAATATTTTGCAGTTTCTTGAAGGCATTGTCCTTACAGTTCCTCTCAATCTATAGTTTTTTTAAATCATAATGCTCTAAAATTTTATAGATAATACATATGTAGATGAACTCTTAAATGATGTCTAGAGAGAAAGAATACTTTAGAACTTCATATATCTGCATTGAGTTCCCATTTAGGTTTGGGTGTAATACTTAATTGACATTCATAGAACAAAAGATCTGATAGAAAATAACAAATCAAGAGCTGTGATAATTATGTATACCTGAGAACTCTCACAGTATTATAAGATTTTGACAAACTCCAGACATTGGAGCAGAAATGACACATTTGGGTGAAGGCATACTCTATCACTAGATTTATTACTTTTTTAATTTGGGGAGTAGGGTCTCTCTACTCAGGAATGACTCCTAGCTTTGTCCACGGACTGTATGCCTTGCTTTAGATTAAACCAAAGTAAGCCATATTTAGGGCAAGTATCTTAATCCCTGTACTTTCTCTCTCCCCAGATTACTACTATTTTAGACCTAACCAAAGAAAGCATAAAAATGGGCTGGAGCAATAGTGCAGCAGGTAGAGCATTTGCTTTGGGCACTTCCAACCAGGGCTTGATCCCTGGCATCTAATATGGTCCCCTGAGCCTACTAGGAATAATACTGAGTGCAGAGCCAGATGTGACCCCTGAGAAAACTGCATGTGGTTTAAAAACAAAACAAAATAAAAAACAAAAAAACCCTCATAATCAAGTAGGTTGACACCTATTGAGTAAATTTCTTGTCAGCCAGAGTAACTTTAATACTTTTTTAATAAAAGACATAAGTATAAAGATAATCTCAGAAGGGTTCAACTATTTAATACCATAATTTACAGCAGCAATAAATATATAACAAAATTAAGAAAAAATAAAAATGTATAATGTCCCCCAAAGTAGGGAAAAGATACATAAAAATCCAGAAATGATTTTAATATTAAAATTAATTGACAAGGACTGTAAATTACTATTAAAAATATTCAAGTATTGATGTCTGAGCGGGAATGTAAAACTCTCATCCTAATTCCCTCCACCAAGTGTGAACAGGGCCTTCTTTCTAGATTTCTCTCAACCTCCTCTGGGTTCCACTGCCATCACTGATTGCCTGCCCTTCTGTGTCTGAGCTGAAATATAAAAATATAAAACTTCATGTCTGAAATTCTTTCCACTAAACCTAAACAGGGCTTTTGGGGGTGGTCTTTTCTCAGCTTCCTTCCGGGTCCCAAACCACTACTGATCTTTTGCTCCCTGGGGACTGTCAGGTCTGTGTCTGAAGGGAAGAGGGAAACTCCCATCCTAATCCCCTCCACCAACTGTGAATGGGAACTTCTTTTCAACCTTCAATTAGCCAACTTCTGGGTTCCAGTGCCGTTACTGAAACCCTCTCCTTCCCACCAGCCCTTCTTTTCCCATTTGAATTTATATCATAGAGTTCCTGGCAGATTGGAACTAGCAATTCTTTTTCTTAGAAAATATATAGATCAGCTGATCCCTGCTATGTGCTTTGGCACACAGTAAACATTTTGAACTGCCTCTGATTTTTTTTTGTGTACTGAGCCATGAGCAAACCTCCCAGAACAGCTTCTGAGAGCACGACAACAGAGGTGAGCTGTCCTTGCCTACTAAGGGGGGAGTCTGATTCCTCCCATGTGTTTTGGAACACAGGAGTCATTTTTAACTGCCTTGGTTCTGCTCTGTGCTGGACCTTGAAGCACCTCACCCAGACATCTCCTGAGGGCACGACAACAGACATAAACTCGCCCTGCACACTCAGGCTGGAGAGAGAGGAATGTAGCTGCTTTGCTTCATGGCCATGCAAATCTTCCCAGGGAGAGCCGTGCAAATGAACTCCAGGGGAACATGTAAAAAACACCACATTAGAAGTATGACAGGGGGGAGGGATAATAAAAAAAAAAAAAAAAAAAAAGAAGTATGACAAAGGGGAAACAATGCAGGTCAATTTCGGGGAAAGAAAATGAAATTGGCAACTCAGATGGCTAGAAAAGTTCCAACCACTTGTTTAGCCTCTCAGATAAAAAGTTTAGAGAATATACATAGGGAATCCACAGAGAACTCAAAGAAAGCATGGATTGAGCTAAACAAACCACAAATAAAATTTAAGAGGATATGAAAACAGAAATGAGAAATTTCCAGACTAAAATAACAGGACTGAAAAACTTGGTAGGCAAAATAAAAATATTACGGGAAAGCTTATCTAACATAGGAAGAGCATCTGAGAACCAAATCAGTGAGCTGGAAGATGAGATGCATAACAACTCCATGTAACAGACATTTGAAAAGAGCCTATAAAGCAAATGATCAGACAATGGAAAAAATATCCTCAAAGAATGTGAAGAGATGAAAATAAATAAACACAGAAACAACGTAAGAATCATTGGAGTCCCAGAGACTCATGAATAAATCCCTAAAAGAATCAACAGTCAAGGACATCATTGCATTAAAACTTCAAGAGATATAACTGTATGCAACCAAATACTGCATGCCATAGAGTGCCAACTAAAAGAGACCCAAAGAAAAGCACCACAAGATACATCCTAATCACAATGATGAATCTCACAGATAGAGATAGAATATAGAAAGCAACAAGATCAAAAAGGGAAATTACATTTAAAGGAGCATCCCTATAATTTATAGCAGATCTGTCACACAAAAAACCTCAAAAGTCAGAAGGCAGTGGTGGGATATAGTGACAACATTCAATAAAACAAATGCTTCACCTGGAATACTTCACCCAGCCAGACTCACTTTCAGGTTTGAATGAAGTATGCATAGCTTCATAGACAAACAACAGTTAAGAAATTTACAGACTAAAAAAAGCCTTAAAAGAATAATTGAAAGGTCTAATTTAAGACAAGACAGACCAACAGACACACCAAACTTCTACACAAAGGTGACACTAAATCTCATTACAATTATCTCGCTCAATATCAGTGGACTAAATGTACCATTAAGGGATAGCATGGCAAAATGAATCAAAAAGCTGAATCCAACATTCTGCTGCCTACATCAAAATAGAATAATTATAGACTCAAAATCAAAGGTTGGAGGAAAACTCCCTTAAAAAAGTGGAGTGGTCATATTAATATCAGATGACACAAACTTTAGACTTAGAAAAGTTATAAGGCACAAAAATGGACATTTCATAATAATCAAGGGATATGTACAACAGGAATAAATAATACTCCTAAACATATATGCATACAATAAGTGGTGAGAAAACTATTTAATACAGTTGTTGACAAATTTGAAAAGACATCAATAGCAAGACAATAACAGTGGGAGACCTCTATACCACCCTGTCACCCTTGATGAGTCTACCAGGCTGAAACCCAAAAAAGAATATTCTAGCTTTGAAAGAAGAAATCGAAGAAAGAAGCCTAGTAGATATATATAGGGTACTCCACCCAAAAAAAAAAAAGGACACAATGCTCATAGGTCATTCTCCTGGATAGACCACATGCTTATCCAAAAAATATACCTCATAAAATCAAAAGATTAGCAATGGTATGAAATAACTTCTCAGATCATAATGCACTGAAACTAGAAGTGAACTACAAACAGACACAAAAGAAAAACTTTAATACCTGGAAATTAAACAGCTCATAATTTCACTGGTGGGTCAGAGATGAAATCAATCAAAGAGGAAATCAAAACATTCCTGGAAACAAATGTGAATGAAGACACAAATTACCAGAAATAGTGGGACACAGCAAAAGCAAAACAAAGAGGAAAATTTATAGCTTTGCAAGCACATATTAGAAAAGAAAAAGGGGCCTACATAAATAACTTAATGGCACAGCTTATAAAATTAGAAAATAATCAACAAAAGGAACCAAAAATAGGTAGGTAGAAGAAAATAACAAAGCATAAGGAAGAAATTAAATGAAGTAGAAATCCAAAATATGATCCAAAATATCAATGAAAGCAAAAGTTGGTTCTTTGAAAAAAAATAAACAAGATTGATAAAGCTCTAGAAAAACACAAAGAAAGGTAGAGAGGAAGTTTATAAACCATATTATAAATGAAAAGAGGAAGACTACAGATACTACAGAGATTCAAACGCTAATCAGACACTCTTTGAGAACTCCTATTCCATAAAACACGAGAACCTCAAAGAAATGCATCATCAAGAAGTGATACACCAGTGGCTAGAGTGATAGCACAGAGATAGGGTATTTGCCTTGCACATGGTGGAACTGGAAAGATCCAGGTTTGATCATGGCATCCCATATGGTCCCTCAAGGCTGCAAGGAGCGATATCTGAGTTCAAAGTCAGGAGTAACCCCTGAACACACCAGTTGTGCCCTTCCCCTCCACCCCAAAAAAAGTGATACACCAGGACCAAGTAGGTTTCATTCCAGAAATGCAAGAATGGTTTAATATTCTTAAATCAATCAACATAATATACCATATCAACATAAGAAAAAAAAACCATATGATCATATAAAAAGATGCAGAAAAAGCATTTGATAAGGTCCAACACTCATTCATGATAAAAACTATCAATAAAATGAGCACGGAAGAAATTTTTCTCAATATAATCAAGGCCATCTACCATAAGCCAACAACAAATATTATTTTCATTAGAGATAAAGCCTCTAAAATCTGGTACAAGACAAGGCTGCCCCCTCTCATCACCCCTATCTAACATAGTTCTGGAAGTACTTGCCCTAGCAATTAGGCAAGAAAAAGATATTAAGGGCATCCAGACATAAAAGGAAAAAGTTATGCTCCCAATGTTTGCAGATGACATACAAAAAGATTCTACCAAAAAACTACTAGAAAAAATAGATTTATATAACAAAGTGGCAGGCTACAAAATAAATATGCAAAAATCAATGACCTTCTTATACACCAATAATTATAGAGAAGAAGTGCACATTAAAGAAAAACAATCTTGGGCCCGAAGAGATAGCACAGCAGTGTTTGCCTTGCAAGCAGCTGATCTAGAACCTAAGGTGGTTGGTTCAAATTCCGGTGTCCCATATGGTCCCCCATGCCTGCCAGGAGCAATTTCTGAGCGGATAGCCAGGAATGAACCCTGAGCACCACCAGGAGTGGCCCAAATCCCCCCCCCAAAAAAACAATCTTGTTTATATTAGTGCCACACAAACTCAAATAGCTTGGAGTCAACTTAACTAAGGAGGTGAAGGACCTATACAAAGAAAACTACAAAACACTGCTGCAAGAAATAAAACAGGACACACAAAAAACATACATACCCTGTTCATGGATTGGGAGGATTAAAATAGTAAAAAGGGCAATCTTCCCCAAAGCATTGTACAGATTCAATGAAATTTCTCTAAGGATATCCATGACATTCTTCAAAGAAGTGGATCAAACACTCCTGAAACTCATATGGAACAATAAACACCCAAGAATAGTAGAGTAACCCTTAGGAAAAGGAGATGGGAGGCATTACAACTTTCAACTGTATTACAAAGCATTCAGAGAATGTTCCTCAGACATCCAATCAATTAATTTTTATAAAGGGGCAAGAAATGCAAAATGCAGCAAGTAAAGCCTATTTAACAAGTCAACAAATGATGTTGGGACAACTGATCAGTCACATGCAAAAAAGTGAATTTAGACCTCCATCTAACATTATGCACAAAAGTCAAATCCAAATGAATTAAGGATCTTGAAAACACAACTACCTCAATACAGTTAACTTTAATTTCTTAAAGTAGATTATTTATGAAAAAATTTTAGTGCAAAAAGTTATGGTAAAAATATAGTATCCCTAGTACATATACACACACAAAATGTTTTCTTCTTGGCTTGTTTACTATTTTTTCTTTTTCAAATTTCCATGACAGAGAAACCAGTTTCAATTTTTTCTTTATCTTTCCACTAGTATTCTAGACATATATAGAATATATATAGAATGTGTACATATTTGCCTTTTTATGTACTATTCAAACTATTATGCATCTCATTTTTTAACTTAAGTTTATATGCAGAGCTTTTAAAACTTTACCCTGTACCTTTCCCCACATAGGCGCCTAGACCGGCAACCCCAGGTGGAGAGCGGACTGGGTGAGTCCCCTTTCCCCCACATGGGCGCCTAGACAGACAAGCCCCTCTGGGACCCCAAGCCCAGGCGGAGAGCAAACCAGGTGAATCCCCTTTCCCCACATGGGCACCTAGACGGGCAAGCCCCTCTGGGACCCCAAGCCCAGGCGGAGAGCAAACCAGGTGAGTCCCCTTTCCCCACATAGGCGCCTAGACTGGCAAGTCCCTCCGGGACCCCAAGCCCAGGTGGAGAGTGAACCGGGTGTGTCCCCTTTCCCCACGTGGGTGCCTAGACCGACAAGTCCCTCCGGGACCCCAAGCCTGGGAGGATAGCAAACCGGGTGAGTCCCCTTTCCCCACATGGGCGCCTAGACAGTCAAGCCCCTCCGGGACCCCGAGCCCAGGCGGAGAGCGGACCGGATGAGTCCCTTCCCCCAGGTGGGCCCCTAGACCGGCAAGCTGAGGAAGCCGCTTTGGGACCCCAAGCCCGAGTGGAAGGTAGGAGGGGTGAGGAGAACCCTGCACCTGACTGCGCTGCTGGGACAGGCTAGGACTAATAGACGGGGGGAGATAGGGCCAGCCACCTGGACACTTGAGCGACCTAAAACAGCCCATCCCCCTGAGCCCCGGAGCGGACCTGGGACCCCCCAAGGGCTGAGGGCAGCAGCCGGCAGCGTTTGGCCGAGGGAATTTTTTCAACAGAGGCTCGGAGGGGGCAGAGCTCCATTGACTCCCAGAGAGAGGGGGGAGGATAGAGAGTTAGGCTCAACAGCGCCAGCAACCATCATGGCCAGGAGTGAAACTGCACTGCTGACAGGAATAAGGAGAAGAAAATTGACAAGACCAACTGAAAGAAGGCTGACTTCCAGGTAGCGGGGGGGGGGGGGGGGGGAGAGCTAGACTCAACAGTGTCCTCCACCATTGTGGCCACAAGAGGACCAGCACTACCTAACAACAAAAGGACAAAGCAACGGATCAGGCCACATAAAGAGCACAGGAGGAGCCAAACTTCAGCGAGCTCACCCAACAGTCCCTCTAGAATCACCCTCAGGGAGGGGACCCATTCCCACACCACAGGGGATCAAAACAGGCTTAATTTAGAAGGCACAGCACTCCAAAGCACGCCAATAAATACAAAGAAATATGGGTAAATCAAGGAGAACCCTAATAACTGCAGATATGGAGACAAACCCTAGCAAGTTTCCAAGTCCACCAAAACGCAAAGATCCATGTGAAGAAGACCTAAAAGCAGCCATGAGGAAGGAAATGCAAGAATTAATGAAAGAAATGAAAGAAACCCTAGCTACCGAGTATAAGAAATCTATGGATGAACACAGCAGCCAAATTAAAGAAGAAATGTTAAAGAGCATGAGAGATTCCATACAAAAAGAAAGGAAGGAATTAAAAGACGAAGTAACAAGCCTTGTGAGCAGAAACACAGAGTTGGAGAAGCACATTGAAGAACTCGAAGGAAAACTGCAAACAAAAAATGATCAAGAAACCAACAAAGAAATAAAAGGAAAAGCACTGGAAGGAAAAGTCCAGTATCTACCGAACAAGGACAAAAGAAACAATCTAAGATTTGTGGGTATACCAGAAGGGGAGGAAATAGGGAAAGGGGAAGAACAAATAGTAAGGGAGATAATAGCAGAGAATTTTCCCACCCTCTGGAAAGAAACTTCAGGGCAAATCCAAGAAGTGAAGAGAGTCCCTAATAAAATAGACCCCAATAAACCAACACCAAGACATATAGTAATCCAAATGGCAAAAAAAAAAAAAAAAAAACAAAGAGAAAGAGGAGCTCCTTAAAGCAATAAGGGAGAAAAAAAAAAAACCTCAAGTACAAAGGAAGGGAGATAAGAATCAAACCAGATCTCCCATTTGAAATAATTCAAGCAAGAAGACAGTGAAACGACATATTTAAATGACTGAATGAAAGAAATTTCCAACCCAGGGTCCAATACCCAGCAAAACTATCATTCATATGGGAAGGCAGACTAAAAACATTCTCAAACATGAACGAACTTGAACTATTTGTGCAAACAAAGCCGATCCTAAATGACCTATGAATTACACAATCCAAACCCCCGATTGTAACAACAACCACTCCACACAACACAACTGCACAACAGTCCTCTCTCTCAATAATCTCCCTAAATGTTAACGGACTAAACTCTCCAATTAAAAGACACGTAGTAGAAAACTGGATTAGGAAAAATAAACCAAACTTCTGCTGTCTGCAAGAAACACACCTACAGTTACAGGATAAGCACAGGCTTAGAATAAAAGGATGGAAAGTAATTATACAGGCCAATGGAAAACAAAAAAGAGCAGGGACAGCCATTCTTATATCAGACCAAATTGCATTCAATCTCAAGAAAGTGACCAGAGACAAAGAGGGTCACTGTCAACTGATCAGGGGAACAGTAGATCAAGAAGTACTAACCCTGGTCAATATATATGCACCTAATGTAGAGCCAGCAAAATATGTGAGGCAACTGCACACAAACCTGGAGAAATACATGAAGGGAAATGTGATAATAGTAGGGGACCTCAATACTCCACTATCACCACTGGACAGGTCCACCAAACAAAAAATTAGCAAAGAAATAAGAGCCCTAAATGAAAAACTAGAAGACCTAGGGCTAATAGACTTATATAGAGCCCTCCATCCCCAGAAAGCAGAATACACATTCTTCTCAAGCCCACATGGAACCTTCTCCAGAATAGACCATGTCTTAGGATACAAAGCCAACCTATATAAGACCACAAATGTAAGGATCATTAGAAGTAGCCTATCAGATCACTATGCAATAGAGGTCAAAATTGACTTCAAGAAGAAACAATGGAGAAAAACTAATACCTGGAGATTAAACAACATGCTGCTCAACAATAGCTGGATCAAAGAACAACTCAAGGAAGAAATAAAAAGATTCCTTGAGACAAACGATAATGAAGAGACAACTTGCCAAAATTTGTGGGACACAGCAAAAGCAGTAATTAGGGGGAAACTCATAGCAATACAGGCCTTTGTCAAGAAACAGGAAAATAACAAAATCAACAGTTTAAACGAGCACCTCAAGGAATTGGAATAACAGCAGCAGAGAAATCCAACCACAACCAGAAGGCAAGAAATAATAAAAAACCAGAGCAGAAATAAACAACATAGAAACTAAGAAAACAATACAAAAAATAAATGAGACCAGGAGTTGGTTTTTCAAATAAATAAACAAGATAGACAAACCACTGGCAAAACTCACCAAAAAAAAGAGGGAAAACACCCAAATTAGTAGGATTACAAATGCAAGGGGAGATATTACAACAGAACACCAAGAAATACAACATATCATGAGATCATATTATGAACAATTATACTCAGTTAGGCTAGAGAACCCAGTAAAAATCAACAGATTCCTAGAAAAATATCATATCATCTTCCAAGACTGGAAAAGGAAGATATAGAAAGCCTAAATAGACCAATCACCTCGGAGGAAATTGAAGAAGTAATTAAGAAACTCTCTAAGAACAAAAGTCCAGGTCCAGATGGATTTACAGGTGAATTCTACCAAACATTTCGAGAAGACCTACTACCACTTTTCCATAGGCTCGTCCAATCCATAGAAAAAACAGGAATCCTCCCCAATTCCTTTTATGAGGCCAATATCACACTCATTCCCAAAGATGGCAAAGACACCACCAAGAAAGAAAACTACAGACCAATCTCACTAATGAACATAGATGCAAAATCTTAGCAAACCGAATCCAGCACTTCATCAAAAAGATCATACATCATGACCAAGTAGGTTTTATACCAGGAATGCAAGGTTGGTTCAACATATGCAAATCAATCAACATTATACATCACATCAACAACAAGAAAGACAAAAACCACATGATCATATCAATCACAGCTTTCAGTATAATAGCCAAGTCTTGGAAACAACCTCGATGTCCAACAACAGATGAGTGGATCATTAAGATGTGGTCTCTATACACAATGGAATACTACATGGCAGTCAGAAATGATACAATCACAGACTTGGCAGCAACGTGGATGGACCTAGAACATGTTATGTTAAACGAAGTAAGTCAGAAGACAAAAGATAAACACAGAATGGTAGCACTAATCTGAAGCACCTAGAACATACATCCTATACACAAGTTTTACTCAACAATCAAATAACAGGGTTTAACAGGGTAGAAAGTCTAAACCCTATAATAGTTAACATATACTTGGGAGCAGTGCCCAAAATACATGAAAAAGGAACAACACAAACTCTTGACTACATTATACCACAAAGAAAACAGCAACACCAGAAACAGCAGCATAGAGAGAACAGGTATGTAATCATCCTTCTACAACAAAGGCCCATAATAATCCCTTAGGGATATTATACTGGATCACAGGTAAAGAATACCATGAAAAATCACTGACTCCAATGGAAACATCCCAAAACACTATGTCTTAATGCCTTTATCTTACTATATTTAAAATAACCTCTTGGGTTTTCTGTCCACAGGCATTCTTGGATACAAAGGGTGGACAAACTAAGATGGCAGCTCAGGATACCACACGAGATACCATACCTTGCTGGTATTACGAGATGGTCCGAGAAAACTCTTTAATATACACTTTATCTCAAGGTTACACCTTCTTTTAGGAATTGAAGCACGTGACCAATCAGACCACCGAAGCAGTAACTGCGACGTACAGACATAAACTACAGGCTCTACTCATCAAACACACTCAAGCAAATTAGCGTTCCCTTGCTATTTTCTCCTCTCTTCTCACTACTTTCTTTTTTCTTTTTTTCTTTTCTTTTCTTTTTTCCTTTTCTCTTCTACCTTTCTTTCTAATGTATTTTCTCTTTTCTCCCTTCCTACCCCTTCCATGTACCTTTCCTTTCCCCCCTTTGGAAATCCAACTATCCCTTCACCCCTCAATCCCATCCAGACCTCCCACGGTACTAAAACTTCACCCTCATTCCTTAGTCTATTAGGCATCAAGATTGACCTTCTACCCCAACAAACCAGTACCCAGCACCCAAGAGAAGGGACACCCAGTCAAATCCACACCTCATCACCTGCAAGAAAAGGCTGCGCGGCCCTCCCTACCAACTCCCCCTAATGTGGACTGTTACTTGAAACTGGACTTAGCTCCAAAAGTATCCCCAATGCAAGAACTCTTCCAAGACCTCCCTGCTGCAAATCTTTTGCCAATATGAAGAACGTCAGGGGGTGTGATGGAAAGGTGACTGGAAACCTACACACCACAAGAAAAACCCAAAAGACAATGGGAAAACCTGTACTTTCAACATAAACATAAGACCTGTATTACACCCCCCTCTTTACCTGCTTTTCCCCAAATGTAAGGTAGTCTTTTGCATCACTTTGGTCCTTTAAGTACTTTGTTAATTCATTCCTTCTTTACAAAATGGTCTGTTCGACATATACATATGTGAGCACATACATTTTTAATCCTAATTTTTAATATCTTTTTTTAGTATATGACCTGTTCCTGTTTTCTGCTCTGTCCACCCCCAAACACACCAACAATATGATGTAGCACCATTTCTCCCTGCAAAGGCACACTAAAAAAAGGGGGAAATCTTACATATAAAAAAAGAGCTCTTATCTACTAGAGATAGGAACTCAGTGTTGTTTACAATACAGGAATATCTCCTACCTTGAAAATATGTCATGTGGAATCAACTTAGACCTCAGGTAATTAGACACCATCCATCCAGCCTTGAACCCTGGATCCTGGACATAGAAACAGCACAGTTCTTCACAACAGCTACAGGAAACGAATCCCATCTGGGACAGCCTTACTACTGCTAGAACACCAACAAGTGCCACCTCTAATACGATATCCTGACATCAAGGAAAATGGAAATGACTTGAGCAGGTTACCCTACCTACCAGCTAACGACAAGACAAAATCAGAAGACTTGTCATCCATTGGTAGGTCCAAAAGCCAAGATCACGAGTTACAGATGACTGGCTGCTAGAACCATGACCAGACTGTATATATCTTGGGACCAATAAAAAAAGCCCTAGTCTACGGTTTGAACTATGACCTGCACAACAACCATGATCCCCAGTTTCAAATATCTGGCAGAGACAACTGTAACAGAATGGGGCTTCTGGAAACACAAAGAAAGACGCTATCCTAGGTGCCATCCTAGGTTTAGTGCAAGGACCAAGACCACCAACCACAGAAGATGGATTAAAATGACATTGAGGGAATGGAACTTCTAGAACCACAAAGACTGACTTCATCATAAGTCCCATCCCTGGAACTGTGCAGATACTGAGATCGATAGATACAGAGGTCTGATTGTATCACCTAGGATGGAACAGAAGTCTTCCAAACAACACAAAAGCACCACTGGGGGAGTAAAGGATCCTGAACAGAGTCTATAGTTGATCCCAGGACAATATACTCCAAGGGTGGAGAAACCCCATATCTCTTAGGCCAAATGAATTCCTTTTCGAATGACCCCAATATTTACTGTGCCAGGCAGGAGGGAAAAAACACAAAATATTGATTATCTTTTTATATATTATTTTTATATTTATTTATTATTATTTTTTTATTTACCTATCTATTTTTGGTCGATTTCTTTGTTTTGGTGTGGTTATTGAAGCTGTTGCCCCATTTACACTTTTTTTCTTTTCTGTTCTTTTCTTTCTTTATGGGCTCTGCCATGTTTCTTATCTCAAGACTGTGACGGGTTTGTTTTGTTTTGTTTTGTTGTTGTGGTGGTGCTTAGCGTTATTGTTGGACTCCTCACTGGATATTTGACACTTCTTTTTGTACTGGTGGAGTGTTTCTCCTTTTTCTCCTTTGTCTCTCAAACTGATGATGAGAGCCTCTAGAAGAATTCCGCTTATTTTCTGCGTATTAGACTTTTACTCCAGTTTATTACTTTTCTCTTCTTCAAACAAAACCACGTAACTTGAACTAGCTATTCCTGCCCCCCAGTTAGAGGGGGAAATAAGGGAGGCACCAGGACCAAACAGGTGCAAGACTACTAAGTAGTAGGCTAGATACAGAGGGGACAACATATTCTGGCAGCACTGGGGGTGAGGGAAGAGCATATGGGAGGTAGGACAAAAATGGAGGTGTAGGGAGAACAAATTGGTGATGGAAATCCCCCCTGATTTTATGTAAATATGTACCTAAAATATTATTGTCAACAATATGTAAGCCACTATGATCAAAATAAAAATTATATTAAAATAATATATGCAGAAATATGGGGCTGGTGAGGTGGCACTAGAGGTAAGGTGTCTGCCTTGCAAGCGCTAGCCAAGGAAGGACCACAGTTCGATCCCCTGGCATCCCATATGGTCCCCCCAAGCCAGGGGCAATTTCTGAGCACTTAGTCAGGAGTAACCCCTGAGCATCAAAAAAAAAGAAAAAAGAAAGAAAAAAGAAAGAAAAATATATGCAGAAATAGCCTAGTAGATCAGGGCTATAAATGTTAACACTATTATAATTATGTCACATAAACTATAATATAACAATTTACTATTAAAATAATATATGAAGCCAAAGTGATAGTACCTTATGTAGAGTGCTTGCCTTGTGTATGGCTGACTCTAATTTAATCCTCAGCATGACATGTTGTCTCTCAAGCCCCACCAAGAGTAATCCCTAAGGACAGATACAGGAATAAGCCCTGTAAACCAATGGTGTGCCCACTCAAATAAATAAATAAATAAATAATATGTAATAAATATATAGACATATATATGTCAGTACATATAGAATCCTCTTTATTTGGAGCACTTAAATAAAATTTTAATATATGTTCTATATATGGTTTTGCCATCTTCCTACTGGTGAACATTTAAATTGTGTTCAAAATATGGCTGCTATAAATAATTTGATAACTATATATGTGTGTATAAGTGTTTATTCATCAAATGCATGAAGGTATGCACACTAAAACCTTAAAAGATTTTGCCAGGTCAAGTCTTGAGTTTTGTTCTTTATGGCCCAGTGTATACATCTCCCAATTTCCCATGACTTCCAACTACAAGCATTTAATACCTCTTTAAAATATTTGCTTGGCTCTGAGAAATTTTAGTTTACCCACTTGTTAGATGATAAATGTGGAGAGAACATACCAAAGTTCAAACTTTACTCAGTGACAGCTGGAAATTTGATATACAGATGTTCCACTTTATTCCCCATTTGAGAGAAAAGATGCTACAAATTCCACAAAGATACTCTGTGAAGTTTTACTTCAACTTTGCACAATGGCAAACCTCTCATTAATGACAAATAAATACTAAAAAATATCAAGAAACGAGGAGGGATTTCATTACCTAATTTGAAGCTCTACTACAAAGCCATAGTGATCAAAACAGCATGGTATTTGAACAAAGAATATTCAGTGACAAACCCACAAGAAAACGGTCAACTAGTCTTTGACAAAGACACCAATAATATGAAATGTAACACAGTCTCTTCAAAAAATAATGTTGGAGCAACTGAATAACTTATATTGGTGGAAGGAGGCTGACATTGGTGGTGGGTAGGCACCTGATTAATTAATTAATACCTGGAATTCAACTCTAAAGGACTCAGTAGAATACAATTGCTTCAATAAATAAAATTAAAAAATAAAAAATTCTTGTATATAAAAATAAGATAAATGTGTTAGTGGCTTTATCACTTTAAAAAATAACTTTCTTTTTTAAGAACTGAAATTCTAAAACTGAGAAAAAGTATTTGAAAAGAACCTTTAACTGCATACACTTAATGATAAATTATATATTGCAGAAAGAATTAGTTGTTGAAATTGAATGAAATAAACTAAACTAGGGGTCTCAAACTCAATTTACCTGGGGGCCGCAGGAGGCAAAGTTGGCCTTGAGTGATCCTTGAGTGATCCTTGAGTCAGTAATAAGCCTTGAACATTGGGGGGGTGTGACCCAAACAACTAAAACAAAACAAAACAAGATTCCTCTAGGGTAGGGGCGTGAGTTTGAGACCCCTGATAAAGCATACAAAGAAGAAAATAAGACTAAAAAAAGAGAGACAGCCTAAGTGGTTTGTGGCACAATATCAAGTTATATAACAAATATGTAATCAGAATTTTAGATAAAAAGGAATAAAATAAGTTTTTATAAAAACAATAGACATTTTCCATGATGTTTAACAAACTGTAGAAGACATAACATAAGAAAATAATCATGGGCAGACCTCCGCATGTGCCAGCAGCCTCTTGGCCCAGCCTAGGGTAGGGGGGCCCGGACCTGGGTCACCCGACCCCCCTCTCCCCCTTTCCTCTGGATCTCCAGGTGGGTTCCTGGGAGGAGCTGATGGGGCACCCTGGGTTTTCCCCACTCCCAAGCCGGCTCCAGAGGTTGGCTTAGGGGGTGGAGTTTGATCTGGGGGGTGGCAGATAGCTGCTCAGCTATACTCAGGCTGTCACTGGCAATTTCATTCCAGTCTACAGTTTGCAAACTGCGCGGGGTTATGCTCCTCCCAACCATCAGTACCCCAGATTTACCCTTCTTAACTTCAGTAACACACAGTTCTAATCTCTGACCAAAGACATACAGTAGATCTAACAAATCCCAGAACTATTTGGAAGGACACAAATTGAACACATATATCTTTTGAATATTTTATGGGTATTTTCTTTAACTGCTGTAACTCTCTATATATTCTTCTACCATGATGTTTCTATCCACTTTTCATCTTGTCTTTTTTTTGTAAGCTGTTCAGTAAGGATTATTGGTGGAACTGTCCCTCAGTTTGATGCCTATGATTGAACTATGTCATGGAAATTGCTGGTCTTGTTCCTATTGCCTCCAGATGCACCAATAACGCTTCATGGCATTGATCCTTGTTTGCATAGACACATTAAAATGGGAAAACACTACACATACAGATAAGTTCTTATCTAATAAATCTCAGTACAATGTACCTTACACCCTGAACATTGATATAATGACCTGGCACAGGCCTCAGAAGAATGGGCATCCTCCATTCATGCCGGAACCAGGCAAGCAATCTATGAAACATCCAAGGTCTTTTATAGCAACAGCTGGAAGCAGTCCTCTACCAGGAAAGACACTACCAAGGGTCTGACATCGACCTCCTAAAAAGAGACTTCCGTTTACACTGAGAAGACTTGACAACAACAATGACCTGCTCTACAGGAAATGGTTCTCTCTATTGCCCCTTAAGTGTGAGGTGAAACGAGAGGATGCTCTGCACCACCCTGACTGCAATATGGGATATGCAGACTCCAGGATCTTTAATACAGAAGCATGATACCAACAACAGAGATTATGTGAGGAATGGAGGTGTATTGCCACTACAGACAATGACTTGAATTGGACAAACTAGTTTGCCTGGAGCCTAGAGTCAGTCCTGTGTCAGGAAACTTCAGGGGTAGGGTCTCCTTGTATTTAGACCATAATTTTTCTTTCATTGTCCCTTATGTTTTGGTGGGCCTATGCAAACAAATGCCACTTTAATACCGTTTTTTACTATGTTCCCTTGACTCCAATCCTTAAGAAAAAACAACCCACTAAAACTTTTGAGGTTAATTTAAACTAGTAAGCATGTGCATGGAACTAGATAAATGTACTTTGCCCTCAATGTTTAAAGAGTTACATAAGTCTAATGTCTTTAGATTATATTGTGTGCTGCTAAGAAATAGTATGTACTACAACTGGGGATTTGAGGGACAAAGTAATTGTATTGTACATGGGTTCAGTTTTGTTTTTCTTAATGTTCTTTGGCTGAAAGTTCAAGGCTGGGATATCATCGATGGGACTACTGAGAATTCTGTTTATGGGTGATTGGGCTTCCACTGTACATTTACCCTGTCCTCTTTCTTTGCATCTTTGTTGTCATAATTAAAATAATAAAAAAAAGAAAATAATCACACATTTCAAAGTTAAGCTGCAAAAGTTAATGGTTAATAAAATATAAAAGAAACCAAAGATGAAAAGCCATATACCAGTGAAGAACTTGAATTTTTCAACGCTCAAATCCAACGTTTTCAGAGATTTTTCTCTGAAAAATCAAATAAGTCAGAGGACAATGCAAAAACATTGTTAAAGCACTGAAAAGTCACAACATAAAATACCTTATACAGAAAAAATGATTTAAAAGTAAAGACAAAATAATAAAGGGAATTCATAAAGATAAAGAAAGCTGAGATTTTATTAAAATATACCTGCATCTCAATTCTAAGGAAAATATTAGATAAATTTAGATACAGAAGGAATAAAATGTGCCTAAAATACATGGGACAACTGGCATACTGGTGGAGAATTGCCAGAGAGGCCACTATAAGTCTGTATTCCATAAATAATACTTGAGAGGCCATCACCCATGTAAATAAGTAATTTTAAAAGAAATAAAAATATACAATTACATACTTATCAAAAATAATATATATGAAAACTTTACTGTTTTACATGTTTCCTACAAAATAAGTGCATGTGGTCTACAAAATGTTTTAATATTAAAATTATGGATGCATTTCTATTGTTATCAAGATTAACTATACCCTTGTATATTTAACATTATTCTAGAAAATTTTGGTCAAGAAGGCAAATTAAGTAGTACAAGTTCTAGAAGAATAGAAGAAAAACTAATATCACTCAGTGATGTTATCGTTATCAAAAATAAAACTCAAAATAGTAAACTAAATTGCTACTTTTATTAAGGACACAGTAATTTACAAAGTTATTCATAATGAGATTTAAGCATGAAATGTTCCCACCACCAGTGACAATTTCCTTCTACCAGTGTCCCCAGGTTCTCTTCCAGTTCTTCCCACAAAGCCTGACTTCTTGACAGGTATATTTTTAAGTTTGGTTGTTGTGCTTTAAATCTGATGTTTGCAGTATTTTTAGCTCTGTTTAGGTATCCATTTTACACTCTTCTGCACCACCGAAGTACCAAGGCCATAACCCTTCACTCATGTTATTCCCATCTGCTTCTTCTTGTCACCCTTGAAAAAGAGTGCTTTTTTTTAATATATTTTTATTTAAGTAACATGATCATAGTTGGGTTACAGTCATAACCAGAATACCCCCCTTCATCAGTGTAACATTACCCCCTCCCCTTCACATCCCCTGCCTGTATTTGAGAAAGGCATTCTACTACAGTTATTTGTTTTTAAGTTCAGTAAGTTGTTTTTTTTTTCCTTAAAGGATAAGATTTAAAAAATATAGTAAAGGTGTGATAGTGGCAATCGCCGTTTTTTGCATAGGTCCCCAAAAATGGAGAAAATGAAAAAAAAATCCTTGGCTTGATTACAAAAAGGCCTCACCCCAGAAGTTTATTGGCATAAGACCGATTCTGGGTTCCAGGCATACCAGTCCGTCCAACTCAAGTCATTCTCCATGGTCCCGGTGAAACTTTTTCACACTTTAGCTATTGTTGGTATCAGATTCTTATATTTAAAGACTCTAGATTCTGTGCATTTCTTTCATCGATGTCAGGCTGATGTGGAGCATCCTCTAGTTTCAGCATACCATTAAATGTGGAGCGATCTACCCTGCATGCAGACTGTTGCTGAGTTGTCTGGGTGTTGGGAGCACTCTTTGGAGTAAGTCAATGCCAAAGCAGTGGTAGGTCTTCTCTGGTAAAGGCTTGGATCCTGGTAATGTTATAGACAATTGTGGTTGTTTCCATAGATGGTATTCATTGTTCAGGTGTGTGTGGGCGATGCCCATTCTTTTGAGACCTAAGCCAAATCATTATGCCAATGTTCAGGGTAAAAGGCCTAATTACATTACCAAATTTGTGTTCCAATCTCTATTAGATAAGAACTTGTTTGCATAAGTATTATTTTACCATTTTAATATGCCTATGCAAAAGAGAAGCAATGCCACAAGATATTGTTGGTGCATCTGGGGGCCGATAAATAAAGTCCAACATTCCCAGTAACTTGGTTCAAACTTGAAATCTATAAAGATACTCTTCTACCAGTATTGCTTATAAAACAGATCTCAAAGGGGGAAAAAATCAAACAATCAAATAACAAGTCCAATGGGCAAATTGTCACTATATGAGGACGTTCAAAAGAGTTATAGATGTTAAGGGAATACATCTGAAAAATACAAAGGAGATACACGTGTCCCTTTTATGTTTTAGAAATAGTCAAAAGAGGGGGGGGTATTTCCAAGACACCACTTTGTCTGTGATTTGAACAAGCGAAGAGCAAATGGAGCCATGTCCTTCCCTTGTTGCCTGCTGAAGCTTCCGACTCCCTGCGAGACATTTGCTTCCTAATTGCTGGAAGTTGAAAGTTCACCAGTCCCCTCCCAGCCTGCGGTCGCTTTTAAATTGCACCTCGCTGGAACCCACTTGCTGGGACCCTGAGCAGGTGTTCAGGAATAACCCTGGGGATGGGGAGGAAGGAGAGAGAAGGCTGTGGAAGGCAGCTGAGGCTGCAACTTCACTTTATCTTGGCCAAAAAGCCTACAGCATGGAACCTTGCCATGACGTGTTGCATGCTGAAGCTTCAGACTCCACACAAAAAATTACTGTGAAAGATATGTAATCCACCTTGGCCAAAACAAAAATCATTAGTACAGAAAAATAGTTAAATGTGGGGTAACAAGAGATGGGAGTGAGGGAGTAAAGCAACAAAACGAGCTCCTGGACATCTTTCAGATTATGACAAGCAAATGAAACACAATGATATCCAAATATTTGTTATAGTGTTCTGCACGGGGGCTATCACCCCCGTGTGGTTTCCCAATGGACAGGTTTAATAAGGAAACTTCCCAAGTAAGTCATAAAGCCAGAACCTATTGTGCTGCTATTCCCACCTCCTGGCTTGCCCAGCCATGTGGCCAGGAAAAGCCCCTGGAGTTCCAGAGGAAGGAGGTAGAGGGGTGTTGGGCTGACCCATGTCCCGCACCCCTTCCTAGGCCTGGTTAAAGAGGCCTTGGCTGCAAATGCCATGCTGGCAGAACATCCTGGCTCCCAGGAAGGAAGAAAGTCCTTCCCGAGCTAGAGGGCCGGAAGGTCAGAGCCCCCACCCCAGACCCTCCATTTGGAGCCGGGAGGGAAATGGGGAAAGCCTAGGAAAACCCACAAGCTCTTCCAAGGGACCCATCTCGCTGGCTTGCCCAGCCATGTGGCCAGGAAAAGCCCCTGGAGTTCCAGAGGAAGGAGGTAGAGGGGTGCTGGGGTGACACATGTCCCGCACCCCTTCCTAGGCCTGGTTAAAGAGGCCTTGGCATGGCGGAGGGCTGCCAAACGCCATGCTGGCAGAACCTCCTGGCTCCCAGGAAGGAAGGAGGTCCTTCCTGAGCTAGAGGGCCGGAAGGTCAAAGCCCCCACCCCAGACCCTCCCTTTGGAGCTGGAAGGGAAATGGGGAAAGCCTAGAAAAATCCACAAGCTCCTCCAAGGGACCTACCTCACTGGCTTGCCCAGCCATGTGGCCAGGAAAAGCCCCTGGAGTTCCAGAGGAAGGAGGTAGAGGGGTGCTGGGGTGACCCATGCCCTGCATCCCTTCCTAGACCTGGTTAAAGAGGCCTTGGCATGGCGGAGGGCTGCCAAATGCCATGCTAGCAGAACCTCCCGGCTCCAGGAAGGAAGGAGGTCCTTCCAGAGCTAGACGGCCGGAAGGTCAGAGCCCCCACCCCAAACCCTCCCTTTGGAGCCGGGAGGGAAATGGGGAAAGCCTAGGAAAACCCACAAGCTCCTCCAAGGGACCCACCTCGTTGGTGGCCATGTGGCCAGGGAAAAGCCCCTGGAGTTCCGGAGGAAGGAGGTAGAGTAGTGTTGGGGTGACCCATGTCCCGCACCCCTTCCTAGGCCTGGTTAAAGAGTCCTTGGCATGGCGGAGGGCTGCCAAACGCCATGTTTGCAGAACCTCCCGGCTCCCAGAAAGAAAGGAGGTCCTTCCCGAGCTAGAGGGCCGGAAGCAAAAAGGAGTACTTTTGAAAGTAAATTGGATATATAAGAAATTTTAGGAGAGTAGTAGTTATAAAGTAAAGCTTGATGTTTTTCTACATTTCAACAACATATTAAAAGTAAATTAACATTTAATAAGAAAATTATGAATAATTTTCTAAGAGTCAAACTCATGAAAAATGTGCAGAATCTCCATAAAGCCACAATATTGTTTCTAAAAAATATAAAAAAAATTTGTCTAGATGGAAAATATTATCACATTATCATGTAAAAAGACAATATTATCAAGATGCTAGTTCTTCCTAAATAAATAATGTAAATACCAGCGGGGTTAGTTTTATTTTTAGAAACTAAAAAACAATAATGCTCAGGTTAAACTTGAAAAAATAATATGTATGGGGCCGGAGAGATAGCATGGAGGTAAGGCGTTTGCCTCTCATGCAGGAGGTCATCGGTTCGAATCCCGGCGTCCCATATATGGTCCTCCTGTGCCTGCCAGGAGCAATTTCTGAGCCTGGAGCCAGGAATAACCCCTGAGCACTGCCGGGTGTGACCCAAAAAACCACAAAAAAAAAAAAAAAAAATATGTGAAACTTAGTAAGATAATGGGAAAATTATAATAGCAAAGCTTTGTTTTGTTAGAAAATAACAATTTGATTGTATAAAAAGTAAAGATTTAAATATGATAGTACTGCCATAAAATTAAGCAGAAAGCAGATTAAAAATAAAAGTTTGGGGCTATTCCAACATAAGCAGTAGTTTATATACTAATAGTTACCATATTTTCCAGCGTATAAGACAAATTTTTAACCCATGAAAAACTTCTTAAAAGTCAAGGGTCTTCTTATATGCCGGTATACAGCATGCTTAAACTTACTTCAGCTTCGGGGACTAGTGATCCACCCCCTCTTACCACCGCATCCCATTCAGCAGCCAGACATCATCACTCAGTCCTCTGCTTGTTCTGATTAATCTTTCAGGGCATACAGAGGAGTGAGCTGAGTTACCCAAGTGCTGCATGCCATCCAACTGCCAGGTGTCATCGCTAGTATGCGGTTTTCTGGTGCTCAGTCCTCTACTTGTCCTGACTCATCTTTGAGGGCACATAGAGGAGCTAAGTTACTGAGCACCACATCTCATCCAGCTCCCGGATATATGTCTTTCCAGTACTCAGTCTGGTGCTCTGTTCAGCTTGTATGGGACACAGAGGAGGCACTCTGCCTCCCTCTAGCAGCCCTATTTATTCACTGCACCCCAGCCAACTGCTCTTGAAGGAGCCCCCTCTCCTTGCTCTCAATGTAGATCACAATTTAAAAAAAAATCACAATCACTACAAATGACAAATGTAAAATGATTGTTGGCACTCCAAAGTCTAGCTTTATTAAACATATACTGTTATCCCCTTTGAGGGATCTACTCTTTTTCTCTTATGTTTTTTAATTTCCATTTTGTATGTGTTAAAAAGAGAGGTAGTCTTATATGGTGAATATAGCCCAAACCCTATATTTTAACAGGAAAAGTAGGGGGTTGTCTTATACACCAAAAAATATGGTACATTTAAACTCAACTGAAAAAATAATTACTTTGTAAGAGAAAATGAAGCATGGACAATTATAGCCAAAACAATTTGTTAATAGTCTTTAATATATTCAAAATTAATTATAGATCAATTAGACTTTATCAATATATAGTTTTCTTTGGTAAATGAAATGAAATCTAAGGCATATGGGAAGATATTAAATTACTAAAAGTGCACTTAATTGGCTAAAATATTACATTAACATAAGTTACACAAATGACTAAAATGTATGTAACATCCTTTAAGATTAAGAAAGATCATATAGGGGCCAGAGTAGTGGTATAGCAATAGAACATTTGCTTTGCATGTGACTGACCTAGGACAGACTGCAGTTTGATCCCCTGGCATCCCACATGGTTCCCCAAACCAGGAGCGATTTCTGAGAGCATACATAGGGGTAACCCTGAGCATCACCAAAGTGTGGCCCCAAAACCAAAATTAATTAATTAATTAAAATTAAAAATATCATATAAAGCTGACATGAAAGTAAAATAAATCACTATCATAATAGTAGATAATTTTGAAAAGACATCTATTAGATAATGAAAACACAGCTTAAGAGAAAGAATATGATAAAATATCAAATGAGTAAGTTTTCTGTATAAAAAGAATAAACATAAAGGCTTATATATAGAGTATAAATGTGTCTAATATTTGAAAACAATATTTTAATATTCTAAAAATTTTGTAAATATACCACCTAAATTTATAAGTTCTAAATATAAATCCTAAAATAATAATATTTTATTAAATTTACAATGCATGATTTTTAAATGTAGAGAAAAATTGACTATTCAGTTTTCTACTAGTACATAAAGTCAAAATAAAATTTGAGGAAGAAAAAAGAGAAGAGAATAGTTAATGAGGAGAAGGGAGAAGGGAAATAAACTTTCATGAAGCTAGAGATGTCTGTAACCTTGAATTAAGATATCTGAGAAGAACTGCCACTTACACTTACTGTTTGGACAGGGATATGGGGAAATGCCTAAAGAGATATGTGTCTGAAAGTCTCAAATAAATCAAGCAGGTCCCAGTTATCCAAAGTATGTACTACAATCCAACATACCAAGCACAAGTCTTGTCTGGAACAATGAGAAGGATACCTGAGTACTTAGAAAAAGCTTCTCTAGACTCCAAAGAGGTGGCAAAGAGATAGAAGAGAAAAATAAAATTTTATTTTTGTGTCTAAAAACAAACACAGTTTTTAGAAAAGCAGCATATCATTGAGGAAGGGTTAAGGAAATAAAACTTTAATTATGAACAGGACAGAAACTGTTGATAGCAAAGGGAGTTGCAATCTAGCCTGGAACATTGTTCTTACCTCTGACCTAAAAGGAAAATCTTACAAATAACTGGAGAATTCACCTCCTTCGCCAAAGTTATAAGAAGAAAGGAACCAACCAAATATTTATGCAAAGTAACTTTCAAGAAAAGAAAAGCAATGTGGAAAGAAAAAATGGTAGGTGAGAAACATTCATCCGAAAAATAATATTACTGCTCAGAAAAAGAGATAAGCAAAAATATGACCATAAACCCAAGGCATCAAGTAAATCAAAGAGCTCAGAGAACTTCAGGAGATACAACCAAAATGGACTGACTTGGGAAACAAAAAAGGAAAAAAAAATAAAGCCATATAAGAAATCAAGGCTACATAAAGCAGTCTAAAGAGCCATATTTAATTCACATCTAGAGACAACAGAGATAAGGGTTAGAGGACCAGTCCATGGTAGAAAGTTTGCCACAAAGAGTAAAGAGTGCAGTTAGAGAAGGGTCTACTATAAAAAGGAAAAACATGGCACCCCTTCATTAACAGTAATGCAAACCAGTGTCAAAGAAAAGAGAGAAATAGAAAGTGAAGTAAAATACAGCCCCAGAAGAATGTAGGGGAGGGTAAATGGGAGGGAAGAGGTCATCAGGGAGAGTAAGAGGCAAACTGTTGACATTGGTGGAGAGAAATGCACACTGTTGAAGGCTGTTGTACATAGTTTGATTATAACTCAATTATGCACAACTTTATCTGTGGAAAAATGCTGTAGTATGAACAACCATGTAACCATAGTAGTTAAATTTCAAAAGAGAGAAATGATAGAGCAGGATTGGAAGAACCAAGTAAAGCAAAAGGTGTGAATTCAGAGCAAATCAAAAAAGGGTCAACATATATAGAGAGAGGAAAGAAAAAGAATTTGGAAAAATTAAAAGACAAATATATAACTTGAAATAGCACTTTAGACCATTTAAAAAACTTTAGTGTTATGATCAGCACAAAAGAGTTAGTTATGAATTTGAAGGATTAAGCAAAGGAAACTTTTAGGCATTCAGATAACACGATAACTAACCCACAAATCTGAGCAGTTTCCCCTACTTGTTTCCCCTTATTTTTCACTGTGTATTCACCCATATAAGCACCATGTTTCCCAGATTTCTTTGGATTTACTTAGGATGGCCACATGAGTATGTGCTGGATAAAGGACTATGCACTGAAGTTGTGTAAAAAGTTATATGTATTTAAATAAAAGTTTCAGGGTTTCTTGTGCCAGTATGATCATCTGTCTTCCACAGTTATTTCATGGCTGTGCCGGGCTGGAGACAGGGAACCTCCAGTCCCTTCCATCAACCCTCCATTTTCCAAACATTAAAATGAAGACATTTCAATTTATATCATATAGTTCCAGGCAGATTAGATCTAGCACTTCTGTCTCTTAGAAAATATACAGCTCAACACCCCACTGAACAAACCAATTAACTAGTTTGCAATATTTTCATTATACTTAGATAACCTTGTTGTTTAGGAAAAATAACTTGTAAAGCAGATAGAACTTTAGCCACTTTTATGCAAACAATTCGATATATTACTTTCTTAAAAACCCTGAAACTTCAGCATCCCAAAGCATCAAATGCAAAGAAAAATGCATAAACTAAGGAAGACATCTGCAGTTGCGGATATGAAGATAAATCCTGGCAAATTTCCAAGTACACCAAAACACCTGAGCTGTATAGATGAGGACCTAAAATCAACACTTAATGTTTTAGCAACAGAAACAAAGGAGTCACTAGCTAGAGAAATTAATTAAAAATTCAACCAACTCAAAAAACTGTTTCAGAGATGAGAGAATCCATACAAATAGAACTGAATGAACTAGAAACATGTTAGCAAGTACTAGTACCAGAATTAAATAGGTGGAAAATTACATAGATAAAATTGAAGATAAGCTACAAGCCAGCAGTCATAAAGAAGTCCAAAAAGGAGAAACAAAACATTAGAAGAAATGATAAAATTTTTAACAAAATAAGAAATAATCTCTGATTTATAAGAATATCAGTAAAGAGGTAGGGAATGGGAAGAAAAAGTAGTGAGGGGGATAATAGCAGCTGTTATATAAATCCAAGAGGCAAAATGAGTGCAAAACAAAAAAAGACCCTAAAAGAACACCACCAAGACATATAGTAATCCAAATGTCAAAAAAATTAAAAGAAAAGAGAGAGAGAGAGAGAGAGAGAGAGAGAGAGAGAGAGAGAGAGAGAGAGAGATGGAATCTTTAAAGCAGTAAGGGAATAAAACCTCAAGTATAAGAAAGAAAAGTTCAAACCAGATTTTCCACTTGAAAGAATCCAAGAAAAAAAAAGGAGTAAAATGACATATTCAAAATACTAAATGAAATAAACTTTCAACTGAGAGTCCATTACGTAGCAAAACTCTTATTTACATGGGAAGGAGGGTATAAAACATTCTCTGATAAAAAAAAAAACTCGCAGTATTTACACTAACTAAACCACTCTAAATGAATTACAGTACTCAAAGATCAAATACATAAACCAAATATTCAATTGTAACAACAACCCTACACAATATAATCAAATCAGAAATGAAAGGAGAGAGATTACAAAAGAATCCCAATAAATCCAAGACATCATGAGAGCTTATTATGTGTAACAAGTGTACTCAGTTAACCTAGAACATAGGAGAAATGGAAATATTTCTAGAAAAATGTAATCTCCCAAAACTGAAGGAGGAGGAAGTAGAAAATATAAACAGGCTGATCACAAGTAAGTAAATTAAAACAGTAATTAAGAAACCTCCCAAGAATAAAAGTCCAGGATCAGACAAGTTTACAGATGTATTTTATCAAATATTCAAAAATAAATTACTACTATTGATCCCTAGACTCTTCCAAAACATGGGAAAGATATGTATCCTCCATAATACCTTCTATGAAGCTAATATCACACTCATTCCAAAAGTTGTCAAAAATGCCACGAAGATAAAAAAAAAACTACAGACCAAACTGACTAATGAACCTGGATGCAAAACATTTTAGCAAAATCTTATCAACAACACATCAAAAAAGATTACACATCATGACCAAGTGGGTTCCATTCAGTGGATGCAAGGATGGATCAACAAGTACAATTCAATCAGCATCATACAACACATCAGTAAAAGGAAGGATAAAAACCACATGAAGGATAAAAACTGCATTTAACAAAATCCAACACCTATACATAATGAAAAGCCTAAAAATAGGTGTGGAAGGAAGCTTTCTCAAGATAGTAACAGCTTGGGGCCAAAATGATAGCACAGGCTAGGGCATTTGCCTTATACATGGCCAACCCTGGATAGACCCAGGTTTGAATCCCAGCATCCCATATGGTCCCGTGAGAATGACTGGAGTGATTTCTAAGTGCAGAGTCAGGAATAACCACTGAGTGCCATTGATTGTGGCTCAAAAACCCAGAAACTCAATCCCCCCAGAGTGATATTAACATCTATCTATGAAAAGCCTACAGCCACCATTACTCTTAATGGCAAAAAATATGAAAGCAATTTTACTAAGATCAGGCACTAGGCAAGGATGTCCACGGTCTCCATTCTTATTCAACATAATTTTAGAAGTCTTAGCAATAATCAGACAAGACAAGGAAATCAAAGGAATCCAAATTAGAAAGAGGAAATCAAAATATCTCTATTTGCAGATGACATGATGATATATGTTAATGACCCCTCTAAAAAGCTCCTCAAAACTAATAAACTAATACAGCAAAGTGGCCAGCTACAGTCAATACACAAAAGACAGTTGCTTTCCTTTATACAAACAACAACTCAGAGGAGAAAGAGATCAGACTCTATACCAGGATTCCTCAAATTATAGCCCTTGGGCCACATACGGCCTGCTGAGGACATTTATCCGGCCCTACAGCTCACCAGCCCAGTTGCTGCCTGTCATTTTTTTTTTTACAGAAGGACAGCCATTTATGGGAGAGGGGGTGGGGAATTATGGGAATCTATGTCTGGCCTTTGACGGTGAAAGGATCTGAACATTGCAGCCAGACTACAACTACCCAGGATTCAGAAGAATAATTTGGGAGGGCTGCCTACCCAGTAGGCAGTGGCTTGTGGGCAGTGAAGATCGGAAGTGCAGCGCAGAGGCTGCTTGGAGGAAGTTGGCAGCATTATTAATAGGTGAGTCCCATGGTCACTACCAGAAGAAATAGAAGGAATTATGAATAAGAAAAAGAAATGTAGTTGAGGGTAAAAAAAGAAAACATTGAAAGATGGACAGAAAGAAAAGTAGAAAGTAGGAAAGAATTTATGGTGTGAATAAAGAAATAAAGTGAAACAGAAGGAAAGATAAAAAACAGGAGAAGAGGAAAGATAGAAAGGAGAAGAGAAGGAAAGATGTTAAGCTGGATGGGTGGTAAGAATGATCTCTGATCTTTGGATAGGCTGCCTGCTTTTCTACCCTGATGGTCAGTGACAAACAGCTGAGGAGTAGCAAAACCCAATTTAAAAAACAATGTGTGCATTTATATTCAGTTGTATAATGTTATATGTTGTATGTTGTGTAAACTCCGGTTTATACTGTTGTGATCTATGAACAAACCTGCAGGGGTAATTAACTTTTTCACTGCTTAGAGACCGCCATATTGTAAAAATTGTAATAAAAAATTAACATTGACTATACTTTTTTGTTAATTTATTAAAAAATAGAAGTCACAGAAGCGATCAAATAGTCTTAAACAAAAGCTCTAGATGCAAAAGCTCTAGATGTGGTGGGGAAAGTGCGTTGACCTGTCACTCATACTACGTGATATGTGTGTGCAATAAACAAAGTAGCAGAGCACAAAATTTGTTAAAAGGGCCTAGTCATTAAGGAGGCAGAACACTGCAGATGTCATGCGGTTAATGGTACCTGCACCAGTATGAGCCTGAGGTAAAAGCAGGATTTTACCAATCAGACTGCATTGCAGTTTGATTGGTAAAACTCTGCATTGCAGTCTGTGTGTCTCTGTGTGGGCAAATTTTATTGCTAGTTTATTGTTTCGTAGCACTGTTTATATACACATATATGTATGTAAGTATGTATTTTACTAATAGTAATTTGGAATCCCTTGGAAACACTGGCAGACCATTTGTGGAGGGAGAATTTGTTAAAGAATGCCTTTTTTCTGTTGCCAAAGAAATGTGTCCAGAGAAGGCTGATTAATTTAATACAGTCTTTCAGGACCTACAATTACACGGAAGATTAAAGAAATGGGAGACAATTTGCATCAGCATTTGCAAACTCTACCAAAAAACTTACATATTTTTCCTTGGTACTCATTCAACAAAAACTATTATGTTCATGATTCTGCACAACTTCTAATTTTTATTCGTGGGAAGAATGATTATTTTGAAGTGACAGAAATGCTTGCTGCACTGCAAAGCATCAGAAGAATAACTACTATGAAAAGGTTTGCCAAACTGTTAATGGTTTGGAGCTGGACTGGACAAAACTAGCCAGAGTGAATAGTGATGGTGCTCCTAGCAGGGTAGGGTCTAAGAAAGGAGTAATTGCTCACATTAACCAAGAGATGGACAAAAATAACCGTTCTCATCCAATAGTCATACACTGCCTCATCCACCAACAAGTACTGTGTTGTAAATCACTGAAGTGGGACTGTTATGAAAATTGTGGTATCTTGTGTTGACTTCATTAGAGCTCATACACTAAACCACAGACAATTTCAGGAATTTTTGTCTGAGCTAAATGTTGACTATGAAGATGTTTGTATCACACAGAAGTCCATTGGATGAGTCAAGGAAGTTTGGGGTTTTTTGTTTTGTTTTGTTTCATTTTGTTAACCAGCTAAAGGGAGAGTTTTGAAACATTTCTATGAGTTATTTTCAAAGATTACAACTCTTATGCTTTCAAAAAGAAAGAAGTACCAGAGCTCAATGATGCAGAATGAAAATAGCACCTTGCCTTTCTGATAGATGTAACAGAGCTATTCAACAATTTCAATATGCAACTGTGTGCCAGTCTTTGTGGTATGAAATGGTACCTCATAGTTGTTTTGATTTGCATCTCCCTGATGATTGGAGTGGAGCATTTTTTTCATATCCCTTTTGTTCATTTGTATTTCTTCTTTGAGGAAGTGTTCATTTCTTCTCCCCAATTTTGATGGGGTTAAGTTCTGTTAGTACCTTGTATATTTTTATATTATTCCCTTATCTGATGGTTATTGGATAAATAGTTTTTACCATTCTGTGGGTGGCTTTTGTGCTAGGCCCTATTATTTGAGGTGCAGAATCTTCTCAGCTTAATATAGTTCCATTTTTTAATTTCTGCTTCCACTTGTTGGGAGAGTACTGTTTCCTCCTTGAAGTTGCCTTTAGTCTCAATGTAATGGAGTAGTTTATCTACATATTGTTTTATGTTCTTATGGTTTGGGGTCTGATATCAAGGTCTTTAATCAATTTGGATTTTACCTTTATGCATGGTATTAGATGGAGGTTTAAGTTTGCATTTTTGCAAGTGGCTGACCAGTTGTGTCAACATCACTTGCTGAAGAGGCTTTCCTTGCTCCATTTTGCATTTCTTGCCTCTTTATGAAAAATTAATTGATAATATTTCTGGGGAACATTCTCTGTTCCACTGCTCTGTTCCACTGCTCTGAGGATTTGGCCTTTATTTCAATACCATGCTGTTTTAATGACTATAGCTTTGTAATACAATTTAAAGTTTGGGGAAAGTGATGCCTCACATATGCCGTAGGGAAAGCATTGCTCTAGCTATTTTTGGGTGTTTATTGTTCCAAATGAATTTCAGGAGTGTTTAATCCACTTCTTTGAAGAATGTCATAGGTATCTTTAGAGGGATTGAATTAAATTTCTACAATGCTTTGTATATTATTGCCATTTTAGTGATGTTAATCATACCAATCCATGAATAGGTTATGTATGTCCATTTCTGTGTTTACTCTTATTTTTTTTCTTAAAGGAGGGTCTTGTAGTTTTATTTGTATAGGTCATTCACCTCTTTAATTGACTCCAAGATATTTGATTTTCTGTGACACTACTATGAATGGGATTGTTTTTAATGGCCATTTTTTCCTGGTATTATTGGTGTGCAAGAAAGTCATTGATTTTTGCATATTAATTTTGTAACCTGCCACTTTGCTATATAGTTCTATTGTTTCTAGAAGCTTTTTGGTAGATTTTTTAGGGTTTTCTAAATATAGTATCATGTCACTTGCAAACAGTGAGAGCTTAATTTTTTTCTTTTCTATCTAGATGTCTTTGATATCTTTTTTTGTTTGTTTGTTTTTTGGGTAACACCCTGCAGCACTCAGGGGTTACTTCTGGCTCTATGCTCAGAAATCTCTCCTGGCAGGCTCAGGGGACCATATGGGATGCCAGGATTCGAACCATCATACTTCTGCATGCAAGGGAAACCCCCTAATCACTATGGCAAGAACTTCCAGCATTGTGTTGAATAGGGGTGGTGAGAGAGGGCAGCCTTATTTTGTAACAGATTTTGAAGGAAAGGCTTTTAGTTTATTTCCATTGGGAATATTTACCATTGACTGTGGTAAATGGCCTTGACTATATTGAGAAAAATTCTTTCCATTCCCATCTTGATGAGAGTTTTTATCAAGAATGGGTGTTGGCTCTCAGAGAATGCTTTCTTTGCATCTATTAATATGATTATATATTTTATTTTTGTTGAAATGGTGTATTATTTTGATTGATTTATGGAAGTTAAATCATCCTTGCATTTCTAGAATGAAACCTACTTGGTTATGGTGTATTACCTTCTTGATGAGGCTTTGAATCCTATTTGTCAGAAATTAGTTCAGGATCTTTGCATCTTGTTCATCAGGGATATGGGTCTGTAGTGTTTTGTTTTGTTTGTTTTGGTTTAGATTTTTTTTTGGCAGCATATCTGTCTTGTTTTGGTATCAAGGTAATATTAGCTTTATAAAAAACTATTTGAGAGTGTTCCTGATTCTTTATTTCATAAAAAGAAGCCTGATATGAATTTGTAGTAGTTCTTCCTGAAAGATTTGAAAGAATATGTAAGTGAATCCATCTACGCCTGGGCTTTTGTTTTTGGGAAGAGTTTGGATTACCATTTTAATTTCCTGTCAGTGCTTCATGGAACTATTGGTTGGTCAACCTTTTTTTGCATTGCAGAGCTATATTATATTAGATTCCAAATGTGGTTGTCATTATGATGTCTTGACAAATATTGTTATCTACTTATTTTTCCATTTGATTATGCTGGGTAATATTATTTAATGTTTAAAGATACCATTGCAACAGACAACTGCATGCCAGACTCTTGCTACAGTGTTTATTCATTATGTGATTGCAATTTATTTTCAATTCAAGCTATAATATATTATTATATCATAATGTCCATGTTTTCATTTTGCTTTCAGAAGTGAAATATGGGTGCTCAAGACCTATTATATGATACTTCATGGTGCACATTCCCTGTATAGTGCTCATTAACATATTGCTTAGTATTCTAGGCTTGAAAATTATGGTATTTTTTTAAATTATGGTATTTTTAAGAATGTTCTATCATAATCTTAGAGTGGAAATAAAAAAAATGCTCATTCCCTAAATACCCAATCGAATGTCAACAACTGTAGAATCAAGAGACACAAACTATAACAAAAAAATACACAAAATAAACCTGTTACGCTAGCAGTCTAGGCGCTAAGGGTGGTATGGGATGTGTGCTTGAAACTATGGTGGAGAAGTTCAACACTGGTGGTGGGAATGGGCCCAATTCATTTTCACTATGTAATTAAAATACAACTGAAATATTTGTAATTCACATTGATTCCAATTAAAAATAAATAAAAAGAATGCTCTATACACAATATAACTCAGGTAGTCTTTATTTGGTAAGGTTTACCCTCACCAACAATGTTTTAACTAGGTACTGGAAAAACTTTTCATCTACCTTGCTGGTTTTATATTTTTAAGTGCTTTGACTCATTTCATCTGGGTCAGTTTTTTCAACTGCAACCTATGGATAGATCTTACAGGAAAAGTTCTGCTTGTTCAAGGTTGTCATAGTCTTCTTTTATTAGTGATCTTGGTTTTTGCACAGATCCTATCATGGAAGGTCTTCTAATTTCATTTCACTTTTAGGTGGTGAGGAAAGGCTACCTAACCATAGATCGAGTTGTTGCTTCTTCCTCATCATCAGGGTGTCATATAAATCTACCCTGGTGCAAGTTGGTGCCAGAGCAGTGTTAAGGCCTTCCCCAGGAGTGGAAAAAGTTTAATTCCTGCTGTTGGTGCAGGGGACTGTGCCAATTCTAAGGTTGGAATCTGGGGATTGGGGTTGAATGGCCAATATCTGATCACCTGAGATCTAAGTCATGTCCCCATGATGATTGTTCAGGATGGAAAGTGCCCCTGCATTATAAAATGTTATTAGTTCTAACCCCTATTAGATAATAACTTCTTTCTATACATAACATTTTCCTGTATTAATGTGCTTATGTAGAAAAAAGCAATGCCAGATTATAATATTTGTGGGTTAGGAGTAAAAATAACAAGCTATATAATCTTTGTGGTATGAGTTTGACCTTATTTCTTATCCCAAGCAAGAATATCTACTAGCAGAAACAAAACAGATCCCTAAAAGAAGCAAGATAAAAAAAAGAAGAAAAAAAAAAAAAAAGAAAAAGGGGAGTTTGGAATTACCTCTATGTAACAAAATAAATACTAGGAGTTTTAACTATTGAGAAGTAAACATTCAGGGCCGGGCGGTGGCGCTGGAGGTAAGGTTCCTGCCTTGCCTGCGCTAGCCTAGGACGGACCGCGGTTCGATCCCCCGGCGTCCCATATGGTCCCCCAAGAAGCCAGGAGCAACTTCTGAGCGCATAGCCAGGAGTAACCCCTGAGCATCACAGGGTGTGGCCCAAAAACCAAAAAAAAAAAAAAAAGAGAGAGAGAGAAGTAAACATTCAAAAATATATAGATACTTCCATTGAGGCTTTTGAGATAGTCTGAGGAGGGAATAAGGTCCAAGGCACATTTTCATCTTGCACTGTGATCTTGTGGAATATGAAAAATGGTTTGCAGCAGTCAGTTTCTTCAAGTAGTGTCCTCAAACTGGAGGTCCCTCTGGAGCTCAATCCGGTAGCAGGCACTAGTTCACATTGAGGTGAAGTGGGAGAAAAAGGACCACATAGAATAAGTCAGCAGGAGTTGTGGCTGCAACTTCTTCCTGGAGCTATAGATGGGGGGCTGAGAAGCTGTTCTTTTGCTTTGGGAGCAAGGTGACAGCTTACTAAGGCTGGTTCCTGTGAACTTAAGGACTGTGGGTAAAGAGGGTTAAATTGGAAGAGCTAGCAGATCAGAATTGAGGGAGTGAGAGGATAAGAGTATGATAGAGTGGTGATTGGAGGAGTAGGAGGGAAAGTATATAACAGGGGCTATATACAATAAAGTCAGGGATTATGTACAATCCAGGTTAGACAAGAATAGAGGAATCCACCAAATACACACCCATAACCACTTATATACAGACATTAAAAATCAATCTGTATATTGTAATTTGAGGCCTGATTCTTATGAAATGGGTCAGAACATTTAAAATAAAAAAGAGCTGGCACATCAAATGGGTTATGTTTTCAATTTCTAGGCCCTTCAATGATGGTGGGGTGAAGTCTGCTAAGTAAATGTTTTGGGGTTAAGTTTTGCATAGGGCATTTTAGCATAAACATAATTTCCACGTCTAGAGTATTAAGCAATATGGTAATGAGCACTATAATAGGAGTATATTTCATGTGGTATTGTCAACCATATCCTGTGCATTGAGGCTCCTTTCCTGAAAGGAAACTGCCAGATTGGGCATTATGATATAATAGTAATGTAACTTGAATTGAGAAAGAAAAAAGAAAAAAAGAGTTAAAAAAGTAAATAGTAATTTGCAAAAACATAGTCAATAAACGGGGTCTATAACAACAGTCTATGCTGTGCATTTGCCTATTTCACTGGTCTCTATGGGGCTAATAATTATGTCTTAGTAGCAGATGTCATCAAAAGGGAAATGGATAAACTGGAGTATTTTGTCAAGACATTGTCCTATTGATCACTTTATTTTAAGTCTAATATGATAGAGCACCAACTTGTGAAGTTAGTGTGTCCAACCTATACTCCAAGAACCACTTTGACAGAGAAGTTGAAGAGTTATTTTACACATAAAAATGAATGCACTAAAACTAATAGGGAGCACTGCACTGGTATTCTCTGGCTTCCAAACATTCTGCACCTATTTCTATGGATAAAAATATTAGACCATTATTTATTAATTATTATTATTATTATTAATATTATTATTATTATTATTATTTGGCTTTGGGGTCACACCCAGCAGCGCTCAGGTTTTACTTCTGGCTCTATGCTCAGGAATCACTCCTGGCAGGCTCGGGGGACCATATGGGATGCCGGGATTTGAACCACCATCCTTCTGCATCTAAGGCAAATGCCTTAGCGCTGTGCTATCTCTCCGGCCCCACATTAGACCATTATTATAAGCTTTTGTAGTGAGAAGTTTATTGGACCTCTGTTCATTCTAAACAACTGATTCCAGTTTTGCAGGCTTCTTTGTAGTATAAAATGGTAAAGGTTTTGTGTTTCTGCTCTTCCAGTTGATTTGTTTCCTACTCTTCACTATACTCTTGCATGACGGAGTTCAAAATATCTACCCTTAGGCCATTGTGTTTCTTCATGGAGTTATTCTAAATACCACATATAAGTGACATCATTCTTTATTTGTCCTTTTTCTGGATTACTTCATTTAAAATAATTTTTAGTTCTATTTATGTTGCTGCAAATTGCACAACTGTATCATTTATTACTTCTATATAGTATTCCATTGTATATATGTACTGCATCTTCATGATACACTCATCTATTGTTGGACACCTAGGTTGATTTCAAGTCTTAGCTATTGTACTGAGTGTTGTTATAAATAGTGGTGTGCATACGTACTTTTGGATAAATGTATTCCTATCCTGGGGATAGATACCCAAGAGGGATAGTTAAGTCATAAGGTAGCTCAATTTTGAGTTTACTAAGAACCCTTTATACTGTTTCCCTATTTGAACACCTTTGATTCCCTTCTCTTGCCTGATTGAATTTGCTAGGACTTCTAATACTATGATGAAAAAGAGTGTAGACAGTGGACAGCCTTGCCTAGTGCCTGAACTTAGTGTAAATGCTTCCAGTTTTTCACCAAAAATAATGTTCATTGTGGGCTTCTTATAGATGACTGTCACTATCCTGTAACATTTCTTTCAGCCCTATTTTATGAGTGATTTCATCATAAATGGGTGTTGGATTTTGTCAAATGCCTTCCACGTCAATTGATATGATCATGATCATATCATGATATGATCATCATTCTTTTTCGTGATGTGGTGAATAATGTTGATTGATTTCCTCTTTGATCCAGCTGTTGTTGAGCAGCATGTTGCTTAGTATCCAGGTGTTAGATTTTCTCCACATAATTTTACAGTCAATATTGAATTTTGTTGCATTGTGTTCTGATAGAGTGCTTGGCATAATTTTTATATTTGTGGCTTTATGCAAGTTAAATTTGTGTTCTAAGGTGTGGTCTATTATAGAGAAGGTTCCATATAATTTGAGAATAATGTGTATTCAATTTTTTGAGTATGGAGGGCCATGTCCATCAGTCCTAGTTCTTCTAGTTTCTCATTTAGGGCTCTTATGTCTTTGCTACCGTTCTGCTTAGTAGATCTGCTTAGTAGTGTTGATAATGGTGTGTTAAAATATCCTACTGCTATCCATTTCCATCCATATGTTTCTCCAGGTGTGTGAGTAAAAGCCTTACATATATTGCTGGCTTTACATTTGTTGCATAAACATTGATCAGAGTTAGTACTTTTTGGTCTAATATGTTCCCTAATGAATATGTACTGTATATCTTTGTCTCTGAGCATTTTCTTGAGGTTGAATAAAATTTGGTCCTATATAAGTATTGCTGTCCCAGCATTTTTTGTTGCTGTTCTTGTTTTCCAGTGGCTTGAATATCTGATTTCCATCTTTTTATTCTAAGCCTATGTCTATCCTGAATTTTTAGGTGTGTTTCCTGCAGGCTCTGTGTCTTTTAATGGGGGGATTTAGTCATTGACATTTAAAGAGATTATTGACATAGAGAGTTGTTGTGCTATTATATTGTGTAATGTTGTTGTTACAATTAGGTGCTTGGGTTGTATAATAGATCTCTGAGTAGTTCATTTAGAGTCAGTTTGGTTAGCGCAAATATTGTGAGTTCTATTTTTGTCTGAGAATGCTTTTAGTCCGTTCTCCCTTGTAAATGAGAGTTTTGCTGGGTAGTGGATACTATGTTGGAAGTTTTTTAATTCAGTAGTTTAAATATGTCATTCCACTGTCCTTGCCTGAATTCTTTCAAATGGAAAATCTGGTTTGATTATTATGTTCTTGCCTTTGTACTTGAGGCTTTTTATTCCTTATTTCTTTGAAGAATTAATTCCTCTCTTTGATTTTTTGCCATTTTGATTACTTTATGCTTTGGTGTTGATCTACTAGCATCTATTTTATTTAGAACTCTTTTTGCCTCTTGGATTTGTACAGATGCCTCTTTTCAGAGAGTGGGAAAATTCTCTATTATTTTTCTCACTACTTGTTCTTCCCCTTTCCTTTTTTACTCCTTTTCTGGCATTTCTATAAGTTATAGATTATTTCTTTTGCTGTTGTGCATTAAGTACCTTACATCTTCTTCCAATGTTTTTTTTCTTGTTTCTTTATTGACTTCTTAGTTGTTGCTGGTTTGCATTTTTTCTTCAAATTCATTCATACAATTTTCTCTCTGTGTAATTCTTTTTTTTTATTCTTTTTTTGGGGGGCACACCCAGTGACTCTCAGAGGTTACTCCTGGCTATGCACTCAGAAATAGCTTCTGGCTTGGGGAGCATATGATCCATCCTACTCTAGCATATGGACCATATGAACCATGATTGTCCTATGCTAACATGTGCAAGGCAGATGCTTTATTGCTTGTGTCACTGCTCTGGCCCCAATCTCTCTGTGTGTAATTCTGCTATGGTGGCTTGTTAGCATTTTTAGTTCCATTTTTTAATTCCATTTGTATGGACTGTCTCATATTCTGATAAAGTTCTTCCTTGAGTTGGATAAATTGTTCATCTCTGGATTTCTCCATTTCTTTGGTCATTTAATTTAAGTGAGTCTTGAATTCCAGATTTGGGTGAAAATGTGAATGAAAAGAAAAAGTTTTGTAAAGTGATACAGGGGCAGGGAAAAAAGAGTTACATGTCACAGGGGTGAAGGACTCTATAAAACATAGACAGGCATTATGTACAATATAGATATATATTAGACAGACATAGAGGTGTCCACCACACACATGGTAATTTTAAGAATGCTCAATGTACTAATCTTAGAGTGGAAATAAAAAAAATGGTCAGGCCTAAATACCCAAACCAATGTCAATGACAGTAGAATCAAGAGAACCAAATTATTACAAGCTATACACAAATGGAACTGTTATACTAGTAGTTTAGGTGGCTAAGGGTGGAGATATGGAATGTATGCTGGGAACTCTGGTGGATGGAGGTCAACACTGGTAGTGTGGACAGCCCTAATTCACTGTCACTATGTAACTGAAATACAACTGTGAAAGACTTGTAATTCACATTTGTCTCAATAAAAATTATTTAAAAAATAAAAAACCAGGGGCTGGAGCAGTGATGTAAGTTATAGGGCATTTGCCTTGCATGTGCTGACCTAAGATGGACTGCAGTTCATTTCCCCAGCATCCCATTTGGTCCCCCAAGCCAGGAATGATTTCTGAGCACATAGCCAGGAGAAACCCATGAACATCACCGGGTGTGGCCCAAAAACCAAAAATAAATAAATAAATAAAAACTTTAATAAATACAAAATCAAATATTATCAGTATATCTGTGGCAGGACATGTACACTGATGAAGGGATGGATATTGGACATTGTATAATTGAAACACAATCATGAACAGCTTTGTACCTATATCGCATGTAATTCAAATTAAATAAAAACAAATATATTATTAAATAAATAAATAAAAATTACATTTTCTAAATTTTGCTTCTTTCCTCATTTGCAAGCTGACATATAGATTTGCCAGTATCTCACCTACAATTTTAGGTTGAGAGCAATGCCCTAGGGCCTAGGGGAGTGGAACAGCAACAGAGAAGAAATTGCTCTCTGGATGACTTTTTTTGCAGCAGTTAATCAGATCTTTTAAACTACCCAAATTGCATGAGAGCAATAAGAAATTCAAGCCAATGAATAACACCATAACATGTAGAAAAATCCACAATAAAGGCGTGACAATGAGGAAATAACCCAGGTCAACACCAGCCATAGAGAATGAAGATGGCAGCTCCGATGACCCAGAAAATTCCGAGCACCCAGTTAGTCTCTCAGATAAGGAGTTTAGAGTAGAGTAGAGTAGAGTAGAGATATGGAGGATGTATGTAGAACTCAATGAAAGTATAGATCTAGTTGAATAGAATAAAAATAAGAATCAAGAGGACAAAAAGATAGAAATTAGAAAACTTCAAACTAAAATAAGTATGAAAAACTCAGTAGACGAAGTGAAAACCTCAATTAAAAAAACTCTCCAATAGGGAAACATCAGCAGAGGATAGAATCAGTGAAAGCTGGAAGATGAGATGCAGAGCAACTTTGTACAGCATATGTGATTGGAAAAGAGATTTAAAGAAATTATCAGACAATGGAAAAATTATTCAAAGACTGTGAACAGATGAAAATAAAAGTCTTTGATAAACTCAACAGAAACAAAATAAGATCATTGGAGTTCCAGAAAGAAAATCCCGAGGAAGAATCAGCAGTCAAGGACATCATTGCAAATAAAATCTCTGAGATATACAGCAATTAACCAAGTCCTATAAGCCTGAAGAGTACCAGCCAAAAGAGACCCAAAAAAAAGCAACCAAAAACATATCCTAGTAACAATGACTAATCACACAGATAGGGATAGAATATTGGAAGTAGCAAGATCAAAAAGAGAAATTACATTTAAAGGAGCATCCTTAAGATTTACAGCAGGCCTGTCACAAGAAACCCTCAAGGCCAGAAGGCAATGGTGGGATAGAGTGACAAAACTCAACAAAATAAATGCTTCATCTACAATAGTGAACCCAACCAGACTCACTTTCAGGTTTGACGAAAGTATAATAGCTTCATGGATGAACAACAGCTCAGAAACTTTAAAAACACAAAACCAACCTTAAGGGGCCGGAGAGATAGCATGGAGGTAAGGCGTTTGCCTCTCATGCAGGAGGTCATCGGTTCGAATCCCGGCGTCCCATATATGGTCCTCCCGTGCCTGCCAGGAGCAATTTCTGAGCCTGGAGCCAGGAATAACCCCTGAGCACTGCCGGGTGTGACCCAAAAACCACAAAAAAAAAAAAAAAAAAAAAAAAACCAACCTTAAAAGAAAAACGTAAAGGTCTACTTTAAGACAAATGAGACCAACAGACAAACCAAATTTCTACACAAATTTGGCACTAAATCTCATGACAATAATCTCTCTCGATGTCAATGAACTAAATAAACCTGAACATAAAAATAGACACATAGTGGCTAAATCAATAAAAAGTCTGAATCAAACCTTCTGCTGCCTACAAGAAACGCACCTGAATAGTCAGAACAAACATAGACTCAGACTCAAAAAATTGGAGAAAAATCATCCAGCACATAACACCCTTAAAAAAGCTGGAGTGGCCATATTAATATCAGATTATACAAACTTAGACTCCAAAAAGTTGTAAGGGACAAAGAGGGTTATTTTGTACTAGTCAAATAACACTCCTAAACATATATGCAATGAGGGAACAGCAAAATAATTAATATGATTATTGACAAATCTCAAAAAAGACATCAATAGCAACACAATAATTGTGGGAGACCTCAACACTGCCCTGTCACTTTTTGATAGATCAACCAGACTGAAACCCAACAAAAATATACTAGCTCTGAAAAGTGAAATGGAAAAATTAAAATAGAAGGTATAAATATATAGGGCACTCCTTCCCCAGAAACCTGGATACACATTCTTCTCCAATGGACATGGTTCATTATATAGGATAGAACACACACTGGCCCATAAAACATACCTCATAAAATCAAGAGGACAGAAATTGTGCAGACTATCTTTGCTGAAAACAAGACACTGAAATTGGACATAAACTACAAAGGGACAGAGAAGAAAAACTTTAACTCCTGGAAATTAAACCTCTCAGTACTGAACAACCAGTGGGTCAGAGATGAAAACAAAGAAAAAAAAGAAACACTCCTAGAAACAAATGACAAATAAGACACAAATTATCATAATTTATGGGACACAGCAAAAGCAGTACTAAGAGGAAAATTTATAGACTTCTTATCCACCAATAATGATAGAGAAGAAATGGACATTAAAAAGACAATCTAATTCACATTACTGTCACATAAATTAAAATATCTTAAAGTCAACTAGAGAGGTGAAGGACCTAAACAAAGGAAACTACAAAAGGCTGCTGCAAGAAATAAGAGAGAGCAAAAGGAAATGGAGACACATACCCTGCTCATGTATTGGCAGGATTAATATCATTAAGATTGAAATACTCTCCAAAACATTGTACATATTTAATGCAATCCCTCTAAAGATACCCATGAAATTCAGCAAAGAAGTGTAACAAAAGCTCCTGAAATCCATTTGGAACAATAAGCACCCATGAATAGCTAATGCAATCCTTGTGAAAAGGAATATGTGAGAGGCATTACTTTCCACAATTTTAAACTGAATTACAAAGCAAGAGTTATTAAAACAGTATATATTGGAATAAAGACATCTTCAGATCAGTGGAATAGACTTGAGTATTCAGAAAATGTTCCCCAGACATACAATCAATTAATTTTTTTATAAAGGGGCAAGAAATCCAAAATGAAGCAAGAAAACCCTTTTCAAATAGTGGTGTTGGCACAACTGGTCAGCTATTTGCAAAATAGCAAACTCAAACCTTCATGTAACACCATGCACAAAGGTCAAATCAAAAACCAATAAAAGACCTTGATATCAGACATGAACCTATAGAATATAGAACAAAACGTAGGTAAAATGATCCAAGACATTGAGACCAAAGGCATCTTTAAGGAGGAAACAGCACTCTCCGAAAAAGTGAAGGCAGAGATAAGTAGATGGGACTATACTAAGTTTAGAAGCTTCTGTACCTCAAAGGAAAGAGTGCCTAGGATACAAAAACCACTCACAGAATGGGAGAAACTATACAGCCAATATCCATCAGATAAGTGCTAATATTGAAGATATACAAGATATTTACAAAGCTTAACAAGAAAAGACATCTAACCATCAAAAAAGGGAAGAAGAAATGAACAGACAATTTCTCAAAGAAGAAGTATAAATGGCCAAAAGACACATAAAAATGCTTCACATCACTAATCAGGGAGATGCAAATCAAAACAATGATGAGGTAACATCTCATGCTACAAAGACTGGCACACATCAGAAAGAATAAGAGCAATCCGTGCTGGTGGTGATATGGAGAGAAAGGAACACTCATTCACTGCTGGTTGGAATTACGTCTAGTCCAGCCTTTATGGAAAATAATATGCAGATTACTCAAAATACTGGAAATTGAGCTCCATATGATCCAGCTATACAACTCCTAGGGATAGACCCTATCAACACAAAAATACAATTCAAAAATATCTTCCTCACACCTATCTTCATGGCACCATTATTTACAATAGCTAGATTCTGAAAACAAACAAGATACCCTTCAACAGATGAAACTGTGGTACATATACACAATGGAATATTATATAGACGATAGGAGAGATGAAGTCATGAAATTTTCCTATACATGGGTGGACATAGAATCTATTATGCTGAGTAAAATAAGTCAGAGAAAGAAAGATAGATACAGAGTAGTCTCAATTATAACCATGGTGTTTAAATAAAAAATAAATAAAAATAGGCGGCTAAGAGCTGAACCATGCTGCCTGTCAGATAGAGGGGGAGGGGCAATTGACCCAGACCTGCAGAGCTCCACCATTTCTGAGAGCTGAATCATGCCACCTGTCATGTAGAGGGAAAGGGTCTCCGCCATCAAGGTTGGGAGGTAAACCACGCAGCTTTTCAGGTAGAGGGGGAGGGGCAATTGACCCAGGCCCAAACAGAATGGCAGCATTCTGCCATTGTGGCTAGGACAGGTGCACTTGGAGGAACACCACTATCGCCCTCTGACAGGAAGAGGAGGTGCAGGAAATGGAACCAGACCCTGACTTCTGCCACAACTTCTGACAGTTAGAGGAAGAGGGGAAACATTGCTGGGGTTGGCAAGGTGAAGGGGACATATGCTTTCTGGCAGGTAGTGAGAGAGGAGTCTTGTAGACAGACCAAACCTCAGCAACTGCAGCCATCATACCCACCTACAGCTGCACTTCAGAGAAGGGACCAAGCCCCACTCCACAAGTGACAAGAGGGCTGAAATCTGAAGGCATTACACTCCAAGCCAAACCACCAAATGCAAAGAAATATGGATAAACTAAGGAAGACATTAATATCTGGGGATATGGAGAGAAATCCTAACAAGTTTCCAAATCAGCCAAAAATGCACAGGTCCAATAGATGAGGAACTAAAGCAGTAATGCAAACCATGGCAAAAAAAAAAAAAAAGCAAGGAGGAGCCAGTGTGGTGGTGCTAAAGGTAAAAGCATCTGCCTTGTAAGCGCTAGGCTAAAACAACAGCATTTCGATCCCCCAGCATCTCATATGGTCTCCCCAAGCCAGGAGCAATTTCTTAGCGCATAGCCAGGAGTAACCCCTGAGCATCAATGGTTGTGACCCAAAAACAAAAAAAAAAAAAAAAAGGGAAAAAAATAGAAAGCAAGGAATCACTAGCCAGCGCAGTCAAGGAATCCATAGATGAACAAATCAACCAACTTAAAGAAGAACATTTACAGATGATGAGAGAATTCATACAAATAGAATTAAAGAAAATAACAAAAAAAGTTTTAGAAAGCTATAATAACAAAATTACACAGTTGGAGAATCGCATAGAAGAACTTGAAGAAAAACTGTAAATTAAAAATGATAAAGAAGCCAATAGGAAATAAAAGATAAAGCATTGGAAGAAAAAATAGGCATTTAATGAGCAAAGATAAAAGAAATAACCTAAGGATTGTAGGAATTGAATGAATATTGAAGGGGAAAAAATAGAGAAAGAGGAAGAACAAGTGGTTAGAAAAATAAAAGCAAAAAAAATTAAATCCCCACCCTCTGGAAAGAGGCTCCGGTGCAAAATCAGGAGGTGAAAAGAGTCCCTAATAAACCAACACCAAGACATATAGTAATCAAAAAGGCAAAACAAACAAAAACAAACAAACAAACATAAAAACACAGAAAGATGAACTCCTTAAAGCAATAAGGGAGAAAAAAACCTCAAGTACAAAGGAAGGAATGTAAGAATCAAACCAGATCCCCCATTTAAAACAATTCAAGCAAGAATACAGTGGAGTGACATATTTAAATGACTGAATGAAAGAAACTTCTAACCTAGAGTCCACTACCATGCAAAACTCTTATTCAGATGTGAGGGAGAACTAAAAACATTCTCAGACAAAAATAAACTTGCATTATTTGCGCAAACAAAACTGATTCTAAATGTTCTACTCAGAGATGAATCACACAATTGAAACCCCCAATTGTAACAACCACCCTACACAATACAACTGCAAAACAGCCCTCCTAGACAATAATCTCTTTAAAGGTCAATGGACTAAACTCTCCCATTAAAAGACACATAGTCGAGAGTTGAATTAGAAAACAAAAACCGCATTTCTGCTGCCTGCACCTTTAAGTACAGGATAGACAGGCTTACAATAAAAGGATGGAAATCAAATACTCAAGCCAATGGAAAACAAAGCTGATGTCATTATTGTATCAGAACAAATTGCATTCAACCTCAAGAATGTGATCAGAGACAAAAAAAAAAGGGGGGGGTCACTACTTACTGATCAGGGGAACACTAGATCAAGAAGTACTAACTCTGGTCAAATTTATATACCAAAAGCAGAGCCAGGAAAATATGTAAGGCATTTGCTCGCAAACCTGGAGAAAATTATGGAAGAAAATGTGATAGTAGGAGGAGATCTCAATACTCCACTATCACCACTAGACAGATCCACCAGACAGACACTAGCAAAGAAATAAGAGCCCTAAATGAGAAACTAGAAGAACTAGGGGCAATGGACTAATATAGGGCCCTGCACCCCCAGAAAGCAGAATACACTTTCTTCTCAAATGCACATGGAACATTCTCCAGAATAGAGCAATGCCTTAGGATAGAAATATAACTTGCATAAAGTCACAAATATAAGGATTATTAGAAGCACCCTATCAAATCAATATGCAATAAAGATCATGATTTTCTATGAAAATCCAACGCCTGAATATTAAACAACATGCTGCTCAACAACAGCTGGATCAAAAAGGAACTCAAGGAAGAAATAAAAAGATTCCTTTAGACCAGGGGTCTCAAACTCAATTTACCTGCGGGCATCAGGAGGCAAAATTGGGGTGATCTTTGAGTGCAAAAGTAGTAAACCTTGAACATTAAAGGGTGTGACCCTAAGAACTAAAACAAAACAACACAAAAAACGATTCCTCTAGGGCAGGGCCACAAATGTTGTACGGAGGGCCATTTGCGGCCCGCAGGCCATGAGTTTGAGACCCCTGCTTTAGAAAAACGATAAAGAAGAGACAAAATGTCAAAATCTGTTGGACACAGCAAAAGTAGAAATTAGGGGGAAACTCATAGAAATATAGGCCTATGTCAGGAAAAAAGAAAATGACTAAATCAAAAATTTAAAGGGAAACCTTAAGGAGCTGGAAAAACAGCAGCAAAGAAACCCAAACACAACCAAAAGACAAAAAATAAATATAAACAGAGCAGAAAAAACCAAGATAGAAACTAAGAAAACAATACAAAAAGTCAATGAGACCAGGAGTGGTTTTTTTAAAGAATAAACAATATTGGCAAACCACTGGCAATACTCACCAAAAAGGAGGGAAAACACCCAAATAAATAGCCTAACAAAATAAAGGAGAGAGATTACAAAAGAACCCCAAGAAATCCAACACATCATGAGGACTTATTATGAACAACTATACTCAGTTAGGCTAGAGCAGTGGTCAGCAGGCCACAGCTCGTGAGCCACATGAGGCTCCAGTCGGGTCATGTAGTATGGGGTGGGGGGATATGACTTTTAGTGTGGCAGCATGGCATTGAGGCAGCATTCTCTCTCGTCTGCTGCCCTCAGAAGAAGATTTGCATTGTAAGGCAAACTTTACAGAATTTAACATTATTGATAAATAATATTGTTCTAAAGTTTTTGTTTTATTAGTTGTGTTATTTGTATCCTCCTGACCTTTGTGGATACTTGCATGAGAATATTCTCAATAAAAACTTATTGAAACTAAAAACAGTGTACCATCCTATGTATTTTCGATTTTAAAAATGTGGCTCTCAAAATAAATTTTTATCGTGGTTTGGTGAGATTTGGCTCAGTTGAAAAAATAAGTTGTCCAACACTGGGCTAGAGAATCCAGAACAAATCGACAGATTCCTGGAAAAATACCATCTTCCAAGACTGGAAAAGGAGGATTTAGAAAGCCTAAACAGGCCAATCACTTCAGAGGAAATATATAGGGCCCTATACCCCCAGAAAGTAGAATACACATTCTTCTCAAGTGCACATGGAACCTTCTCTAGAATAAATCATGCCTTAGAATATAAATATAACTTGCATAAAGTGACAAATATAAAGATTATTAGAAGTACCCTATCAGATCACTATGCAATAGAGATCAAGATTGACTGTAAAAAGAAGCTATGGAGAAAAATCCAACACCTGAAAATTAAACAACATGCTGCTCAACAACAATTGAATCAAAGAGAAATTCAAGGAAGAAATAAAAAGATTCCTTCTGACAAACGATAATGAAGAGACAAATTGTCAAAATCTATGGGACATGGCAAAAACAGTAGTTAGGGGGAAACTCAGCAATACAGGCCTATGTCAGGAAAGGAATCAAAACTTTAAAGGAACATCATAAGGAGCTGGAAAAGCAGCAGCAAAGAAACCTAAACATAACCAGAAGACAAGAAATAATAAAAACCAGAACAGAAATAAACAACATAGAAACTAAGAAAACAATATAAAAAAAAATTAGACAAGGAGTTGGTTTTCAAAAGAATAAGCAAGATTGACAAACCACTGGCAAGACTCACAAAAAAGAGGGAAACACTCAAAAATTAGGATTACTAATGAAAGGGGAGAGATTACAACAGAATCCCAAGAAATCAAAGACATCATAAAGACTTATAATGAACAACTTTACTCAGGTTAGAAAACACAGAAGAAACTGATAGATTTCTGGAAAAATATCACCTTCCAAGACTGGATAAGGAGGATGTAGAAAGCCTAAACTGGCCAATCACATTCAAGAAAATTGAACCAGTAATTAAGAAACTCCCCAAGAACAAAAGTCCAGGTCCAGATGGTTTTACAGGTGAATTGTATCAAATATTCCGAGAAGAATTACTATCACTGATCCACAGGCTCTTCCAAAATATTGAAAAGACAAGAATCCTTACTAATTCCTTTTATGAGGCTAATATCACACTCATTCCTAAAAATGGCAGAGACAGGGCCAAGAATGAAAACTACAAACCAATCTCACTAATGAACACAGATGCAAAAATCTTCAACAAAATCTTAGCAAAAGGAATCCATCACTACATCAAAAAGATTATACTCCATGACCAAGTAGGTTTCATACCAGAGATGCAAGGATGGTTCAATATATGCAAATCAATCAACGTCATACACCATATCAGCAACAAGAAAGACAAAACTCACATGATTATATCAATCAATGCAGAGAAGGCGTTTGACAAAATCTAACACCCATTCAAGATGAAAACATACAGCAAAATAGGGCTGGAAGGAACCTTCCTGAAGATATCAAGCTATCTAAAAAAAAAAAAGCCCACAGCCAACATTATTCTTAATGGTGAAAAACTAAAAGCATTTCACTAAGGTCAGGAACTAGGCATGGCTGCACAATCTCTCCACTTTTATTCAATATAGTTTTAGAAATCCTAGCAATAGCAATCAGACAAGAGAAGGGTTCAAAGGAATCCAAAAAGGGAAAAAAGAACTCAAACTATTTCTTTTTGCAGATATGATGATATACATTAAAAACCCTAGAGTCCACAGTAAAACTTCTTGAAACAAACAGCAAAGTGACCGGCTTCAAAGTCAATACACAAAACACAATAGTGTTCCTCTATACAAATAATGAAGTAGAGGAGAAAGAGATTAAGAAGACAATTCAACTTTAAATGATATCCAAAAATATCAAGTACTTGGGTATCAACCTTACAAGAGAAGTGAAGGACCTATACCCTGAAAACTTCAAAACACTCCAGAAAGAAATTGAAAAGGACTTAGGAAATGGAAGAACATCCCATGCCCATGAGTAGGTAGAATAAACATAGTCAAAATGACTATATTACCTAAATTTTTATATAGATGCAATCCCCATCCAAATTAAGACATCATTTTTTAAAGATTTAGAACAATCAATTATAAAATTCATCTGGAACCACAAAAGACCCAGTGTAGCCAAATACAAATTGAAAAACCAGAAGCTGGGTGGCAAGATCTTTACTTAACCTGAAGCTTAACTATAACCATCGTGACCAAAACAGCATGGTACTGAAACAAAGACAGAGTCTCAGGCCAGTGGGTTACAACAGAATATCCAGAGATAACCCCCAAATATACAGTCAACTAATATTTGACAAAAGGGTCAACAACTTTAAATGGAACAAAGACAGTCTATTCAACAAATGGTGTTGGAACAACTGGATAATCACCTGTAAGAAATTAAAAATTGATCCATACCTCACACCTTACACAAAAGTCAACTAAAATGGATTAAAGACCTTGAAATCAGACCCGAATCCATAAAGTTTATTGAGGAAAAATAGGCAGAACATTCGAAGATCTATCAAAAAAGTCTTTGAGGATAGAATGCTAATGTCAAGATCTTTAGCATCAAATCTAAATAAATGAGATTACATCAAACTAAAAAGTTTCTACATGTCCAAAAAAACCTACTTAATACTAGAAGATAGTTAATGGAATGGAAAAAATGTTTTCACTCAACACGTCAAATAAAGGGTTGATATGTAGGATATACAAAGAACTCAGAAAGGTTAGCTCCAAAAGACCTAATAAAGTCATTGAAAAATGGGGAAAAGAAATGATAAAGAACGAAAGATGACCAACAGCCACATGAAAACATATTCATCTTCACTCATCATTAGGGAAATCCAAATCAAGACAACAATGAGATACCACCTTTCACCACTGAAGATGGCTCACATAAAAAATAACGTGAACAATTTCTGTTGGAGGGGATGTGCTAAGAAAGGAACTTTGATCCACTGTTGTGAAAATGCTGCCTGGCCCAACCGCTATGGAAAACTGTGAAGAGTGCTCAGTAAACTCAGAATTGAGCTGCCATATGACCCAAAAATTGCTCTCCTGGGTATCTATCCCTAAGTTGGAAGCACATTCATCCCAAAGTATGCGCACTCCACGATTTATCACAGCACTCAGTACAATAGCCAAGATTTGGAACCAGTTTCAGTGTCCAACAACAGATGAGTGGATCATAAATGTGGTATTTATACACAATGGAATACTACATAGCAGTTAGAAATGATACAATCATAGACTTTGCAGCAACATGGATAGATCTACAAAATATTGTTAAATGAAGTAAGCCAGAAGAAGATAAAAGATAGGGACTGCAAAGATAGCATGGATGTAGGCTGTTTGCCTTGCAAGCAAAAGGACAGTGGTTTGAATATCGGCATTCTATGTAGTCCCCCAAGTTTGCCAGGAGCAATTTCTGAGTATAGAACCAGGAGTAACTCCTGAGCATTGCAGTTGTGAGCCCCCCCCCAAATGAAGATAAAAAATAAATACAGAATGATAGCAGTGATTCTAAGGTACTTAAAATATACATCATATATACATGTAATATTCTAAGAACAAATACAATGGTCTAATAGAATAGAAACTCTAAGCACTGTAGTTTTCAGCATTTACTGGGGAGTAGTGTTCAAAACAGTGGAAGAGGAACAACACAAAACCTCAACTATCCATTATACCATAAAGAAACCAGCAAGAAGCAAGAACGGAAACAGTGATTTAGAGTGAACAGGTATGCAATCAGCCTTTTACTACAAAGGCCTATAATAATGTATTACAGAACTTATACACAGATACAGGTGAAGAATATGATTGGAAGCCAAAGACACCAGTGACAGCATTTCCTAAAAATGTGTTTTAATGCCTTCATCTTATTAGGTAAAAAATAACCTCTCAGCTTCTCTGTCCACAGGGATTCTTGGATACAAAGGGTGGACACCCTAATTTGCCACCTTGTGCTCAGTCATACTAGACAACATAGTTTGCATTATGAAAATGTCTTAATAAAACACTCAATATACTCTTTTTCTCTGGTTTATATTCTCTATTAGGACCTGAAGCATATGATCATTCAGACCACTGAAACAGTCAACTGTGAACCACAGGCTTATATACAGGACCTATTCATTGAACACATTTGGGCAAATTAAAATTTTCCTTCTCTTTCTTTTCTTCACTCTATTCCCTACTTCTTTCCTTCTCCTCTTTCTTCTTCTACCTCTTCTTTCTCATCCTCATCACTTGAATATATGTCAAATAAAACCCACATTGTTAGTTCTCTTTAGGAAAGGAACTTCAATACACAAGATGCATTGGACAATGCTACATAGGGTAGCCACCTACATAGGTAGGTCTCATAAACACATTGTTTAGTACTCAAGATGTGAAAGCTTTGTTTATCTTAAATTGCTCCAGCTATTATCTAACCCTAAAACCTTCATTTAGCAAGGCCCAACACCATCACTGACAAAATGCCTAGAAACTGGAAAAATCTCCCAACTTTGAAACATCAACCCAATCACTTTTTATTTGATTTATTAATTTTTATACTTTTTTTACAATATTTACCTATTTTTATGTTCTCTCTCTTATTTTTTGCTCTCCCTCCCTCTCTTTCTTAAGCTATATGTAAGCTAATTATTTATCTTAATTCAATCAGTCCTTAAGAACTCAGACTCATCCTATTAGTGTCAAACATCCTAACATCTTAAAAATAGAGCAGTAATGTATGTTTTTATGTGGGCATGAGTAGATAGAATGAGGACTCCTCTATGAGAGCCAAACCTAAATTGTAAACAATCAATGCCTATAGTGTATATAGTCCATTCAGAAATCCTACTGTTCCTTCACCCCCCATTTCCATTCCAATATCCCATCTTATTAACACTCTTTACTCTCAATTCTTATCCCAGTAGGTATTAAGACTGACTTCCTACACCAATAAGCCATTACCCCAGCTCACAGGCAAAGGGACACTCACTTAGCCCCACATCTCATCCCCTGGCAAGAAACTACAAAAAACACCCCTGCTGACTCATGCCCTTTGACCCTCCTTTTCAACACCCCCAATGTGGACTGTTGCTTGATAATACATTCAACTCCAGAAGGATACACAGTGTAAGAACTCTACCCAAGCCCTTTCTGCCACAAATCATTCTCAAACTCAACAAGACAAGGATGTGTGATGAAAATGTGCCCTGGATTCCACCCCCCACAAGAATATTTCAAAAGAAATGAGAAAGCCTTTATTTCCTTTATAAATTTAAGACCTCTTAACCTGTTTATCTCCAAATGTAAGGTAGTCTCCTGCATCACTTTATTCCCTTAATTACTTTTTAAACTCATTTTTATTTATTTTTTTCTTTATATATTTGTGTGAGTATATATTTTTAAATTTTTTGTCTTGTTTCTATTTTCTTCTCTTCCTTAACTTCACCTGTTTTGGTTTGGCTGTGACAAAAACCTACCAGAAAAAGTCATGCCTGATATAATAGCTCAGGGCAAAACCAGGGCACAGAATAATGGAGCCTGTGACTCTCATTCCCAAATACACCAGCAATATAATATAACACCATTTCTTCTTGCAAAGGCATACTAAAAAGGGAAATTTTACATATAGAAACACGCACTTATATTCTAGGGATAAGAACTCATACATTTTATAATACAGGGGCACCTCCACCTTGAACATATGTCATGTGGACCCAACTTAGACTCAAGGTGAATAGACAATAACTGTCCAACCCTGAACCTCGGATCCCAGACATAGAACCAACACAGTTTTCTTTAACAGCTCCAGGAACCAAAATCCCTCTTAGGCATTCTTAATACTGCTCTGACACCAACATGTGCCAGTTTTGATATGACATCCTGACAATGAGGAAATGGAAACAACTTGTTCTAAGAACATGTTCTCTCCTCACCACCTAATGATAAGATGAAATCAGAATACATGCCATCCTTTGATCTGTGCAAAAAGCCAAGATTGCTATCTACAGAAAACTGACTATGACAACCATGAATGGGCAAAACTTATTCTGGGACCAATAACAAAAGACCCTAGTCTAATTCCAGAGGTCTGACTGAGACAACCGCAACTGAGCAGATCTTCTGGAACCATAAGGAAAGACTTTATCCTAGGCTTCATCCTAGGGTTGGAGCAAAAACCAAGGCCACCAACTACAGAAGACTGATTAAAACAAGAGTGATGGAACAGAACTTCTAGCACCATAAAGAAAGACACCATCATATTCTCCATCCTTTGACTTGTGCAAATACCAAGATCTCTAGCTAAAGAGGCCTGATTTTATCATCCACGATGGAGTGGAAAGTTTCCAGCCACCACAAAAGGAACTAGGGGAAAGTAAAAGAGCATGTATGGAGCCTGTAATTATTCCCATGACAGTATACTTCAAGGGAGGAGAAACCCTGAATCTCTTAGGCCAAGGGGATTCCCTTTATAAACTCCCATATATTTACTGTGCTTATGTAAAAAAAAAAGAGAGAGAGAGAGAGAGAGAGAGAAGCACAAATTAATTTCTTTTCGTTTTTTTATTGTTGTTGTTTGAGATTATTTCCGGCTTTTTCTGTGCCTTTTTTTTTAATTCAGGACCATGGTTATTGTGTGGTTGTGAAAAGGAATAAAAAAATCCTCATGCCAGGTTTCACTCAGGTTCTAACTAGGAAAGGGACACCATTTTGTAAGGACCACATGTTCACAAGTTTGCTAGCGAAAAGGAAGTCCCGCCTTTACCCCTACGTCACCAATGATTTGTGTTATCGTAGCAGAAGTCCAGCCCTCAAGGAAGTGGCGTCACTCCTTCCTTCCCATCTTATATAAGGAGGGACCAACGGGACCACGAGGTCTTTTTGCCTCTGCTTCGTTGGGAGTAAGCTGGAGACCCTGGTATACAAGAATACACTAATTCACCTGAGCATTTGCCTGAGTCGTTGTCCCTTCAATTCTCTGCATCGGAACAGAATTTGGAAACCCGAGCCTTACAGTTGTTGTCTTTATTTCTGTGGTGCATTTCAGATCTTTTGTTTGTTTATTTTATTTTATTTTTTATTTATTTTTGTATTGTTATGTTTTTCTTCCTTTTCCCCTTCCTTTCCTTAAATTGATATTTATAGCCTCTAGGAGGACTCCTCCCATTTTTTGCTTATTTGATTTTTTTTTCCATTTTATTTTTTTCCTTCAAACAAAACCACATAGCTTGAACCATCTTGTTCCACATCACAAATTGAGGGGGAAATAATGAAGGATACCAAGACCAAACAGTCATTTGAACATTAAGTAGAAATAAAAAATGATCAGACTTAAACACCAAATACAAAGCTAACAACAATAGAATCAATACCCAATCTACAACAAGCTAGACACAGAGGGGACCAGGGGGTAAAGGAGAGGGATATGGGATGCATGCTGGGAACAGAGGCAGAGAGAGGACAACATTGGTGGTGGGAATGTCACTGATTCAATGTCACTATGTACCTAAAATATTGCTGTGAAAGCTTAGTAATCCACTTTAGTCAAAATAAAAATTATTATAAAAATAATAATTTAAAAATAATTCTTGTTAATTTATGGGGATTATTTAATAATCTAGCCTTCCTTTTCTATTTCATTTGAATGAGAAAATCGAGGCTCAGACAGTTTCATGCTTCTGTTCTTTAGAACAGTGTTTAAACAGAACACCGGATTTTGGGTCAATGAGTGGCTGTTTTATTTTAGTGTTAAATCTGGGGCTATAATATTTATTTGCTTAGTAAATATCCAAATTTATTTTCAGGAACACATACACACAAACAAAGGAATATCAAAGTAGGAAGAATCAAACATTACTAAAACCTTTTTTCCCTTTAATTTAAAGCACAAACAAAGGAGGTAACAAAGAAGAGAGAATCAAACATTACTAAAACCATTTTTCCTTTAATTTAAATCATTTTAGGAAAAATGATTTGATGTCTGGGAGATGGCTAAATATGCCTGCCTTCTAAATGTGAGGCCATGAGTTTAATTCCCCATGTATAGACATGATCCTGGTGACTGCAATCTGGGCCGCAGAGTCACTCTGGGATGTGCTTACTTTAATTAGAGACATTACTGTGCTAACAACACAATTAAAGGGTGAAGCCACAGTAGAATAAAGTAACTAAAGGCAAACTGATATGTGAGTCTTACTTATAGGAGTTTCCAACCCTTTGTGCTTTGCCACATGTGTAGTCACTGCAGTGATCCCTAGAGAAATGTACACAACACAACCAAAATTGTGCAAGTCCCCGAGATGACTACAGTCATCACAGTAACAATACCCAACAACAAGGAAAAAGAAGAAGTGGGGAAAAAAGGAAAGAGAATTGAATGAGATTTATGAAAAAAGAATACTACTCAAAAGGTAGAAAGTTTGAATGAGGGTTCATGGGTCAAGAAACTCTGGTGTCAGACTATGCATAGGCATATCCACTATAGGGAAATTTAGTAGGCCCACCAGATGTAACTTTCTTGGAGCAGATAACTTAAAATTCCCAACAGGATTCCTCAAAAGGCCCACTAAGGGAGCTTTGTCCCTGCATGGAGAGTTGAGGAATTCCCAAAGAGATATTTTTGAGATTCATGTCATAATACTGTCTTATATTCCCTTCATATTATTTGGTTTATTTCTCCCTTGTAATTTTACAGGTCAAAATATGGCCTCTATCAAATTTGTTTGTTCAGAGAATTCTCAGCACCAAAAATGAAACTAACTAGACAAGCTTCCTTTCTCATGTCAACCCTATTTGCACCATAGCAGGATTGCTTTGCTCCAGGGACTTCCCCTAGTCACTTTGAATACCTGCTAACTAATTTACACTCCAAAAAAGTTTTGCCAGTTTAGCACTGGGTTATTGAATTTACTAGGTATAATTCTGTGCTGCTTTCATCTAAGTTTTATCTCTTTCAAAACCAGAACTTAGGAAGTTAGCCTTAGCCCCTAAGCTAGAAAATTGTTCCCTTAGGTAAAGAAAATTTGTTATAGGAAACCTGGCTTCTTGCTAATCACTTAATTTACATCAGTATGACACCTAGGGCCAGGCCAGAAAGGAACTACTTTGAAATGTAAAAGTTTGCCTTTGACACCTAGAGCCAGGCCAGAAAGGAACTACTTTGAAATGTAAAAGTTTGCCTTCCTCTAGGCTTCTAACTGAACTATACCATATTTTCTGACTTATAAAATGACTTTTGAAATGAAAAAAAGTCAACCAAAAATCGGGGGTCATCTTCCACGCCGAGTATATCTCAAAAAACATTTCAATATGCCACTAAACGAAAATCATCTGGATCTTGTCATGAAACGAATTTTTCAACTCGATCCTGCACCAATCACTGCAAGGCTGCTCAGACTACCTCTCTAACTCAGCCAGTCCAAGCAGGCTCTTTATGCATGCAAATTAGACAATGTTCTGTACCCGAATCTACACTGTAAAAAGCCTGCTCAAATTAGCCAAAGTCTGAGAGGAAGTCTATTACAGTATAACCTTTGAACCTTTGCTTGTTGTGATTGGCTCACTGTGGTACATACAGTTGCAGCACAGGAACGTTCTGTCTTATACAGTCAATATAGGTCTAAACCTATGTTTTAACTGTAAAATTAAGGGGTCGTCTTATATGCCGAAAATACGGTATTCTATTTTAAAATTACAAACCACTTAGTGCCATATGTATTGGTTTAAAGATCAAACAATGTACACTGAAAAGTTTGTGTACTTGGCACAGAAAGAAAATGTGACTATTCTTCTCATATATATGACTGTCCCTTTACCCCTTTACTTTTTACTCTTTTACTTTTACTCCTAACTTGGCAAATAAAGTTGTCACATGTTTGCCAGAATGTGAGTTCCCATACGATCCGATCCGCTTGTGTGGTCTCATTTGTTCAATATTACTCCATTGACTGGTTCGTGTTTATCCACTCCCTGTAGTAGATTCATTGAAACCCACTGGAGCTGTGGGACAGAAGCCACCCACACCAGTCTGGTACATCAAAAATGTGGGGGAGTGGTATATATACATAAATAGATATTATATATAAATATATATTTAATAATTAATATGAAAAACATGGAGACCCAAACTACCATCATCAAACTGTTAAGGGAACAGGCTGGGTGGAAAGAGTTGCAAAGATGGGAGGAAACCTGGGATCACCAGTAGAGAGAAGCTAACTTTATAAATAAATCACAGTTCTATTTGTCATGGGGACTTGACTTAGACATCATGTGATCAGACATCAACCGTCAAACCCCCAAACCAGTATCCCAACCTCAAATTTGGCACAGTTCTATGCACCATCACCAGGAATCAAACCACCACCCCCCCTCGGGGAGGCCCTAATACCACTCTTGCACCAACTTGTGCCAGGATAGATTCATATGACACCCTGATGATGAGGAAACAGCAACAACTTGATGTAAGGGCAGGTTGCCCTACTGCATCACCTAATGGTGAGATGAAATCAGAAGACTCTTTAAGGATTTTTGTAAAAACCAAGATCTCTAATTACAGAAAACTGAATATGACAACTGTGACTGAGCAGCACTTTTGAGGGGACCATAAAAAACACTCTATCCTAGGCTTTGTACAAGGATCAGTGCAAAAACAAACATTCATAATTACAGAAGATTGACTTTAACAACAGTGACTCAGCAGGTACCACTTTTCCTGGGACCATAAGGAAAGACCTTGGGGTTTGACATTTAACATGCCTGGAGCCTGTAGTCAGTCTTATAATAGTATGCTTCAAGGGTAGATACACTCTGTATCTTTTTGGCCAAGGGAATTTCTGTTCTAATTTACCCAATGTTTACTACGCCTATGCAAAAATAAAAGTGTCACATCTGCCCCTTTTTTCTACTTTTTCTTCTTTTAATTTTATTTATATTTATAGATTCTAGGTAGGGGCTTCAGCCTTTTGTTTTTTACAGAATCATAAAACATGAATCATCCAGTTCTATCTCATATTTCTATGCCTTCCTACAAATTGAGAAAAGAAAAAAAGTGGATAGGTCCCAAGGCCAAGGTCTCAGAAGAATTACGTGGAAATAAATAATGGTCAAACCTAAATACCCAAACCAAAGTGAACCACAATAGAATCAAGAGATCCCTAATATAACAAGCTATACCTTAAATGGACCTGTTACACTAGCAGTCCAGAAAGCTAAGGGTGGAAATATGGGATGCATGCTGTGAACTATGGTGGAGGGCAGTCAACACTGGTGGCGGAAATGGGCTAATTCACTGTCACTATGTAACTTAAATACAATTGTGAAAAACTTGTAATTCATTTTAGTCTCAATGAAAATTTTTAAAAATCACAGTTCTTTAATAATATTTAAAAATAAAATAACAAAGCTTTGGATTTCTGCAGCACCTGTGAAAGACACTGGACAACTCTAAAACAGGGACTAAGTCAAAAATCATGTCTTCTGGGTCCTGAGGGCTCTAGATGAGGGGTTAAGTCTAATTGTGTGACCTTTGAGCATGTTACTTAATGTACTCTGAACTTCATCTCTTGGGGGAACATGCTGCTTCCCCACTCAATTTCAAGAACTGTTTGAAGGCTCAAATGAGATCATGTATGTAAAAACACTTGGGGAAGAAAGGGAAAATAAATAGCTCTCTACAACTGCAAGGTATTATTTCAAAGTCATGCTGGGGCCTGGAAAGCATCAATCTTCTGCACGTTACCATTGTGCGGGAAAGGCAACCTGTGGAGTTTTTCAAGAAGCTAGTAAGATCCAAGTTAGGCAGCTCATTGCTCAGGTTGAGTAGGAAGAATGGGGATTCCTGGAATCAGAGCATCATCTGGGAGTGATTAGGGCTTCCAAGGCTTATACTGAACTGAAAGCATCACTGAGAGAATGGTCAGAGCAACTGCCTTGAGTGTGCATCAGATGCCCTCTTTCAAGGGGTTGCAGAAGCAAATAGCAGGACAGGATTCCACAGAACCCAAAAGTCTAGCTGCTTTTATATGCCCCTTGATTCAGGCAGAGCTGAGTCCCCACAGAGGAACACAACCAGTCTGGTCTCCTGTGAAAGAACTAAGTCCCCACGCAACAATGACCACTACAAATCTCAAAGAGGCTACTTGTGCTCCATCACCCCTCAACTATTTGCAGATTGGATCTCATATCCATCGACTCACACATACTTCTGTCAGAATTCAGATTGATTTGGAGGCTCAGTACACACAAAAATCCCTCATGCCTTATCACTATGAATTCAGCATGTATTGAAATGTGATTATAGTTTAATGTTTTTTTATAGTAAGCACAATGGATTTTGAACCAATCCCAAACACTGGATTGTGCTGTAGGGCAGTGTGATCTGAGGACATGCCAGCAGGTTGGGTGAGATGGGCTGAGTCAGAGTGGCTAGAGTAAAAGAAGAGAGATGGAGAACAAGATCCACACTTCAGTGTCCTTAGAATTGTCATCTGCGGGACCAGAGAGATAGCATGGAGGTAAGGCGTTTGCCTTTCATGCAGAAAGACTGTGATTTGAATCCCGGCATCCCATATGGTTCCCCGTGCCTGCCAGGGGCGATTTCTGAGCATAGAGCCAGGAGTAACCCCTGATCGCTGCTGGGTGTGACCCAAAAACCAAAAAAAAAAAAAAAAAGAATTGTCATTTGCTTAAGTGTAAATTTTCCTTGTGTAGAAAGCTCTGTGTGTGTCAACTTTAACTAAAAGCCTAGAGAGTAGGAACTACTTAGAAATAAATATGAGAACTAAGGCAGTATTTACTGATCAAGCCATGGTTTTCACAAAAACATGAAGTGCCTACTCAAGAGGACAGCCCAGGTTTTTATGGAACCAGTTGGAAGATACTCAACTGTATTGTAGACTGAAATTTTATATTTTGCTGTTTCTTATTTGGTTTGGAGCCATATGTTGGGGTGTTCATGGGTTATGTCTGGGTCTATGCTCAGGAGTGACCCCTTGTGGTGCTAAAGGACCATCTGTAGTGTCAGTAATTAGAACTGATCAAGGCAAGTAGTGCCTTAATTCCTTCACTATATCACAGGCCTTTAAAATTCCTTCTTCTATAAGCTCTTAGAGAGTAGGGAGAGGGTTACAGCAAGAAGAACACATATGAAGAGGCCAAAACTGGTTGGATGATGAGTAGATATAAAGATTTAACCGCCTAGAACAAGCAATTGATTCCAAGAAAGTACTGAGCTGGTCTTGAATCAATCACAGAGGTCACAAAAAGAACAGATTAGCTGAACGAAAGCCATGTCTGTTAGATTAGAAATTTGTTTGCACATTTCCTGTAAGAAAACAAATGATCACTCTGTAAACTAAATCTAGCCATAAAGCCCCTTTGGTTCATCTTAGAGAAGTTAATTTTATAGGACATAATGCAGACTGGAAAATGAAACTATGTGGGATGAATAGGGGAAAATACCTTTTGCCTAAGAATGAAAGGACCTTGTTCTAGATCCTTTTGTATCCATTACTGAGCTGGCATTTCAGGTGATTCTTTTTTTTTTATTTTGGTGTGGAGGGGGCAGTCACAGTGTTTATCTTCTGTGCCTTACCTCACCCAGCCTGCTCCAGCTCCTCCTGCCTCAATAAGAGATGAACCACATTTTCTTTTTTTCTCTCTCTTTCTTGCCTTTTTCTTTCTTTCATTTTGATTTTGAACCACACTAGCAGTGCTCTGGGTTTATTCCTAACTCTGAGCTCAAGAATTACTCCTGGTGATGTCTAGGGAGTGGAGGGAGGGATAAATTGAGATGTTGGGAATTGAACCCAGGTGAACCATGTGCAGGGTAAGTACCCTAACTGATACACTCTCTTTCCAAACCCTTCAGGTGATTCTTCATCCTGTCTTTGCATCTTCTGGAAGTCTGTAGTTTAGGAGACCACAAAAAGTGGGTAGGGAGAGGTTGAAAGTTGATCTCCTAAATTCTCTTCCAGTGAAAATAGTATGATTTCAGTTCACATATAAAGTAATTTAAAAAGCCTGGAAGACTATATATTAAAATATGACTAGAGACTACCTCCAGGGAGTGGAATTATAGCAGGGAGAGAAAGACAAAAGAATTGGAGAACACTTTGAATGTGTATGAGGGAGGGGGAAATAGTAGGCTGCTGAAAATGCAGAATGGATTTTTAAATGAATTAGTAAATATGAAAAGTTCCAGTTAGCATATAAAATAACAGAAAGTTTAGAAGATCATATATTAAAATGTTACTAGTAGTCAGTGTGTAAGCACAAAACCAGAACCTGGGAAAACCAACAAGACTTTTTATATCTTCACCCTCTCTCACATTCTTAATTAAAGTCCATGGCAAATCCAATAGGTGTTCTTAAATCCAATTTTTCTTCATTCTTTGAGATACAACACTGTATGTCTATTGAGGTTTGGGGATGGACTAGAAAGCCTGGGAGTCAGTTTTGCAAACCTCCTTTTGCAGTATGCCTTCTAATTTTCTCATACAAAGTGAAGAAAGCTGAGCATGTTGTCCATTCCACACTGAGAGGGAACTTTGTGAAGATTTTAGCCTCAGCACTATGATTTCTTTCATAATTCTCTGTCACTATGAGCTTCAAGACCTACAAGTTTATCACCAGAGTTTATAAAGAATTCAATGAAAATCATGCACTCTCTGTTTTCAGAAACATCCCAAAATTAAAAATGTGACACATGTTTCCAAATACATCATGAATCTGATCTTCATCAGATCAGATTGTTGAAAGATACTGTTGGAAGATACTGATGTCTTCATGTGATTAATGACTTTTTATGTCATTATTTCAATGGAATTGCCAAAATGTACTTTTACAGTATTCCAGTGAAAAGTACAAATCCTATATTGTTGACTACATTGCATCCTGGGGATAAGACCAAGTCAGCTGTTATAGGGCCCAAATTAAATTGACATTCCAAAGCAAAACCAGCAGAATAAGCAAGTACATTGGCATAAATTATTCAATAGTTACTAAATCTGCGCACTGAATTAATAGCAGTGCTGATATCATGAAAGAATATGTCTAGAGTCCGCCTCTAGACTTTTTCACCAGATATTTTCTTATGTGTTTGTCTCTTCACATTTAGTACCAAGCCCTGGAATATATTATATATAAATGTAATTGCTATTTCAGAATTAAAAAAATAAGCAGTGATCCAAATTAGTAGGACAATTAGAATCCATAAAGAGCTTTTGTCTACTGTTTGTTTGAAAAGTCAAAGGGTGAAGGAATGTAAAATGAAGTATAAGACACTTTTTCAAGCTATTCTAATAGTTTTAAACCAGTTTCCTATCAAAGTTCTCCCTTATTAAAGAAAGAATAATTACTCAATACAGTCACTATAGGGGGTTAGGATAAGATACCAATTGTCTAGTGTACATCATCCTGGAGTTATTTTGACTCTCTTCTAATCTCATGTGCCTTCCCTAAATCATAAACAGTAATTCTTCTTATAATCTCTCCTCATCCACCTCACTAGTTCATATAATTTTCCATTTTAGGGTTTCAGGAAATAACTTAGAAATAACCACCTAAAATACCCTGTAATGGATGAGATAAAATTTGAAAATTGCTTCTCCAAGTGACCTCCACCCACTTCCAGCGTACCCTTGACAAATGAAAGGTTCTATAATTTAGAAAGGTTATTACTGCTTTATTTCTTCTGGACATGAGTTTTAGCTTGTGTGTGAGGAAGGAGCTTCCGGTCTTTTTCCCTATGCATGATTAACCTCACAGAAACTGCTCTGTATTTTTGTTTGTTTGTTTGTTTTTGTTTTTGCAAAGTAAATATCTATGAATTTAACCAACGCAGTGATGGTGCAGCAATGGCATGTGGGTTCTATATATTAATACTGCAAAGTGATTCAAAATTTTGAGAAGGACCTAACTATATTAATGATAGAATTTCTTGATTTTCTTATCTCTGGACAAGAAAAAATATCTAAAAGATGAGATTATATTCTGCTGTTTTTTAATATCATTTAAAATTGGTTGAAACATTTTATCCCTAAACTTCTATGAAAGAAGATTTGGACCAATTATTATTCCTGGACACCAAAACATACTTACTATAGCTGTTACCTCACTTAGTTTATATTTTAACTGATTTCTGAAGCTTTTATGGACAAAATATATTATACAAAATTTATCCAAGATATTAAAAATATGCATCCAGCCCTAACTTTATCCCTAACATTACATGACCCCCAGAGAACCCTTGAGTTTAGTTTTTGTGGTCCCCAACACTGTATTCTCAGACCTTCACATTGTCTTATCTAATCTGGTTGGCCAAGTATCACAAGGGATGGCCCCCAGAACTCCTAAGCACTGCTTGGGAAGCAATTCCATTCCCCAAAATAAATTTGTGGAAAGAATAAGTGGATTAATAAAAAAAAACTTTATACACGGAGCCATTACATGTTTTTAAGTTATTTTTGTGTGTGGAGGGTGGGAGCAAATTGGACTCCAATCTTTATACATGTAAGCAATGTGTTTTTCCATAGAGCTATATCCTACAATCCTACATGGGATCTTTGGCTTATAATGATCTTTTAGCTCAGTTTTATCACCTGGGAATCCCAAAGTAAAAAAGCCAAAGTGATAAAGTCAGTTTTCTGGTCTACACCAAATACAACTCACATTCTTATTCTAAACTTCCATGTGTGGTTGGTTAAAAGAGTGCATCTTTTTTAAAAGACCAAGCTCTATACTTATTTAGCAAATAACAGCACAATTAAGTAAATGTTCTGACAACATTACATGGAAAAATTCTCATGAAGTCCATGTGGCTTAGCATTGTCCTTATCTAACTTTGTTTTTCTTTTCACAGGGTCACAGAACCCACAGAGGCAGAAACGAATGGATTTTGTATAACACTGGCCTTCTCTTAAAGCCTAATTATTTGTTCTCAGAAATTCAAACCACTTCTCTCTACCCAACCAGGCCAGAAAGTTTGCAGGTAGAATGAAGCCAAAATGTCTGGTTTAGTTGTAAGAGCCAAAACACCAGTCGACCCATTTGAGCTGACTAGACACAGAGACAAAAGAAAACACCCCCAAAATTTATATACATGTGTGTATGTGTTGGTCTGTGTCATGTTTGGGCAAATGGTCCCTGGGGCTGACAGGGAATAATGACTGAGTATTTTCACTGGCATTTCTTTCTTTTGGCTCATCTGGACTGTTGGAGGCAGAGCAGCAGGACTAGATCCCGACTAACTTTAATTTGCCTACTTCATTTCTTGACAAACAGGACTAGAAATTGCATTGCTCACTTATTTCTGTGGCTGATAACTCTTTTAAGAACTATTATATCCCTACTTAAAACATGTTTCTTCTAAACCTAAAGATGCTTTCAAGATACTGCATAGCACTTGATATCAAGAAAGTATTTATTTATTTGCATATTCATTTATTTTGACATTCAAACATTCAACTGTGGTAGATATTGTTAAAAAAGCACATGAAAACATAAATAATGGCATGTGTAGCTTTAAAATCTAACTGTGGGGTGCATTGTTGACAATGTAAAGTCTTTTAACAAAGCACAATAGAAACTCTCCTTCACTCTCTATAAATCTAGATAAAATACAGATATAAAACTATAGCTAGTAGCTATAAAGCCTTCCCTCTGCTATGTAAACGTCTCTTTTTTCTACATGTCATTTAGATGGTTTTGCATATGGAGGTCGGACACTAGACAAAATAGTGAGGTGGGTGACCTTCATCTTCACAGCTTCCCAACATTCTGTCCTTTAATTTGCCTACTTCACTTCTTGACAAGCAGGACTAGAAACTACATTTCTCACTTATTTCTGTGGCTGATAACTCTTTTAAGAACTATTCTATCTCCACTTAAAACATGTTTCTTCTAAACCCAAAGGTGCTTTCAAGACTGCACATCACTAGTAAGGACCCATTTTGCTCTTGATGGCTTTGGTTGCCAGGGGTATTCCACTGTGCTCAGCAGTGTACAATGCTCTTTGCAAATTCTTTTTCTTCCAAACACCACTTTCCAAAGTATGTAGTTCATGAGAAAAAATGCTCTACATCATTAATCATTAGAAAAATGCAAACTCAAAACACTGAGATATCATCTCACACCACAGAGGTTGGTACACAACAAAAGACACAAGAACAGCCAGTGCTGATGTGAAAGTGGAGAGCAAGAAACTCTCATTCACTGTTACTAAAAATCTAGACTGGTCCAGTCTTTTTTTTAAAAAAAAATGTGAATATTCATCAAAAAACTAGAAATTGTGCTTTCGTATGACCCAACCGCATCACTCCTGTAAATATACTCTAGGGACCCAAAAGCACAATAAAGAAAAGGCTCTGCACTCCTATGTTCATTGCAGCATTATTCACAATAGCCTAAGTGAAATAGAATAGATGAAGAATAAAGGAACAGTGGTACATGTACACAATAAAATACTATGTAGTTATTAGAAAATAAGATAGTCATGAAACTTACTTATATATGGATGAATATGGAAAGTATTATGCTGAGTAAAGTAAATTCAGATAAAGAGACATAGAATAATAACAGTCATTTATGGGATATTTAAAAAAGAGTTAGTATGGTAATAATATCCAAAGACAATAGAAACAAGGGCCAGGAGTATGAATCCATGGTAGGAACCTTGCCACAAAGAATGAGGAATGCAGTTTGGACAGAAAAGAGACCACTGTGACAGTTGGAAATTATCACTCTGGGTGCTGAAAAAAAGGTAAAGTGATATGCATAATACCCATTCAGTAACAATATTGAAAACCACAGTATTTAAAAGGAAAAAAAGGAAGAGACAGAGAAAGAGAGAGAGAAAGAGAGGAAGAACAAGAGAGAAGAAAATATCTTTTATAAAAGGGGCAAGGGCTGGAGAGAAACTGGGGCCATCGGTGGTGGGAAATGTGCATTTATGAAGGGTGTTGGACACTGAATGACTGAAACTCAATCGTGAACAACTTTGTAACCATAATTCTTGCAGTTCCCCGAGCTTGCCAGGGATAATTACTGAGTGCAAAGCCAGGTGTAACTCCTGAGCAACCACCAAGTGTGGCCCAAACCCCCAAAACAAAACAAAAAACAACAAACAAAAAACAATACACTGTCTGAGAATTACATTCAGAGATATCTATCTTACTATACTGCCACAGTTGTCATAGTGTTAGCTATAAGCATTTGTCCTGAATTAATGAAAGCAATAGTGTAGAATCTTGATTAAGTAAAAAACACTATTTCTCTATGTGAACAGCCTATCTTCAAATCTCACTATACTTTTAGTTAAGAGCGGGTAAAGAGGGATAGAATATAATATAATATTATATTTCATTTTATCTATGGTGCCTCTTACTGTCATTTTCACCATCATTTTACAAGTAATTGAAAAAATAATCTCTAATATCTGTTTAAAAAACACCATTGATTATAAAATACATTCCAATTATAGAGTGTTAAAAATGGGAAAGTTAGGTTGAAAAGATTATACAGACCAGCACCGTTTCATTATACATATTGGTCCTCGTTCAACTCCAACATCACATATATTCCCCTGAGCACAGAGTCAGGAATAAGTTCATAGTACCATTGAATATGGCAAAGGGTAAGAAAGAGAAGGAAAAAGGAAGACAGAAGAGGAAGAGGGGAAGGGGAAGAAGAAAAATAGCTTCAGCATCATAATGATTTTCTAAGAGCCATCTAATATAAAGTGCTTAGTACAATACAGAGCATTGATTAAGCAATTGAATGTTATTTGATATATTAAAGTACTATTTCTGCCAAACAATATAATGCATTTAAGCAGGTCTTTTCAACATAATGCCTTAAATACACTGCAATTGAATATTACTGGAGCAATTTATGAAGACTTAAAGTCATTGGAAGCATGCCTTGTGAACAACTTAGAATTTTCAGTGACCTCACTGAAGTTAAACATCTTGAAAGTCATTTGTAGGATTGCTCGTATGAAAACCTAGAAACACAAATCTGGGATCATAACTTTTTATCATTGTTTAGACAGACTTACCCTTATATTAAACAACCAAACTTTTCAAAGGCTTTATTAGTTATCTAAAGTTTATGAACTACCCCATATCCCACCAAGAAACATCACTTTTCTGGCTTATTAACTTTCTTTCACTCTTTAAATCAGAAAGCTTATTCAAAGTATCTACAATTATTTATCCTCAGTATTCTAGATTTCTGTTACTTAATGTCTTTAAGTTTGAAAAATTAAAACATACAATGACGATACAGAAAAGCATGCCTTTCACCATCAAAAAAAGTTATTTTTCAGAGGACTGCCATTATAGAATGGATATTTTAGTAAGCATTTTGAATGACAGATATCACCACAAATCTTGTCATCTTTATGTTAATTTCAACAGAAAACATTTCATGATCACAGTTATCCAGAAGTAAAATATAATATACATAACAAATGCAATATTCATAGAATAGGCCATAAAGCATCATTCCTTCCTTAGGTATTCAGTTTAGTCTACTGCGATAACTTGTTTATACCGGCATGCCTGTCTGCTAAGTAGTATACTGACGATGTTGATGTTATTGTCTAATAACTTGACTACTAGCATAACAGTTGATAATATGTTGCCACAATTGCATACTTCACAAAAGCTTTCAACTCCATGTTGCCAAAAATGTAGATAATCTATTTACAACATTTTTAGTAAGTTAGTCCCTTTTGCATTATATGTATGAACAATAAGCTATGATTTAGACTGGTTAATAAACTATAACTCTTCATATATATTCACCACAGGTAGATTAATTCATTACTTTAGATTAAAGATCTGGGTGAAACTAACATCTACCTGCTCAGGCAGCATTTGGGAATATTACAATCCCAGGTTGGAATAGTGCATCTGCTACAAATCAGCTCTTCCTTCAATGCACCAACATGTTTTATGTTCTCATGTGTAGTATTCTTAGTACAATGTTCTGGTGATGGGCTCTGCAATCTCAGTCCAGTTCAAGAAGGCCATGATTAGCCACCAGAAAATCAAGGAACTCACTATTGTTGTGGTCTCTCAGGTCTCTGGGTCCAGTGTCATTGTTCAAGGGCCAGTTGTAAAATAAAAATAAAAATATATCCACAATTTGGGTGAGGCTGCCCCAGGCACTATGTTTCTAACCCCTCGAGAAGATGGGTCTGATAAAGCAGGGTACAGCAAAACATCAGCCTTTGCCTAAGGAAGTCATCACTACCCCGCCCCCACCAATAACTCTATTACCTTGGCAGATGTCCCGCCCTTAAGGAAGTCATCACTACCCCTTCCTTCCCCCTGCACCTTCTTATGGTATATAAAAACGAACGTAGAATGCCATGGGGTCCTTTGCCCCTGTTCGGTTCTGAACAGGCATTGAACCCTGGCCAGCCAGAATAAAGAACCCCACTTGAGCCTGAGTGACCGTCTCTTCATTTCTCCGTGTCGGAGCAGTATCTGGACTGCCGAACCTTTCAGTATCAGCAGAGAAATAATACACCAAGCCAGGTGGTTAAAATTTCATTGAAGTTAGTCTGCTTTTGTCTCATAATCTTTCTCTGTCATGGGCAGTCTCTGCCATGCGCTGCTATGACATGTGCCCTCTCTTCCATCTGCTCATTCTCTCTCTCTCTCTCTCTCTCTCTCTCTCTCTCTCTCTCTCTCTCTCTCTCTCTCTCTCTCTCTCTCTCTCTCTCTCTCTCTCTCTCTCTCTCTCTCTCTCTCTCTGTCTCTCTCTCTCTCTCCTTTATTCAAACCAGCCCCCAATCCCAGGTGGGGGAAGGTCCTCTTATGCAAAGGCAACTATCTGTGGGATTTTACATTTCAAAGGAAAAGGTTAGGAAAAAAGGAAGTTGGGAAAGGGTTACACTCTCATGAGTAGTATGTATTAATACTACATGCCTTTCTGTTGATGAATTGTATCTCACTTAATTAATTTCTTACCAATTCTTCCCCCTCACCACAATGCCTTCTTCTGGTGCAAACTTAAAATTTGTTTCTAAGTACAGCTTATTTTTGTTTGTTTTTGGCCACACCCAGTGACACTCGGGAGCTATTTCTGACTCTGCACTCAGAAATTGCTCCTGGCAGGCTTGGGGGACCATCTGAGATGTCAGAGAATGAACCTGGGTTAGCCATATGCAAGGCAAATGCCCTAGCCACTGTACTATCACTCCAGTGCCCAAGTCCAGCTATGTCTACAAGTTGGTTGAAATCTGACATTCATTAGTATATAGGTGTTTTTTAAAATTGAAGTTCTAGAAAGACTTGATAGTGAATATTCTACTAAGGTTCTGAAGAGAAAAAAACACACCATAAGTAAAATTAAAATTAATTAATCCCAAACAGCACTCAGTAACTCAAAGATTTTTTTCTTTTTGATACCCAGTTATTACATTATGAAAAGTCCTCTAGAAGAATTGTGAATATCAAGCATTTTCCAAGATAAGGTGAGTTTGGAAAGCTACTCAGAATGTGCTCCATCAGAATTTTAAGTAAAGTCACATCCCTCAAAAGTCATGCCACTCAACAAAATTAGTGAAACTCCTCAGAAGTTGATAGCAATATAAAAACAAACAAAACCCAACAAACTGCCATTAAGGACCTCATTCACAGCTTCATTTTAGAAATATGGGGTTTAAGTTCCATAATAACAGAATTTGACAGCATAAAAAAAAACTTACCTGGGGCTGGAGAGATAGCATGGAGGTAAAGCGTTTGCCTTTCATGCAAGAGGTCATCGGTTCGAATCCCAGCGTCCCATATGGTCCTCCGTGCCTGCCAGGAGCAATTTCTGAGCATGGAGCCAGGAGTAACCCCTGAGCACTGCCGGGTGTGACCCAAAAACCACAAAAAAAAAAAAAAAAAACTTACCTGAGACAGAAACATGGAGAATCCAGATATCTGAATTCTTAATATTTTTATTGGACAGAATTTTTTTATTCTGATATGATCCCAACAAAAGAGTTCATTAAAGTTATCTCTAGGTCATAATATTATGCTTTTTAAGGAGCTTGGAACCACAAAAGGTGATATCCAGGCCGGGCGGTGGCGCTAATGGTAAGGTGCCTGCCTTGCCTGCGCTAGCCTTGGACGGACCGCGGTTCGATCCCCCGGTGTCCCATATGGTCCCCCAAGCCAGGAGCAACTTCTGAGCACATAGCCAGGAGTAACCCCTGAGCATTACCGGGTGTGGCCCAAAAATCAAAAAAAAAAAAAAAAGGGTGATATCCATCTAGGGTCAAGTTTTAGGCTTTGTATACAAACTCACTACTGTTGCTGTAGAATACATCTCCAAAGACTACTATCCTGCAGCATGAAAGTATTGCCCCTTCTTTGAGGACCATGCCTTTGTTCACACCCTCTGGGTGTCAATACACCCAGCTATGGACTGCTCCCTTAGCATTCAAACTCATACCTTCAAGTTTATATTTTTCTGACATAAAGTTATTCATCAAAAAGTATGGCTCTTCAAAGGAAATGTACCAGATGGTTAGATATATCTATTTCTAAAACCTATGCTCTTCACTTTGAACAAATACACCACTTTGAACATTGATTGTGTACTGTTGCTTTACTTAACTTTGCTTATTTAGACTAAACAACTCTAATCTAAGCAGTGTTATTCTTTTGTGTTTGTGTGTTAGGGCAACACCAGCAGTGCTCAGGGAGTACTCAGAGTTCTTTGTTCAGATATCACTCCTAATAGGTTCTGGGGATCATACAGATACTGGGTTTCAAATATGTAAGTGAAGTGCCATACCCATGTAATATTGCTTTGATCTCAGTAGTGTTGTCTTTGTCAGATGAAAAACAGAGGCCCTCAATATCTTAAAATTGGAGATTTTTTCTAAAGAACTGAGTTTACATAGAAGGGAGTGATGATGGCTAGAAGTGGCCCTTGGGATACTGGTGGAGGGAAGCAGATTCTCTGGTGATAGATGTGATATTGGAATGACATATGCATGAAAAGTATAATTAAAGGTATTGTAAATTCCTTGACTTCAATAAAAATGATAAAAAATTAAATAAATAAAGGGGCATGGTTTTTTTTTTTACCTCATCCCAGTCTTTAAAACATCAAAAACAGCAATAAAATTCTCAAACAAAAGAGACTTTCACTGGCAAAACCTTGCTTCCTAACTCAGAGACTATCCATTCTGAATATCATACTTTTATGATTTCCTACCTCAGCATGTGATATTTCCCAAGAGAAATCACCTGCCACTTGCATGCTTTAGCCTACTTAACATTATTCTGCACCTGCCAACTCTTAGAGTTGGTTCCTAAGCCAAACTGCTTGTTATGCATTCTCTCATTCCTCCATACATTGGAGAGGTTCAAATCTAATAAAATTATTTAGTTTAAGAGATATAGGAGACCATTTTATAGTATTAAAGAGGAGACCACGGGGCCAGAGAGATAGCACAGTGGTGAGGCATTTGCCTTGCATGCAGAAGGACGTTAGTTCAAATCCTGGCATTCCATATGGTCCCCTGAGCCTGCCAAGAGCGATTTCTGAGCATAGAGCAATGAGTAACCCCTGAGAGCTGCCAGGTGTGACCCAAAAACCAATAAAATAAATAGGAGACCATAGCCATCAGACTTGTAAGTTTAAAGGATCATCCTGGTAGGGTTGCTTGGAAAGTTACCGGAGTAACCCATGTCATGATATTGGAGGTGACCATGGCATAAACTAGGTTACACAATAAATATTAAGATATTCCCATAAAGTGTTGTGATTAAAAAAAGGGAGAGAAGGTACATATAATAAGCATAGTAAGGGTTCTCATGAACCCTAAAGAGGACAATATGCCATTTACTGAAACTGAAAACCCTGCTTTGGGTTTGCTGGCACTTTTTTTTTCCATTTTATATGGTGGAAGTGAGTATTATGAGTTAGAACTTTGGTATTCAAACTGCAGTGTCTATTTGAGACTCATCTAGAGTTAATGATATAGAAGAGGGAGAGACCAAGATCTTAATCTGAGAGATGAATCTGAGAGTTAATCTGAAAGATGAATAAAGGCAGTTTCATAAATGAAACTCTAGCTCTGAGAATACATGCAGAGAATAAAGGAGAGAGCCTGAGATTCATTTTGCTATTGTTCTTTAATCTCCCCCTTCTTCCCAAGTCAAACTATTTAAATATCTTATACCTACATCCTTATCAACTTTCCTCCTATCATCCCCTCCTTAGTATTATTACAATTTGTCTCTGCACTTTCTTCTTTGTGAAAATTATTCTCAATTGCTATAAATATCCCTAATTGGAATCAATGCGTTTTTCTTCAATCTCTTAAACCATGATACTAATATCACTACTATTGTTAAAATTCTTTACTTGTTTACCTTCAATTATATTTCAATTATCTTCCTGTCTCTATGCTTTCTTTTCTAAACCCTTAACTATTTTCTCTCTACTTTTCATCAACTAAGAGTGAGCTTGTAGTGCACTAATAGTGTGGGGACTTGGGTTCTGAACAGGAGAGATGCCCTTTTGTAAAGGACCCCATGTTGTAGACATTGGAAGCTTCCCTTTCTCAGGCTTAAGTTTCCATTAACACTGCCCAGAGATACCTGACCATACCAGGTAGCCTATCTGCAAAGGACACAAGGGAATGGTAGGAAGGTACCTATCACCTTAGGTAGCCAATCATCTTAAAAATCATCAGAAGCTAACCCTCTTCATCCCCTCCCTATATAAACTGGCTTGTGACCTTGGATATTGCTGTCTCCTCCTTTGGGAAACAGCAATGACAAATCAGTATGGGGCATGTGAATGATGTAATAAAGTTTTGTTTTGCTTTACTGCAATTATCTGGCCTTTTCCTTGGACTCTGGACCCTGGCAATGATTTTAATCAATATTCAATATTAAATTTTACATACCAAGTTATTAATGAATTCTATACTCCTGTAATTTTACTGTTAACTGTTATTATTGTAGCATCATTATTAGATCTAGACAATATTTCTAGGAAATCTCCAAATTTTGAAAAGTTAACCTGGTGTATTTATGTTCTCAAAACTAAAACTTGCTTCTTATAATTCTATAAAGAAGCTAAGAACTGAGATATTGATTTCATAAAATCATAATATCTAAAACAATATTTTAACTAAAATGCAAGAAATAAAAATTTCAAGATAGAACAAATAGCATAGCTCATTGGTTTGTGAATCATCAAATTCCATGTAAGTTAGTTCAAATTTCACAAAAAATGTAATTCCAATGACGAAAACAATAATTTAAAAGAACAGTTGAAGTTTGATATATTTAAACTAAAATCTCTAATTAAATATATTTTTCAATTGAGAAAACCAGCCAATTACATAAAAACATAGAATGTTTGAGGAATATTTATGCTATTTGCATAGTAGAACCATGTCAATTTATCCATTTCAATATGAAGCAAATCAAACTCTCTACTTAAATTAAAATGTGTAGTTCATGAAGGTCTCCATATATTTGTGTGCTCTGCAGTTTAGATATCTCTAAAACTTTTTTGAAGGGGCATGTGTCTGAATTCCAGCAATCTCTGATTGCCCCTTTGGTTCTCTTCCACATCAGCAGAACCTGATTTTTAATGTCATTTTTCTCTACAATGATAACTGAACAATTATCATTTATCAAGCTTAGAATCAACTAAAGTTCTCTAAATTATCTCACAATGAGTGCTCTGTATCTTTTTATTCTAAGATTATTTCATTGTTGACTATAAACTGGTTCATAAGATCTTGGCTTTTTTTTTTTTTTTTGGTCTCTGCTGTATACCCTTGCTGGAATATCTGCTCTCATGCCAGATATAATGAAGCCACTCAAGAAATAGTCATTAAATTGAATTTTTATTCCTGGAACAAATAAATGGTATCCAAAAAGGATAGGGTCTAAATTATTGGACTCTCTTTGAAGTGGAAAAAATGGGTTTCAGCAGTCAACTAGGTAAAAAAAAAAAAAAAAAAACAACTACAGTTGTTCTCCCGGGATAACTTTTGAAATGAAAACTGACCACAAGGGAGACCACTTTGACAGGCCTGAACCCTGTTGGATTCAATCACCTATGAAAGATCGTTCCCTGTTGTGCACATCAGGAGGCTCATAAATTGGATGCAGGCAATGCAATTGCTTTCAAAAGTCAGTTCTCTCTGAAGGAATTGGAAAGAATGGTTTCATAATTCCTATAGTAAGAAGAGCTGCCACAGTGCAATAAGAGCAGCTGGAGTTAGGTAGGCTTCCCTTTCCCAATGCAGAGCCCCCAGTAAGTGTTTTTGTTTCTTGGTTTTGTTAAAATGAGTTCCAAGATATGGTTTCATAATTTCCCCATCACTAGTTCTGAAATGAAGTTACTACAGCCCATAAATTGGAATGACTCCACTAGCTGCATAGCAAACCTGAGTCCAAAATTCAAACTGAACTGAATGTTTGAGGGTTTGGGTTGTTTTGAGTTTTCTAAACTTTAAGCTTACATTTTCATGAACCTCATTGAGAGAGTGGAAAAATTGACCTCTTTGGTGCCAGTGTTTGTAACTGACTACATCAACTGTTGTAACTAACAGTATCAAGCAAAAATGGTTCTAGATAGGACTTCAGGAAGATGACAAGTTCTGGAAGTCTTCTGAAAGTCTCCCTAAAAAAATTTCTAGTCTCCTAAGACTTACTAACAACAACAACAACAACAACAACCAAAAAAAACACCATTACATGTTTTGTCATCTTAAAACAAATGTATTACGATCAGTTATATCAACTATGTAATGCTTTTTCTTTAAATAAATTTAGTTAAAATTTTAAAAAAAAAGCATTCTGTGGACAGTTTGGTAGATAATGTTCCTTAAAAAATAAAGAATAAGGAAAAATATCAAACCAACCATTTTAGTTCAGAAATAAATACAATAGCTTTTATCTACCATAAAAGTAGCAGTAATTATTAAACAAACTTGGCAATATTATCAGTGCCATTGCAAAAAAACTGGATGAAAGAGAGAGGAATGGCCTTTGGACTTTAGAAGATTCATTAAATTCTACACAAAAACATTTAGAACACATTGACCTTGCATGAAGAAAAAAAGTTGTGCAAGAAGTAAAGAAAGAAGAAATAAGACTTTGTGGCAGAACCATATTGTGTGTGGGAGAAAATATGAGCTATGGATCACATGTGCAATCAAGAGCTGAGTCATTCTCAATAAGTGTCCTGCAGTCTACGTCTGATTTGGATGGATGCTAGCTCCAAGACCAACTCCATCAAACATAGCCAGAGTTCCATTTTGATAGACTATGCCAAGAGGAAATTTCAGGGTATAGTCACCCAGAGAAATCAAGAATGAAAAGAGAAACCACAATCACAGCATCACTAATACTCTCATTTTCCATCAGTGAAATGGATAAGTTGCTCATACAGAAATCCACAGCCTGGATAATACACAAAGCTAATTCATTTGAAGCTAGTTGGCATAAACTTTTGCTTAGTAAATAAGCACCTCCATGTGAACCCAACCAGAGTCCCCTCTTCAGAAATTCAGAGGGAGTTTTTTGCAAGCAAGTTAAATTCTCAATGAGATGCTTCACAAACCCTAAGGATACCTTTATCTTGGAAATACTAAGACCTAGGCCTCCTCCTTTCTTCTCCCAGTGTAATCTCCATTACCGAACACAACTTGAGTATCTCTCTAAAGGGCTTAATTGAGCTAGCAGTGGTGGGCCACCTATTTTTTCAGCTGAACCAAATCTCGCCAAAACCATGATTGAAATTTATTTTGAGAGCCACATTTTTAAAACCAAAAATACATAGGGATGATACACTGTTTTGAGTTTCAATAAGTTTTTATTGAGAATATTCTGCATGCAAGAATCCACATAGGTCGGGAGGATACAAATAACAGAACTAATAAAACAAAAACTTTAAAATGATATTATTTATTGATAATGTTAAGTTCCATAAAATTTGCCTTACAATGTAGAGAAAATTACATCCTGACAATAACTGCAAAGTCACAAACACTAATGTGGACATTGGCCTTGCATTTTCTTGGATAGTTTGAGTAAGTCAGGTTTGTATGTTGTTGTTTTTAATTTTAGGCACTATTCCAGGTTCTCATCAATGAGATGACTTCTCAATTTACTCTTGATAAGATTCATGCTTGAAAATGATTGTTCGCATAAATATGTAGACCCAAATAAGGAAAGAACAGCAAACACTAGCTTTTTTAGTTGATTATATGAGTCAGGAATACTATTCCAGGTGTTAAAAATCAACATATTTTCCTTCTCCAGGTCTTTCAAAGCAGACCACTTCTGCTGTGAACTAAATTCACATTTGTGTTTCTCCAATCTTTCTAAATTAGCACAAACATTCAAATTTTGAGCTCCACAGTTCTTTATTTTTTAAACCCAGCAATTGCAATTCAAAGTTGCCAATGTCAATTTTAAAGGGAAAAAAAATAAATCCCGTTACAGTGGCATCAGAGGATTTCTTTTTAACAAAGGCCAACGTCACTTTGCTGTTTCTGAAATCCTGAAACCTCTTGAGAAAAGCTTCCCTCATATTTAAAAGTGCTGTTTTTAAATAGGTAATGTTGAAAGGTCTGGACTTCCTAATCTAGCTGCCCAATGCAGAGAAATGAAGAGGCTGAGGCTCCAACAAATGCTCCAGTAAGTCCTTTATTAATTCTGACCAGTCAGTCAATGCATGCCCAGAAAAGGACAGAGGCAAAGACCTCGTGGCTTTCTAAATCCCTCCTTATATACTATAGGGGGGGAAAGGTAGTGATGACTTCCTTAGAGGCGGGACATCTGCCAAGGTAATATGAGGTATTGGTGGGGCCGAGGTAGTGATGACTTCCATAGGGGCGGGACATCTGCCAAGGTAATACAAGGTATCGGTGGGCCGAGGTAGTGATGACTTTGTTAAGGGCGGGACATCCACCAAGGTTGACTTCCCTTTTCAATTTCCACTTCTTGTAGAAAGGCTTCTAATCCTAGAAGCCAGTGTGATAGGGGGCCCCAGTAGGGGTATTAGATAGGGGAGAATCCCACCCCATAAAGACCATAAGGGACCGTCTAATAGCTCCTTTCTTATTTTGGCCAGCTCCTCTTGATGGTCTCTGATTCTGTCCCGCACATCTGAAATTAACTTTTGCGAGAGTTTGTCATACCTATCTATTGATATTGCTAGCCCTGCTCCCCCAGTCGCCAATCCACCTGCTACTCCCGAGCCCTACCAGTAGGGGCAGGAACACCACGGCTCACCGAGACCTATGAGTGCTGCCTAAGAGGTCTATACTAGGCAAAGGGATGGACTCTGTCCCCAAAATGATGTCAATGTTGGGAAATACTAATGCTGGGGCACAAATTCCAGTCCAGTTTTGGGTTGAAAGAGAGTAAGCCAAATTTTTCCCCACATATCCATACCCGTCCCAGAGGTAAGCACCCTGGGCTAAGGGGGGGGGGCAGGTAGGGCTTCTGAGCACTGAGCGGTTCCTACCTGACCCATATCTACAGATTTAGTGCCAATATGCAAATAGCAAACAGAAGATTCAAGGCTAAAAGAAACTACCTTACAACTAAAAGAAGCAAAGGTTAGATTACCTAGTCGGACAGGGACAGCTAGAGGCCAATTTTTCCCCGTCTTCATACAAAGCCAACAATCAGCAGCTAAGAAGTTTGGGAGTTTTTTCTAGGATGTTCTGAGTATTCAAATCTAACCAGTCTATGGCCTTCTTCTTTCTTTCCTGGTCTGTTGCCCACCCCCAATACGAGATGTGAATGGGCATCTTTAGGGGCATGCTCCCCCTGTAAGTTTCTGTGAGCTTGGCCACCAGATATGCCTTGTTATTTTTAGTACACTCTCGATACTCCCTATAGCACCAGGAGTGAACTTGATTAAGCTCCACACATCCAGCGGGGCATACCCCTCCCCCCCCCGAAGAGGGAGAAAAGGCTGAGGTTTTGCTTTACACACCCATTCCGGCTTCCCCCTCATATGGGAAGAAGTAGGGGACCGGAGGTAAGCAGATTTCGTTCCACAGTCTACTGATTGAGTGTACAGAAGCCTACTGTTGAGTTGATGCCCACCCTGCAGTCACAGGGGTTTCCATATAGTCTTTTTACCAGTTCATCCAGGTGTACGGCCTGATTGATTCCTCCCTCAGCAAGTGCCAGGGGGGGCATTGTCAAAGTCAGTGAGCACATCAGGGCTGGAGTGTGCCCGCCAAACCCGAATCTTGAGGGGATTCTAGTGCGCTCCACTTTCCACACATCATGGTTGAGATCAGCAGGGGCAGGTTTTACATGGGAGGCATGAACCCAAGAAGCATGCCGTCCACCTTAACAGCAGTTGGGGTGATCAGAAGGACGACATAAGGTCCTTTCCACCTAGGCTCTAGTGTCTGTGAGTGGTGTTGTCTTACCAGGACCTGGTCTCCCGGCTTCTGGGGTTCATATGCCTGTCTGAGTCCCTTTCAAACTTGGCTTTGTAGGGCATTGATGGCAGCCAGCCGAGCTTCTAGGGGAGTGGAAGGGGAGAGAAAAACATCATAAGGCTCAGAAAGCATTTGTACTGGGACGGGGGCGCCATATGGTTGCTGCTGTAGGAAGACTAGGACTTTGTTCTGGTCCTATGAGCTGACTCAGCTGGATCTTCAGGGTTTTCTTCTTATAGGCTGTGAATTCTACCATGAAGATAAGGAGGTTTCTGCTTCCTTTTCTTCAATCCTGCAACTTAAACAGCTGTTGGGCTGGAGAGAACAATAGAGCCCTAAACTCAAGTTGCCTTTCCTGCACTGGGTCAGACAGAGATGAAGAAATCTCATATCTAGTAATAATTGTCTTATTTTTAACATTACCAAGGGAAGCATAATTTTTGCTCCTTCCCTTTTACCACCCATCTTTATTAAATGTTAGGGTTGGTTTATTTTTGCTACCTGCTTTAATCTCTGGGACAGATAGGCATAATGTTATCTTTAATTGTTAACTTGGCTTATTAATTCCTGTGGCCTTTCTTTTCCCCTTATTTCCCTCATAGCTTTTCCTGATGACCATTTTGCTCCATGTTTTTCCTAGAGATTTTATCACCCTAGAAGTCATTAAAGGGAACGTGGTCGAAGATCAATTTTCTGTAGCTACTTCAGGCTGACAGGGGACTGCAGTCTCAATCTCTAGTTAGGGTGAAATCTCATATGTCCCTAAAGGAACAGTTAACTGGTTCATTTTTGCAGTCTTAACACCTGAAAAGGGTCAGATCAATTAGACAGAGGAATATTACTTAACTCAATCAGGCCTTGGAGCAGTAAATAGTACAACTTGAATGGCACAGCTGTCCTTGTTGTCTGTAATGATAGCACAAATTAAACAACAGAAAACAAAGCAGTATAGCATTATCAATAAACACAGTTCTGAGTTACTTTAGCCAGACTAACATTTGCATTTACAGTTTATAATCTGGTTCAGTACAACTAGTAAGAGCATTTTCACATAAGTTACTTCAAAGAAGTGGGTTTTAAGTTAGGCCCACTAGAATTTTAATTAGCTACCAAAAATAGTTTTTCTCTCCACCTTTACCTTGTACCTTACCAGGTATTTGAATAACTTGGGTTTTTCCTTTGCACATATACAGCACTGTTGGAAAAATCTCAGTTTTTCTGAGGATAGGTTGTAGACACAGCAGGTTTGTCATGTCACAGTCACTCAGGTTAGGCTGATGAGTTGGTCAGTTCAGCATGAGGATCTTGTGGCTGGCCGTGGGCATCTCACCCTCTGTAGGAATTTTCAGAGGTGATCTGTCTGTTCCACTCCTCTTCAGGTTTGGAAGAGACTGACCTCGAATCCTCTTTCTCTTGAGATTGAGGGTGAAGGGTGAGAGCAGGGCCCACAGGCTGTGGTCAGTTAGTGCTGCTCCAGAATCTTCTAGGTAATCTTCAATTTCCTTACTCAGGCCATTCATCTCAGTATCTTTCCAGTCTTTACAGACAAATGCTTAAGGGTGCTGCTTGTCACACCACCTCAACTCCAATTATTCCTCTGAAAGAGGGCTTTGGGGTCCCCTCACTAATTTTAAGATTTTCTGTCTGTATGGGGATCACTCCTCATGCAGAGAGGAAAGCCATCTGCTTGTATCTTGTGCAAAAGCAACATGATGCTGTGACATAAAATGGTACTAAAAGGTTCTAGGAGAAGAGAAAAAGAAAATATTACTTAAATTACTCAGAAAATTCTAGAATCTTTTTTTTTGTTTGTTTGTTTTCGGGCCATACCCGATGTTGCTCAGGGGTTACTCCTGGCTGTCTGCTCAGAAATAGCTCCTGGCAGACACAGGGGACCATATGGGACACCGGGATTTGAACCAACCACCTTTGGTCCTGGAGCGGCTGCTTGCAAGGCAAATGCTGCCGTGCTATCTCTCCGAGCCCTAGAATCTTTTTTTACAACGAAATCTTTTATATTTTTTTCTTAAAATCATGACCATTTTTTTACAAAGCCTCTTGTGATGCAAATATTAATGTTCTTGGTAGCAAATAATGAAAAATTGTAAAATAATATTTTAATCATGCTTAACTTTACATATAGAAGTTTACTTAGTCTTCTGGCAATTCACGTTACACAAATTAATTCTGAAAACCAGAAAGAATGAATGCTCACTACTTCTCGCAGTACATGCTCAAAAACATTTACACTTCTTTTATGTTAACCTAAAGGCATATCAATAATCATTTAGTTTGATTATACAGATTTTTCCTAGTACACATTTTTAATTTCTTTTGCACCACGTTCCTTTCTGCATGCAAGGCAAATGCCCTACCGTCTGGCTCCTTCTTCTCTTCTCCTTTTTTTTTTAACTTCTCCACTCATCCTTTGGGAGTGGTTTTGCTGCTAAAAACCTCCACGTGCACCGAACTTAGACTAGATCTTAGCATTAGGGCCCTAGAAACAAAGCTTTAAATTGTCTGCTGCCAGTTTAGAATTACTTTGCTGAATATTTTTGCATCTAGCAGGACCATATTTTATTTATTTATTTTTCTTTAGGTATTCACAACCTAGTACCATTAAGATTTTCACATTAAGCTACCTTAAAATCCACCACTAACTTTGGTGAGAGAAATTCGACATGGAATTGAGATACTGTAACATAACATGCATCCACAAAGTTAACAATATTGTTTAAAAAAAAAAAAGCCAACCACAATAATCTGCAACATCCTTTTTTCAATTGTTCATTTTTTAGTAGATAAGATTTTTAAATGCTTTATATGATTAGCTTTAAACCATTTTATAATTTTCAGATATGCATTATTATATTCAATATCTATATATGCTACATTAAGTTTAACTCCTCAAGTCTTATTAGTACTCCATTCTTTCTTTATAATATAACTTTTATTTTGATCATAGTGGCTTACATATTGTTGACAATAATATTTTAGGTACATATTTACATAAAATTGGGGGATTTCCATCACCAATTTGTCCTCCCTACACCTCCGTTTTTGTCCTACCTCCCATATGTTCTTCCCTCAACCCCAGGGCTGCCAGAATATGTGGTCCCCTCTGTACCTAGCCTACTACTTAGTAGTCTTGCACCTGTTTGGTCCTGGTGCCTCCCTTATTTCCCCCTCTAACTGGGGGGGGGGGCAGGACTAGCTAGTTCAAGTTACGTGGTTTTGTTTGAAGAAGAGAAAAGTAATAAACTGGGGTAAAAGTCTAATACGCCAAAAATAAGCAGAATTCCTTTAAGTTAGAAATTTAAATGCTCAAAATTTTTTCCTGACTTCCAAACCATTAGCTAATTTTTTCTTTGATATGTAAAAGACCCACTGGGTTTACTTTGCCTACACCCACATTTTCCAGCCAGGTGAGGACAATAGCCATTGCCCTGGGGGCTTAGTGAATTCTTTCAGGCTAGAGAGTTTAAAAAGCACTTTTTTTTCTTTTTTCAGCTAAAAAAGCAGCCAGTTGCCCCTATTTCTTTTTGGCCTTAACACATGGCAGGAAAGTTGGGTGATCGCAAAGTCCAGAAATTCTCCAGTAAAAATTTATCCTCGATGGCCATTGAGAAATCTGAGGTTTGTGATCTCCGACACCCTCTGCCATGTCTCTAGAATAACAAAGCTGGCTTAGCACACAATTTCTGACCTGAGGAGAGGTGGCCCCTAGAATTTCTTTCCCTGGTCAGACCAAAGAAAACATAGAATACAAAGAACCACAGACAAAAAACAGACAGTGGCGCCACACTGGAACAACCCCAATGAATGCATTCAAGTAATTTCTGCCCAATGTTCTAGTGTCAGAGTAAGTGGGGCGGATTTACTTTGCCTCATTCTAGCAAGTTTGAAATTTTCTATCACAGTACCTAATAGCAAATCACTAGGAGGGAAAATATTCCAGAGCCTATGACAATATGAAGGGCAAGCAACCCAAAAAAAGCATCGAAATTTTCTGTCTGAGAAGTGCAATTTGAAGTACAACCATAGAAAAAGAAAATGGGAAGGAATCAAACTTGTAGAATCGCCACGAAGGTGGACAGACAGAGGAGGTGGTAAGAGAGGAATCAAACGAACATTCAGAGGCACAACTGTAAAATTCACAGATTAATTTTCGACTGTAAATACCAACAGTAAGTCCAAGACAGATGGCAATGCCAATAACAACCAAGCTTGATGAGCTCCACAAATCACAGGCAGACAGTCTCTCCCAGCAGCCCAGGAATGTCTTCCCACTGCTCTTAGTGATCCCCTGGAGCGCCTCCAGGGTCATGACCTATAGCACCAGACCTTGTCAGCTCGCTACTACTCAGACTCCTCGTGGAGTAGGCAACTCGAACCCTCAGTCACAAAGTCTGCTACTACTCGGTTTCCACATCGAGTAGGAAACTCATACCCTCAGCCACTAAGCCACCACAAAGTCTGCTTCCCACTATTCACAGGATACAACATAATCTTAGACAAAGACAGACATGAAGAAAAGCACACTCACACACATCAGAACTCACCAGGCTGCCTCTTCACAGCTCAGTTCCAGGTAGGATGAGGACTCCTGGCTGGCTCGCCAATGAAAGGTCAGGACGTCCTAATCTAGCTGCCTGACGCAGAGAAATGAAGAGCCTGAGGCCCCAGCAAATGCTCCAGTAAGTCCTTTATTAATTCTGACCAGTCAGGGTCAATGCATGCCCAGAATAGGACAGAGGCAATGACCTTGTGGCTGTCCACATCCCTCCTTATAATCTATAGGACGGAAGGGGTAGTGATGACTTCCTTAGAGGCAGGACATCCGCCAAGGTAATAGGAGGTATTGGTAGGGCCGAGGTAGTAACGACTTCCTTAGGGGCGGGACATCCACCAAGGTAATATGAGGTATTGGTGGGGCGGAGGTAGTGACAACTTCCTTAAGGGCGGGACATACGCCAAGGTTGACTTCCCTTTTCAATGTCAATATCAGAATTATTTTCTTGACAATGTTTCAGCAGACTTGAAAAGTGAACCAAAGATTCTCGGTCAAAATCTTGAGCAAAAACAGATAATTTGTTTTCAAACGAAATAACTTCTTCTAACATCGAAAAAATTGTGTTTCCTTTTCGATGTAGTTTATGATTAAGCTGATTTAGATATGAAGTAACATTCACCATGAAATACAGTTTTTGAATCCACTGATCGTTTGTTAACTCTGGATAGTGAACACTCTTCTCGAGGAAAAATGTTTTTATTTCTGATAATAAGGAAGCAAAACGTTTCAAAACGTTTTCTCTTGATAACCAAATATGCTGAAAAATTGAAACCCTACAATATGGAGATGAAACAGGTAAAAGAGAAAAAACTTTTAACAATCTTTAAAAGCAAGAACAGTGTTCCAGAGAAAAGTAGTGATTTCACTGAAAGGAAAAAAAATCTATTGACACTTTAGTGTGTGCTGCAAGAAACCAAACTAAAATACACACAAAAATAAAAACGGCACTTTGTTAAAGGCATATGATATCATATCATAAAGGAATTATGATAAAGTGCCTGAAACATTTTAAAGATATTTTTATTAAAAAATTTTAAAATTGCTTTATTTAAGCACCATGGTTACAAAATTCTTAATTGTTGGGTTTCAGTCATACAATGTACACCATCCTTCACCAGTGCACCCTTCTGATACCAATTCCCTCCCATACCCTACCCTAGCCATCTCTATGGCAGGTGATTTGCTTCTCTCTCTTTCTCCCCCTTTTGACTGTGTGATTTCACTATTATTGGAGAGGTGCCTTGCCTGTTAGTTTCTTCTCCACTTTTAGTGCCAAGTTCCTGTCTAAAGTAATCAGTTCCAACTATGACTGTCTTAGTAGACCATTCTCTACTCTAGCTACACTCACCACTATTTGTAGTGAGCTAGATTTCTAACATGTGTTGTGTGGATGTGGTGAGAATGGAACTCTCATTCATTGCTGGCAGATATGTATATTGGTCCAGCCTTTCTGGAAAACATTGTGGGCATTCCTGAAAATGGTAGAAATTTGGCTTCCATATAATCCAGCAATACCACTCCTAGGGTTATACCGCAAGAACATAAAAGCACATTACAAAAATGCCCTCTGAATTTCTATATTCAGTGCAGGACTATTTATTATAGCCAGAATTGGAAAACAACCCAGGTGCCCAAGAACGAAGAGATGAGTGGCCAAAGAAACAGGTGGTTTCTACATCTACATCTACACATTGAATACTATGCAGCTTTTAGGAAAAAATGAAGTCATAAAATTTGCTTATACATTGACAGACATGATGACTATTATGCTAAGTAAAATGACACAAAAGGAAAAGGATAGACATAGAAAAATCTTACTCATTTGTGGGATAAAGGACAACAGAACATATGATAATAATACCCAGAGACAGTAGAGACATATCCTTTTAAAATTATAAATTTTTGGGGCCTAATCAATAGTATAGGGTAGGATATTTGTTTACCTTGGACTTGGCCAACCCAGATTCGATTTCTGGCATGCTATATGGCCCCTGAGCCAGCTAGGAATAATTCCTGAGTATAGAGTCAGGAGTGACCCTTGAGCATTTCTGGGTGTGTCCAAAAACAACTGAAAATAAATAAGTAAAAATAAAATTACAATTTCCTATATAGTGTCTTTAAGTTGTCCAAGATTTATAATTTTAGTAGCAGTATTTATTTATTTATTTAGTATGCTTTTCAGATTTGTAGCTTTTTTTCTAATATGTTATGATTTTTCTCTTTATTTTTATTTTTTTCTTTTTTGTTTTATTTTTAATTTTTAATTATGAGAACAAAGATGCAAAGAAAGAGGACAAGGTAAAGTTACAGTGGAAGGACAATCACCCATAAACAGAATTCTCAGTAGTCCTATTGCTGATATCTTAATTTTAAACTTTCAGCCAAAGAACATTAAGAAAAATAAAACAGAACCTATGTACAGTTGCTTTGTAACTCAAGTCCCCAGATTGTAGTACATAGTATTTCTTAGCAGCATACAAAGTAATCTAAAGACATAACACTTATATAACTCCTTAAACATTGAAGGCAAAGTCTTTTTTACATTTCCATGCACATGCATATTAGTTTAAGTCAACCTCAAAAGTTTAAATGGGGGCCCGAAGAGATAGCACAGCGGCGTTTGCCTTGCAAGCAGCCGATCCAGGACTAAAGGTGGTTGGTTTGAATCCCGGTGTCCCCTATGGTCCCCTGAGCCTGCCAGGAGCTATTTCTGAGCAGACAGCCAGGAGTAACTCCTGAGCACTGCCGGGTGTGGCCGAAAAACCAAAAAAAAAAGTTTAAATGGTTTGTTTCTCTTAAGGATTAGAGTCAAAGGAGCACAGTAAAAATGGTGTTAGAGTGGCAATTATTATTTGCATAGGCCCACCAAAATATGAGGAATATGGAACGAAAAAGCTTTGAACTAAATACAAGGAGACCCTACCCCTGAAGTTTCCTGGCATAAGACCAAATCTAGGCTTCAGGTAAACTAGTTTGTCCAATCCAGGTCATTGTCTGTAGTGCTAATACACTTTTATTTTTCACACAGTCTCTGTTGTTGGTATCATGTTTCTGTATTAAAGATCCTGGAATCTGCATATCCTATATTGCAGTCAGGATGGTGCAGAGCATCCTCTCATTTTCACCTCAAAATGAAAGGGCAATGCAAAGATCCCTGTCCTGTAAGCAGGTCGTTGTTGTTGTCAAGTCTTCTTAGTGTTAAGGGAAGTCTCTTTTGAGCATGTCCATGTCAGAGCAGTGATAGTGTCTTCCTGGTAGAGGATTGCATCCAGATGTTGTTATAAAAAACCTTGGATATTGCATAGATACCTTCCCTGGTTCAGGGGTGAATGGAGGATGCCCAATCGTCTGAAGGCTGTGCCAGGTCATTATATCAATGTTCATGGTGTAAGGCCCCATTGTACTAGAAGATTTTTGTGTTCCTATCTCTAATAGATAAGAACTTATTTGTATTTATAGTATTTTCCCATTTTAATGTGCCTATGCAAACAAGGAACAATGTCATGTGTTGTTGTAGGCTCATATGGGGGCCATAAGAACAAGTCCAACAATCCCCATGACATGGATCAATAATAAGCATTAAACTGAGGGACTCTTCCACCAAAATTCCTTATTGAACAGCTCACAAAGAGAAGACAAGATAAACAGTGGATCGAATCATCACGGTAAAAGAATATTTAGAAAGATTTATAGCTGTTAATGAAAATACACAAGGGCAGAATCTGTTGGAGAAGGAGGTCAGTCTAGGTGCCTAACAAATTAAAGAACTGAGGGTAAAGAGGGTTAATTAAGGAGAAGATAACGAATCCGAATTGGGATATGAGGGAGTAGAAGAGGCTCTGTGTAGAGGAGGAAAAATATATCAGAGGAGTTATATACATTGTATAGATGAATTGTTTATGGTCAGCTTGGCAGCGATTAACCAGGTGTGGCCTTGAAGACCCGCCTGGCATTGGGGGATCTCAGTCCCCTGGAATAAGTGGTCAGCCCTGGGGGCCATTGGCTAGCTGTCCTGCCCAGAGCCCCCAACATACCAGCTGAAGGGATACAGAAGAACTAGCATGTGGAGTCTTCCAGGTGCAGCCCTGCCTCTGTAATTTGTGGATGCATACGGAGGAATTTCCCTCCCCACCCTCCAGAGTCCAATTAACCAGGTGTGGCCCTGAAAACCCGCCTGGCGTGGGGGGATCTCAGTCCCCTGGACTAAGTGGTCATTCCAGGGGGCTATGGCTAGCTGTCCTGCCCAGAGCCCCCAACATACCAGCTGAAGAGACACAGAAGAAATGGCATGTGGAGTCTTCCGGGTGCAGCCCTGCCTCTGTAAAAATAATTTTTTAATTAATCATATTTGTTACAAAATTATTTATACTTGCGTTTCATAGAATGTACACCACCCTTCACCAGTGCACTTTCCCCACCACCATTGTCCCTTGTTTCCTTCCCCTTCACCCTCTTCTGCCTATGTCTGGGGCAGGCATTTTGCTTTTTTTACCTCTCTTTTCCTCTATGACACTGAGGTTTGCAAAATTTCCTTTATGACACCATGGTTTGCAATATTGTTAATTAAAGGGTACCATGCATGTAACTTATCCATTTTCAGCATCCAGTTCTTGTCCAGAGTGATAAGTTCCAATTATCAATGTCTTAATGTACATTTCTCTATTCTAATTGAACTCACCACGTTTTGTAGCAAGCTTCCTATCATGGACTAGTCTTCCTGTCCCTCATCCCTATTTTCTCTAGATATATTACCATATTGCCATGAATTATTCTTATATGCCACAAGTGATTATTCTGTGTCTACACATCTCCTTTTGACTCATTTCACTCAAAATAATAATCTGATGTTTTGATGTATGTACAGATGATGCACTGTGCATGGCTCAGTGTTTTTGTGTAGTCACAGAAACAGAAGTTGCACACCATACATTGTATCCACTCATATGATAGACTGGATTCAAAAAAACCCACATCCTGTACTAAACTCTGTGACAGATGACACAGTAAAGATAATTTGTGAAATTCACAATTCTGATCAAATCCAGGCTATTCACCACCATGTGTGAAAGTATGGATGCCCACGACTAGCATCTTCTCCATGAAGAAGTAAAGTGGTTGTTCAGGGGAAGGGTCTCTCTTGCCTTGTTGGCAAGACGGAAGAAGTAGTGCAGTTCCTGTGAGAGCAGAACTCTGATTTTGTACAGCCGCAGTTGGACAAGGAATGGGTAGCTAAGCTTATGTATTTGGCAAACATTGTTCATTTTCTCTATTAATTTTCATTTTCCCTATTAATATTTCTCTGCAAAGAAAGGGAGGAACCACTGAATTCTGTTGGATCTCAGATGCCAGCACCCCTATCTGCCTCTCTACTGCGCTGTGCTGCATTTTCAGCCTGATTTCGTCCTGTGTGTGGCTCATCTGCAGACGGTCCACCTTCCTGTGAGCCTTCCATGGAGGTGAGTCAACACGCCCAGAAAGGGCAGAGCCAGAGGAGCACAGCCAATCCACTTCGCTTCGCAACCATGCACATCATTTAGCCAATGAATACAACCACAACATGTAGAAAAACCCACAATACAAGTGTGACAATGGGGAAACAACACAGGCCAGCACCAGACATAGAGAATGAGAATGGCAACTCTGATGACTTGAACATGACCAACCAACTAGTCAGACTCTCAGATAAGTAGTTTAGAGTCGCAATATGGAAGATATTCAAAGAACTCAAACAAAGTATAGAAGAGAGCAATAATAAGAATCAAGAGAATATGAAATAGAAGTCTAAGATAAGCTCAACAGAAACAACTTAAGAATCATTGGTGTCCCAGAGACCCAGGAAGAAAATTTCCAGGAAAAATCAATGGTCAAGAACATCATTAAAGAGAAACTACCAGAGCTAATGAATACATGCGATCAAATCCTGCATGTCCGAAGAGTACCAACTAAAAGAGACCCCAGAAAAAAAACACCCCAAGACACATCCTAGTCACAATGATGAATCCCACAGAAAGAGACAGAATTCTGAAAACAGAAAGATCAAAAAGGGAAATTACATTCAAGGGAGCATCCTTGAAATTTACTGCAGACCTGTCACTGGAGACACTCAAGGCCAGAAGGAGTGGTGGGACACAGTGACAAAACTCAATGAAATAAATGCTTCGCCTAGAATACTGCACCCAGCTAAAACTCACTTTCAGGTTTGAAGGAACAATACATGGTTTCAGAGACAAAAAAACAGCTCAGAAACTTTACAGACTCAAAACCATTCTTAAAAGAAAAACTGAACGGCCTACTTTAAGACAAGACTGACCAACAGACACACCAAACTTCAATATAAAGATGGCACCAACTCCCAGGACAATTCTTTCTCTCAATGTAAATGGACTAAATGCACCAGTTAAGAGACACAGAGTGGCTAAATGGATCAAAAAAACTCAATCCAACCTTCTGCTGCCTACAAGAAACGCACCTGAATAGTCAGAACAAACATAGACTCAAAATAAAAGGCTGGAGGAAAATCATCCAAGCAAACAACACCCACAAAAAAGCTGGAGTGGCCATACTAATATCAGATGATGCAAACTTTATACTTAGGAAAGTTGTAAGGGACAAAGATAGACATTTTGTATTAATCATGAAATATGTACAGTAGGAAGAAATCACTCTCCTAAAAATATATGGACCTAATGAGGGGCCAGCAAAATATTTAATAAAATTGTTGACAAATCTGAAAAATAATATAAATAACAACACAATAATTGAGGGAGACCTCAACACGGCATTGACAACACTTGACAGGTCAACCAGATTGAAACGCAAAAACAATATACTACACCTGAACAGAGAAATGGAAGAAAGAGACCTATTAGATATATACAGGACACTCTACCCCCAGAAGCCTGGATACACATTTTTCTCTAATATACATGGGACATTCTCCAGGATAAACTACATGCTTTTACATAAAACATACCTCCATAATATCAAGAGGATAGAAGTTTTGTAGGCTACCATTGCTGACCACAAAGCCGTGAAATTATATGTGAACTACAAAGAGACTGAGGAGAAAAACTTTAATACCTGGAAGTTAAACAGCCTAATACTGAATAACCAGTGGGTACGAGAGGAAATCAAAGAGGAAATCAAAACCTTCCTGAAAACAAATGACAATGAAGACACAAACTATCAGAACCTATGGGACACAGCGAAAGCAGTACTGAGAGAAAAATTTATAGCTTTGCAAGCACACATCAGGAAATAAGAATAGCATACCTGAATAGCTTAATGAAACAGCTCATAGAATTAAAAAGTGCTCAACAAAAGGACCCAAAAATAGGGAGACAGAAGGAAATAACAAAGCTGAGAGCAGAAATAAACGAAGTGGAAACCCAAAAAACAATCCGAAAGATCAATGAAAGCAGAAGTTCGTTCTTTGAAAAAATAAACAAGATTGATAGACCACTGGCAAAACTAACAAAGAAAGAGAGAGAGAAACTTGATAACTCATATGAGGAATGAAAAAGGAGAGATCACCACTGATTTGACAGTAATCAGGTTAATCAGAAAGGGTAATCAGAAACTACTTTGAGAAACTCTACGCCGCTAAAAATAAAACCTGGAAGAAATGGATAAATTCTTGGACTCATAATCTTACACGGTTGAAGGAAGAGGATGTAGCATATCTAAACATCCCCATCACTATTGATGAAATTAAAATGGTAATCAAATGTCTGCCAAAAACAAAAGCCAGGGCCCAGATGGATTCACTAATGAATTCTTTCAAACTTTCCAAGAGGAACTACTACCAATCCTGGCAAGACTTTTTCATGAAATTGAAGAAACAGAAACACTTCCAAGTAGCTTTTATGAAGCCAACATCACCTTGATACATAAACCAGACAGAAATGCTATGAAAAAAGAAAATTATAGACCAATATCGCTGATGAATACAGATGCAAAGATCCTCAACAAAATCCTGGCAAATAGGATTCAATGCCTCATTAAGAAGATCATCCACTATGATCAAGTAGGTTTCATCCCAGGATGCAAGAAATGTTTAACATCCGTAAATCTATCAACATAATACACAACATCAACAACAAGAAAAATAAAAAACATGTGATCATATCAATAGATGCAGAGAAAGCATTTGAAAAGGTCCAACACTCATTCTTGATCAAAACTCTCAGCAAGATGGGAATGGAAGGAACCTTTCTCAATATAGTGAAGGCCATCTACCACAAGCCAATGGCAAATATTATCCTCAATGGAGAAAAACTAAAAGCCTTCCCTCTAAATTCTGGCACAAGACAAGGCTGTCCTCTCTCACCACTCCTATTCAACATAGCACTGGAAGTACTCGCTATAGCGATTAGGCAAGAAAAAGATATCAAGGGAATCCAGATAGAAAAGGAAGAAGTCAAGCTCTTACTGTTTGCAGATGACATGACACTCTACCTATAAAACCCTAAAGACTCTACCAAAAAGCTTCTAGAAACAATAGACTCATATAGCAAGGTGGCAGGCTACAAAATTAACACACAAATATCAATGGCCTTTCTATACACCAATAGTAATAAGGAAGAAAAGGACATTAAGAAAACAACCCCATTCACAATAGTGCCACACAAACTCGAATATCTTGGAATCAACTTGGCGAAAAATATGAATGACCTATACAAAGGAAACTATAAAACTCTGCTCCAAGAAATAAGAGAGGACACACAGAAATCGAAGCACATACCCTGCTCATGGATTGGCAGGATTGACATCATTAAAATGGCAATACTCCCAAAGGCATTATATAGATTTAATGCTATCCCTCTAAAGATACCCATGAGATTCTTCAAAGAAGTGAATCAGGCACTTTTGAAATTAGTTTGGAACAATAAACACCCTATAATAGCTAAAGCAATCATTAGGAAAAAGAATATGGGAGGAATAACTTTCCTCAACTTTAAACTGTACTACAAAGCAATAGTTATCAAAACAGCATGGTATTGGAATAAGGACAGGCCCTCAAATCAGTGGAATAGGCTTGAATACTCAGAAAATGTTCCCCAGACATACAATCACCTAATTTTTAATAAAGGAGCAGGAAATCCTAAATGGAGCAGGGAAAGCCTCTTCAACAAGTGGTGTTGGCACAACTGGATAGCCACTTGCAAAAAATTGAATTTAGACCCCCTGCTAACATCATGTACAAAGGTAAAGTCCAAATGGATAAAAGACCTCGATATCAGACCCAAAACCATAAGACATATAGAACACATAGGCAAAACACTCCATGACATTGAAACTAAAGGCATGTTCAAGGAGGAAACTGCACTCTCCAAGCAAGTGAAAGCAGAGATTAATAGATGGGAATATATTAAGCTGAGAAGCTTCTGCATCTCAAAGGAAATAGCGCCCAGGCTAGAAGAGCCACCAACTGAGTGGGAGAAACTATTCATCCAATACCTATCAGATAAGGGGCTAATCTCCAAAATATACAAGGCACTGACAGAACTTTACAAGAAAAAAATTTATTCCCCTCCAAAAATGGGGAGAAGAAATGAACAGACACTTTGACAAAGAAGAAATACAAATGGCCAAAAGACACATGAAAAAATGCTCCACATCACTAATCATCAGGGAGATGCAAATCAAAACAACGATGAGATACAACCTCACACCACAGAGAATGGCTCACATCACAAAGAATGAGAACAAGCAGTGTTGGCGGGGATGTGGAGAGAAAGGAAATCTTATCCACTGCTGGTGGGAATGCCGTCTAGTTCAACCTTTATGGAAAGCAATATGGAGATTCCTCCAAAAACTGAAAATCGAGCTCCCATACGACCCAGCTATAACACTCCTAGGAATATATCCTAGGAACACAAAAATACAATACAAAAACCCCTTCCTTACACCTATATTCATTGCAGCACTATTTACCATAGCAAGACTCTGGAAACAACCAAGATGCCCTTCAACAGACGAATGGCTAAAGAAACTGTGAAATAAGTCAGAGAGAGAGAGAAAAACGCAGAACGGTCTCACTCATCTATGGGTTTTAAGAAAAATGAAAGACACCCTGGTAATAATAATTTTCAGACACAAAAGAGAAAAGAGCTGGAAGTTCCAGCTCACCTCAGGAAGCTCACCACAAAGAGTGATGAGTTTAGTTAGAGAAATAACTACATTTTGAACTGTCCTAATATTGAGAATGTATGAGGGAAATGTAGAGCCTGTTTAGGGTACAGGCGGGGGTTGGGTGGGGAGGAGGGAGATTTGGGACTTGGGTGATGGGAATGTTGCACTGGTGATGGGTGGTGTTCCTTTTATGACTGAAACCCAAACACAATCATGTATGTAATCAAGGTGTTTAAAAAAAAAATTAAAAAAAAAAAAAAGAGTTCCTTTCTCTCCACATCCCCGCCAACACTGTTGATTCTCATTCTTTGTGATGTGTGCCATTCTCTGTGGTGTGAGGTGGTATCTCATCGTTGTTTTGATTTGCATCTCCCTGATGATTAGTGATGTGGAGCACTTTTTCATGTGTCTTTTGGCCATTTGTATTTCTTCTTTGTCAAAGTGTCTGTTCATTTCTTCTCCCCATTTTTTGATGGGATTAGATGTTTTTTTCTTGTAAAGTTCTGTCAGTGCCTTGTATATTTTGGAGATTAGCCCCTTATCTGATGGGTATTGGGTGAATAGTTTCTCCCATTCAGTGGGTGGCTCTTGTATCCTGGGCACTATTTCCTTTGAGGTGCAGAAGCTTCTCAGCTTAATATATTCCCATCTGTTAATCTCTGCTTTCACTTGCTTGGAGAGTGCATTTTCCTCCTTGAAGATGCCTGTAGTCTCAATGTCCTGGAGTGTTTTGCCTATGTGCTGTTCTATATATCTTATGGTTTTGGGGCTGATATCGAAGTCTTTAATCCATTTGGATTTTACCTTCGTACATGATGTTAGCTGGGGGTCTAAGTTCAATTTTTTGCAAGTGTCTATCCAATTGTGCCAACACCACTTGTTGAAGAGGCTTTCCCTGCTCCATTTAGGGTTTCCTGCTCCTTTATCAAAAATTAGGTGATTGTATGTCTGGGGAACATTTTCTGAGTATTCAAGCCTATTCCACTGATCTGAGGGCCTGCACTGGTGAGGGGGGGGGTGTTCTTTACATGACTGAAACCCAAATACAACCATGTATGTAATCAAGGTGTTTAAATAAAATATAAAAAAAGTGGTATAGGAAGGATTTTTCTTTTCAATGTTTTGGAAGAGCCTGTGGATCAGTGATAGTAATTCTTCTCGAAATGTTTGATAGAATTCACCTGTGAAACCATCTGGACCTGAAATTTTGTTCTTGGGGAGTTTCTTAATTACTGTTTTGATTTCTGCAGATGTGATTGGTCTATTTATGCTTTCTACATCCTCCTATTGTCTTGGAAGATGACATTTTCCCAGAAATCTGTCGGTTTTTTCTGGGTTCTCTAATCTGACTGAATATAGTTGTTCATAAATCCTCATGATGTGTTTTCTCTAATCTGACTGAATATAGTTGTTCATAAATCCTCATGATGTGTTTTCTCTAATCTGACTGAATATAGTTGTTCATAAGTCCTCATGATGTGTTGAATTTCTTGGAGTGATAGTGGAGTATTGAAATCTCTGACTACTATCACATTTCCTTCCATATGTTTCTCCAGATTTGCAAGTAAATGTCTTACATATCTTGCTGGATCTGCATTTGGTATATTAACATTTACCAGAGTTAGTACTTCTTGGTCTAGTGTTCCCCTGATCAGTAAGTAGTGACCCTCTTTGTCTCTGATCACTTTCCTGAGGTTGAATGCAATTTGCTCTGATATAAGAATGGCTGTCCCAGCTTTTTGTTTTGTTTTGTTTTCCATTAGCTTGAATAATTGTCTCTGGATATTATTTTTTATTTTTGTTAAATCTCACAGTTAAGTGAGACTATTCTATTTCTCTTTTTCATTCTATCATATTTACTTCAGCATAATAGTTTCCATGTCCATCATTTCATGACTTCATTTTTTCTGATGGCTGCATAGTATTCCATTCTGTATATGTATCTTCAGTCATTCATCTGTTGTTTGGCATTTGTGTTGTTTCCAGATTCTTGCCATTCCTTGTTTGTTTTGGGAGGGTTTTTTATTGTTTGGGTTTGTTTTTGTTTTTTTTTTTTTTTTTTGCTTTTGGGGCCACACCTGGTGATGCTCAGTGTTACTCCTGGCTATGTGATCAGAAATCGCTCCTGGCTTAGGGCACCACTGGGATGCCGAGAGATTCAACTGCGGTCTGACCTAGGTTAGTGCATGCAAAGCATATATCCTACCACTTTTGCCACTGCTTTAGCCCAAGATTTTGGCTATCCTAATAGCACTACAATAAATATAGTGTACAGAAGAAATTTTTGTATATTGTTTTTGTATTTATAAGGTATATCTCTAGGAATAGAATAACTGGATCATATGAAGCTCAATTTTGGGTAAAATTTTTAAGTCAGAGAAAGGAAGGTCCTCTGTCTGTGCCATCAGGCTGGAGAAATCTGCCCCTGCCAGAGTGGTTACCAACTGCGAGAAACTGTGAGAGTGTCACCTGTGCATGTTTTTCTTTTCTTTCCTTTTTTTTTTTTTAGTTCTTTTTTGGTTTTAGAGGGCGAGAGAGGGGAGAGAGAGGGAGCAGGAGAGCAGGGGAGAGGGAGAGAGGAGAGACTGTGTTTGCATGTTTTTCTATGTCCTGTATCCTGAACTTCTCCTGAGTGGGCTGAAAGGGGCCTAGCAAAATTGCTCTCCTAGAGTTGCTTGGGGCCGGAAAACCAAGGGACACTGAGTCTCCAAGTGAAAACCGGCAATAGAGATAGCTGGCAGAAAGGCAGGTCCTCTGTTTGTGTCAACAGGTTGGAGAAATCTACCCCAGCCTGAGTGTTTATCAACTGTGAGAGACTGTGAGTGTCACCTGTGCATGTTTTTCTACTGTGTCGATACAGGCAGGTGGTGAGGTTGGGGAGAAGGAAGATTTGGGACATTGGTGATGGGAATGTTGCACTGGTGAAGAGGAGTGTTCTTTACATGACTGAAACCCAACCATAATCATGTTTGTAATCAAAGTGTTTAAATAAAGATATTAAAAAAATAAAAAAAATTTAAGTCAACATATATAAATAGTGTTTAAAGACATACTTGCATTAAGGGTATAGAAAGTCGTTGTATACTCACAATCCTTGTGACCCGAGACTATTTATAACATAATTATAAACCATTATCAATTTGATAAGTCTAGGAAATTTTTGTTATTCAAGTTTTTCTTATGGAATGGCTTTTTATTTCTCATACAGAAATTATATTTGAATGTACACAAGGTATAAATATAAAATTTAATAACATACCTTTAGAGTTTTAGTGTATGTTTTTAATCTTCTCAGTTTTTGTTGGGGGAGGGCAATACCCAATTGTGCTCAGAGCTTAATCTTGGCTCTGTGCTCAAGGATCACTCCTGGGCCTCAGGGTACCATATGTAGTATCAGGGATAAAATTCAGGGATCTAATTGAAGTCAGAGTACACAAGGCATGTGCCTTAAATTCTGCACTATTTATCTGGTATCTAGTTTTTTATTCTTACCACGAATTAACCACTTCCCTCTTTTCTAGTTCTTCAGTTTGGTTTTTCATAATTGACCTATTTGTTTATAGCTGAGTTTCATCTTTCCTGTAAGACTAGGCAGTGTTATTTTTATAACCAAATTATTAATGATTTTTCTTAATACCAGTAAATGAATTAATTTTAATTGATTTGATTGCAATTTTTAGCTTACAGAAAGTTCCAATAATATGTGGCATATTTCGTTCCTTTCCATTATGTTAATTGGTATATGTTCTTAGTTTTGTACGTGTCATTATATAACCACTGTAGATTTTTGAAAAAAAAAAAAAAAGTAAGATTTAGAGGCCAGCTATAGTTCTCAGGTGTATTGTGAGGCTTAAGGTTCAATCACTAAAACTATAAAATAAATCTATATCTGGAGGCTAAATTCTACAGATCTTTAAAAGGTAGAGATAATTTTTTTAGATGGTCAAGTTTTGTTTGCTTTTTGGTGGTTTTTTTTGGGGGGGGGAGTCATCTCTCAGTGTTCAGGAGATCTGCGTCAGTCAGGCTGAGGGGACAATACAAGGGCCTTAAAATGCAGTGTGGCTCAGGTCTCCAGTTACTAAGGGGTAGCAAGGCCATCCTGAAAATGCTCAGGGCCCTCTGGGATCACACCTGTTGGTTATGGAAACATTTGAGGTTGTTTCTTGCTATGCCATATCTAAAGGGATTATGTGATAGGGGGATCAAACCATGCATAGCTTCACAAAAAGGGAGTACCTTCTCTCTAGATTTTCTTTTTAAGTTATGATTTTAATTATAATACTGTAAATATTTTTAACAGCCTGGAAAGAATAGTCTTATAAGTTCTTTCTCTCTGTTTACTTACTCTCAAAACTTGCAGTCAAATGCTTGTCTTTGGTGTTTACCTTTTTAAGTTTATTACTTGTGGGGGTCTGTGAGGTAGTGCAATGGCTCCTGCCTTGAAATCTGCAAACTCAATCCCAGATACCTATGAATGTGCTGAGTACATCCTGCCCATTCTGTTGTCAAGGATTCCTGGAACCCTAGACATTTCCACCAATGTCTCAGGCAAGTGTCTGTGAGTGCCAAAAAACTGATGTGAGAAATTGTAGCTAAATGTGTACTCCATACCAAATGTGTAGCTGCCAGCAGTCATCATATCAGTCACTGAGTGAAGGGGAGAAATTAATTACATTTTTAAAAATTAAAAGCAGGGGCTGGAAAATAGGACAGTGATTAGAGTACATGCCTAGCATGCACTCAACCCATGTGTGGGTTCTTTTCCAAAATTACATGCCTCCTCCCCCCAGGTAACACTGGGTGCAGCTCTGGAGGCCAACCAACACTACTGGGTGGCCTCTATACCCACAGAACTGCAGAACTGTTCAGATTCTAGGGCCCCTGCAATAGACCTTCAGTTTAGCAGGCCAAGGTTGTAAGATCTCTGGGCCTTCTGAACTCCAAAAAATAATAAAAACAATAATAAATACATTTTGGGTCTTTAATTTTTATTTTTCAGTTATTATTTTCCTTTCATCTCTATAAATAATTTTTATTGTGACCAACATGAATTACAAATCTTTCAAAGATCTTTCAAATCTTTGTACATATGCGGTACATAGTGGCATTGAAACAGGTATCCCACCACCAGTGTTGTCCTCCCTTCATCCCAGTTCCCAGCATCCCCCTCCTTTGCACCCCAGACTGCTAGTGTAACTGGTTCACTCTGTGTATAGCTTGTAGAAGATTGACTATTGATTCTGTTGTCATTGACTTTGGGTTTGGTGTTTAAGTCTCATCCTTTTTATTTCTACTTATTGTACTTACAATTGTTTGGTTCTGGTACCATCCATTTTTCTTTCCCCTCAATTTATGAGGCAGAACAAGATGATTCAAGTTATATGGTTCTGTTTTAAATTTCAGGTAGTTTACTATCATACCATAGTGCTCTTTATTTAAGTTTGCTTTTAAGAAAGCAATCTAGATGCTCAAGACCCCATAGGTGACTTTTAATGGTGTAGACTACTCTTAAAGTACTCATTATCACATGGCTTTGTTTTCTAGACTTAAAAAGTATGATTGTTTTTAAGAATACTCTATACACAATCAAAACCTGAAAGCCTTCCTTCAGTAAAGTCTAGCTTCACCAATGATGATTAGCCTAGAATATGAAAAATCTTTACATCTGACTTTCCAGCTTTATATTTTTTAAGTGTTCTAACCCATTTCACCCAGGTCAGCTTTTCAACTGTAACCCAGGAATTGCTCCCCAATGTGTGTCTATGTGTGTGCATCAGTGAGTGTGTTGGACTTCTCAATGTGTGTCTAATGCCAGTCTGTAAGATATATTAATATCTGTCTATGTTGTATATTGCCCTTCCCCTGTTATATATACCCCCTTTTTCTTCTCTTCGCTTACCACATTACAAATTCTTTTTCCAGCCCTTCACTCTTTCAACTCCAATCTGTTATTTCCTCCTATATAATCATTTTTATCTTTAGTTCTTAACTTCTCATAAAGTGGAATGTTCTCCCCACCCTAGCCAGCTGCCAACCAGCTCTCAAAGCGAAAAGATTCTTAGCCTTCCTTGCCTCAGCCCAAGAAGAAACTGCCACTGCTGCTGCTGCTGGATTACTCCTGGCAGCCCTATTTCTTCAAACTCCCTTACTGTGGACTATTGTTTGCTACCAGATTCAGTTTCAGAGAAGCCCCCAACTCTGGGACGTTTCCTGATATCTGACTGCTGGGAGCCATTTTTCAGACTCCACAAACCATATCATAGGCTGAAGCTGTGCTCTGTATTTTATAACCTCCCCACAATTTCAAAAGACTTAAAGGGGACATCTATATCTCCTTCAAATATTTCTTTAAATGTATTTTCTTATTAGATATAATTCTTATTGTCTATCTTCATATGTAGCAGTAGTTTGTTTTTGTTTTGGTTTATGGGCCACACCCGGTGACACTCAGGGGTTACTCCTGGCTACGCACTCAAAAACCGCTTCTGGCTTGATGGACCATATTGGACATAGGGAGATCAAACCAGGCTCAGTCCTAGACTATTGAGTGCAAGGCAGACACCTTATGCCCTGTGCCACTGCTCCAGACCCTGGAGCTATAGTTTTTATTATTCCTTTTTTTGGATCAATTTAGCAGGAAATTATGTATAAATTTAATGCGATCCCTCTATAGATACCCATGACATTCTTTAAAGAAGTGGATCAAACACTGATGAAGTTCATCTGGAACAATAAACACCCTCGAATAGTTAAAGCACTCCTACAGAAAAGGAAAATAGGAGGCATTAATTTCCCCAACTTTAAACTGTACTACAAAGCAATAGTTATCAAAACAGCGTGGTTTTGGAATAAAGACTGACCCTCAGATCAGTGGAATAGGCTTGAGTTCTCAGAGAACGTTCCCCAGACATACAATCACCTAATTTTTGACAAAGGAGCAAGAAATCCTAAGTGGAGCAGGGAAAACCTCTTCAACTAGTGGTGTTGGCACAATTGGATAGCCACTTGCAAAAAAGCGAACATAACCCCCCAGTTAACATCATATACGAAGGTAAAATCCAAATGGATTAAAGACCTTGATATCAGACCTGATAACATAAGGTATATGGAACAACACGTAGGTAAAACACTCCATGACATTGAGACTAAAGGCAACTTCAAGGAGGAAACTGCACTTTCCAAACAAGTGGAAGCAGAGATAAACAGATGGGAATACATTAAGCTGTGAAGTTTCTGCACCTCAAAGGAAATAGTGCCCAGGATACAAAAGCCACCCACCATGTGGGAGAAACTATTCACCCCATACCCACTAGACAAGGGGCTAATATCCAAAATATACAGGGCACTGACAGAACTTTACAAGAAAAAAACATCTAATCCCATCAAAAAATGGGGAGAAGAAATTAATAGACACTTTGATCAAAAAGAAATACAAATGGCCAAAAGGCACATGAAAAAATGCTCCTCATCACTGATCATCAGGAAGATGCAAATCAAAACAATGATGAGATACCATCTCACACCACAGAGATTGGCACACATCACAAAGAATGAGAACAATCAGTGCTGGAGGGGATGTGGAGAGAAAGGAACTCTTATCCACTGCTGGTGGGAATGCCGTCTAGTCCAACCTCTATGGAAAGCGATATGAAGATTCCTCCAAAAACTGGAAATTGAGCTCCCATTCGACCCAGCTATTCCACTCCTAGGAATATATCCTAGGAACACAAGAATACAATACCAAAAAACCTTCCTCTCACCTATATTTATTGCAGCACTATTCACAATAGCCAGGCTCTGGAAACAACCAAGATGCCCTTCAACAGACGAATGGTTAAAGAAACTGTGGTACATGTACACAATGGAATATTATGCAGCTGTCAGGAGAGATGAAGTCATGAAATTTTCCTATACATGGATGTACATGGAGTCTATTATGCTGAGTGAAATAAGTCAGAAGGAGAGAGAGAGAGACGCAGAATAGTCTCACTCATCTATGGGTTTTAAGAAAAATAAAAGTCATTTTTGTAACAATCCTCAGAGACAATGAGAGGAGGTCTGGAACTTCCAGCTCACTTCATGAAGCTCACCACAAAGAGCAGAATGGAATAGAACAGACCAAATTTCTTGCTCTCAATTAGCTTATATTGTACTCTAATATTTTAACAACCAGAAGAAGCAGGCATTTCTCACAAAACTCATTTAGATGCCTACAATGACAAGAAGTATGTCAGTAGGTATTTCAAATGGGCCTGGCGCCCACATTCTGTAAAGGACCCACCAACACCACACTCAAGAGGCTTGTGGATGTCTCAGTTTGTTCCAGCAAAAGAGTTGCACACAAAGACTTGTAATAATAAACTCTTAGATTAACAAGTCTTGATTAATAAATGCTTGCTTTTATAAAAAAAAAAAGACTTGACCTATAAACTATTCTATTCCAAAGGGGAGACAATTTAGAACATGGCTAGAGAAAGTCATGATTTCTATTGTGAGTCACTTGTCACCCAGAAAATTCAAGTTTTCCAGAAAATTTTGAAAGCCAATAAAAATTTTTGTAGCAATGACTTTAAAGTAGTAATAGCATGCAGAGCCTGTGGGATGAGGCACAGAATTTAGTGTCTACATTTTAAGCAACCTTCTCCATTTCCACCTCCTTCTAGATCTATGACCTTCAGTAAGTGACTTTGTCTCATTCAGGATTATGAGGATTTAATCAGCTGTGCCAAAAAAAAAAAGGACTGAGGACAACAATTCCTTGCAGATAGAACAAAGCTCAGTAGCTGCTGCTTTGTAAGTACAATATTGATTAAATACACATAGTAATTATAAAGTGTTTAAAAATAAATTCGCATAGATGCCTTTGGAAGTGTCACTGTGCTAGAGAGAAAGTTAAGTCAGTAACATGATAATTTTCATTCAACAATCGAGAAAACTGAGATTCAAACTCACTGATTCGATACTGCAAACTCTTAAATCATACTCTTCTGTCTGCCACATGTAAACAAACTTTAGGTTAGGATAGGCCAAAATCAAATTTTCAAAAAGTATTTATGCCAAATCTTGATATTTCGTGAATAACAGATTCTTTGACTGAATGAAGAAACTTTAGAAGAAATAACCCTAAGTTAATACGGTGGCCCCAATGTCATGCATGACACCACATGAGAGAGAAACAGGATAAGCAGGGATAGTCTGTATTCGAGACAGACATTCTACATTTCTCACTCATTAAGATAGTCATAATAGCTGTTAGTGAAGTTTTTTTCCCTAACTTCACTCACCACCCTTTGTGATGAGCTTCATATTGTGAGCCGGCCTTTCCAGCCCTCATAATGTCCTTAATCTTTTTTAAAACACATAGTGACACTATTCTGTGTCTAATTCTCTTCCTCTAACATATTTCACTCAGCATAATGAATTCCATGTATATCCACGTATAGAAAAATTTCATAACTTCATCTCTCCTAATATTCCATTGTGTATAGATATTGCACAGTTTTTTAGCCATTTGTCTGTTGAAGGGCATCTTGGTTGTTTCCAGAGTCTGGCTATTGTAAATAACACTGCAATGAATATAGGTGTGAAAAAGGTATTTTTGAATAGTATTTTTGTTTTCCTAGGGTATATCCCTAGGAGTGTATAGCTGGATCATATAGAATCTCAATTTCCAGGTTTTTGAAGAATCTGCATATTGTTTTACATAAAGGCTGGACTAGACTGAATTCCTACCAGCAGTCAATAAGAGTTCCTTTCTCTCTACAGCCCTGCCAGCATTGTGTGTGTGTGTGTGTGTGTGTGTGTGTGTGTGTGTGTGTGTGTGTGTGTGATGTGTTTCAGTCTCTGTGGTGTGAGATGGTACCTCACTGTTGTTTTGATTTGCTTCTTCCTGATGATTAGTAATGTGGAGAATTTTTTCATGTGTCTTTGGGCCATTTGTATTTCTTCTTTAGGGGAGGGTCTGTTCATTTCTTCGCCCCATTTTTTGATGGGTTAAATTTTTTTTTACTTGTTAAGTTTTGTTAGTACCTGTATATCTTTGATATTAACCCCTTTTGTGATGGGTATTGGGTGAATAGATTCTAATAGTTTCTCCCATTCTGTGGGTGAGTTTTGTATTCTAGTAACTATTTCCTTTGAGGTGCAGAGCTTCTAAGCATAACATATTCCCATCTGTTTATCTCTGCTTCCACTTGTTTGGAGAGTGCTGTTTTCTCCTTGAAGATGCCTCAATGTCAAGAATTGTTTTACCTACGTATTGTTCTTTAGATCTTATGTTTTCAAGCCATTTGGATTTAACCTTTGTGCATGATGTTAGATGAGGGACTGTGTAAGCTTTTTTGGAAGTGGCTGACTAGTTGTGCCAACACCACTTGTTGAAGAACCTTTACATGCTCCATTTTGCATTTCTTGCCCCTTTATCAAAGATTAGTTGACTGTACATCTGGGGAACATTATCTGAATACTCGTCTATTCCACTGATCTGAAGGTCTGTCTTTATTTCAATACCAAGCTGTTTTAATAACTATTGTTTTGTATTACAATTTAAAATTGGAGAAAGTAATACCTGCCATATTTCTTTTCCCAAGGATTATGTTAGCTATTCGTGGGTGTTCCAAAGGAATTTCAGGAGTTTTTAATCCACTTCATAATGTCATGGGTATTTTTAGAGAGATTGCATTAAATATGAATGATGTGTTGGGGATTGTTGCCATATTAATGATATTAACCCTGCCAAGCCATGAGCAGGGTATGTGTCTCCATTACCTGTGTTCTATCATTTCTTGAAGCAGGGCTTTGTAGTTTTCTTTGTATAGGTCTTTCACCTCTTTAGGTATGTTGACTTCAAGATATTTGAGTTTGTGTGACACTAATGTGAATGAGATTGTCGTTTTAATGTCTATCATTATTGGTGTATAAGAAGCCATTGATTTTTTTAAATAATTTATTGTGACCAAAGTGAATTACAAATTTTTCACAGTAATATTTAAGTTTCATAGTGACAATAAAGTAGGTTCACTCCACCACCAGTGTTGTCCTCCCGAGACACCTGTTCCCAGTATGCATCCCATATCTCCCATATGTTAATTTTGTGGCCTGCTAGTTTGCTATATAAATATATTGTTAAGTAGAAGCTTTATGTAGAATATTTAGGGTTTTCTAATTATAATAGCATGTCATCTGCAAACAGTGAGAGCTCAACTTCTTCCTTTCCTAGATGCATGCCCTTGATATCATTTTCTTGCTTAATCACTAGGGCAAGTATTTCCAGTACTATATTGAATAGGAGTGGTGAGAGAGGGCAGTCTTGTATCTCCCTTGAGAATAATATTTGCCATTGGCTTGTGATACATGGCCTTGACTATACTGAGAAAAGTTTCATTTCCATCTTGATGAGAATTCTTTTCAAAAATGGGTGTTCTCAAATGGAAAGATCCTCTGTTTTGGCAGCATCTCTGTCTGGTTTTGGTATCAAAGTGATGTTAGCTTCATAAAAAATATTTTGAAGTGTTCCTGTTTCTTCAATTTTATGAAAGAGCCTAAGAAGAATTGGTGGTAGTTCCTCTTGAGAGTTTTGAAAGAATTCATTAGTGAACCCATCTGGGCCTAGATGTTTGTTTTTTGCAAAACTTTTGATTACCATTTTAATTTCCTCAATAAAGATAGGGCTATTTAGATATGATGCATCATCTTTATTCAACAATGGAAGGTTATAAGAGTTCAAGATTTTATCTATTTCTTCCAGGTTCTCATGTTTTGTGGCATAGTTGCTCAAAATAGTCTCTGATTAACCTTTGAATCTCTGCAATATCTACAGTCATCTCCACCATTTCATTTCTAATTCTTTATCAAATTTCTCTCTTGCTTTCTTTGTGAGTTTTGCCAGCAGTTTATCAATCTTGTTTATTATTTCAAAGAACCAACTTTTACCTTTGTTGAACTTTCAGTTTGCTTTTTGGACTTCCATTTCATTGACTTCTGCTCTAAGATTTGTTGTTTCCTTCTGCCTACCTATTTTTGGCTCCTTTTACTGATCATTTTTTAATTTTATAAGTTGTGTCACTAATCTATTCATGTAGGCCCCTTTCTTTGCAATTTGTGCTTGCAAAGCTATAAATTTTCCTCTCAGTAAGCTTTTGCTGCATCCCAGAAATTCTGATCATTTGTGTCTTCATTGTCATTTTTTAGCAGGAATGTTTAATTTCTTCTTTAGTTTCATCTCTGACCACTGGTTGTGCATTAGTAAGCTGTTTAATTTCCAGGTATTAAAGTTTTACTCTGTGTCTCTTTGTAGTTGATGTTTAATTTCTTTGCCTTGTGATCAGCAGTTGCAATCTACATGATTTCTATCCTCTTGATTAAATGGAGGTATGCTTTATGTGCCAGCATGTGGTCTATTCTGGAGAATGACCTATGTGCATTGGAATAGAATGTATATCTAGGTTCTGGTGATAGAGTGCCCTACGTAAATCTACTAGACCACTTTCTTCCATTTCTCTTTTCAGAGCTAGTATATTTTTGTTTGGTTTCAATTGGGTTAATGGGTGACAGGACAGTGTTGAAATCTCCCACAATTATTGTGTTACTTTGATGTTTTCTCTCAGATTACTCAATAATTGTGTTAAATATTTTGCTGGTCAATCATTGGGTGCATATGTCTAAGGGTGTGAAATCTTCCTGTTATACATATCTCTTGATTAGTAAGCAATGTTCATATTTGTCCCTTACAACTTTTGTGAGTCTAAAGTTTGTGTCATGACATTACCATGGTCTCTCCAACTTTTTTTAACAGAGTTGTTTGTTTGAGTAATTTTTCTCCAGTCTTTGACTGTGAGTCTATGTTTGCTCTGACTATTCAGGTGTGTTTCTTGTAGGCTACAAAAGGTTTAATTCAGCTTTTTCATCCATTTAGCCATTATATGTCTTTTTAAAGGTGTATTTAGTTCATTTTCATTGAGAGATATAACTGTCATGGGATTTAGTGCCATCATTGTGTAGACGTTTGGTGTGTCTGTCAATCTTGTCTTAAATTAGACCTTTCAGTTGTTTTAACGGTGGTTTTGAGTCTGAAGTTTCTGACCTGTTAATCCGTGAAGCTATGCATACTTCCTTCAAACATGAAAGTGAGTATGGCTGGGTGCAGTATTCTAGGCGAAACATTTACTTTATTGAGTTTTGTCACTATGTCCCACTGAAGCCTCATCCACCACCCATTTTTCCTAGGTAACTTGACCTTACCTGCAAGACCCCGCCCATTCCTGGGAGGGGTCTTGAAAAAAGGTAGATAAGGCCTTTGACCCAGGGGATTAGGGCCTTTTGCTCTCTCTGCCCTTTTGGTCTTTGGCGAGCATGGAGGTCAAAGGGAAGATGGCTGAAAGGAGTTAAGATGCAGGGCTAGCGAAGAATGGCTGTGCTTGAAAGGTTATGATATAGGCCACACACATGTGGTGGATAGGGCATGAATAAAGATGATGCTTCCTGATGCCTGTTTCTGGATGAGTGATTCCACCATTCACCTAAACCAGGGACCTGCAAGCTGAATGGGGGTTGCGGAGCCACGTGGCCTGGGATGGCAGAGAAAAATCCCTCTCTCCATCCATCTCCATCCACCACCATAGTTAATTATTTAATGCAACATCTGGCGGTCGAACTGTGATTTGAATCCTGGACTCAAGAAAACAGCGAATATGGTAAGATTTCTGCTCTTCTGTTTGATTTTGGTTCTTTTCAGATGGAGTCAGCCCAAAGTGTTTGGCCACGTGAAGCCATGTTCAAAGATGGCCGCGACCCCTTCTAGGGGCAAAAATATCAGTAAAACAGGGGAGTTGAAAACTTGTATCACTCCCATCCAAGACTCAGGACTGAAACTTTGTTGCCGAAAATCCTTTTTCCAAAAACCTCGGCCTCCTCAGATACTGATGGAGGGCCTTAATTGGAAAAGGTTCAGAAAGAAAAAGCTTCTACAAGCTGACTGATTTTCTGAGAATGCCTTCGGCTTGAATTTGGATTTCGACTTTGGAAATTTTGGACTTGACTTTTAGAACTCTGAACATCCAAAAGCCCCCTGCAAAAAAGCTGTGGCTGAGAGAAACCGGCTTCCAAAGTGCTGCCCGAGGGGGAGAAAAGGCAGCTGCAATAAACCAAGAACTCCAGTCCTGCAGCAAAGAAGTGACGAAAATCTCCTAATCAGCCCAGAAACGGCAATGCCTGCTCGGCTCGGCTCTTCTCCGGAAAAAAGGCAAGCCTGGAATCCACCCTCCAGATCACAAAGGTGAAATGGCGCGAGCGAACCGGCCTGCACAAAGTTTAAAGAAGCCACGTGGTGAGATCAGCATGGGACAAACCAGCATCTGGACTTATGGTTTTAGGTGTAGGGACTAAGCGGGTAGTCATATATTTTACTCATAGTTGGTGATGGGATAAGTTTTAGTTAGTTAGTGGTTTTAAAAAAAAGGGAGTAATAACCATTTAGCCCATTTAAAGATCTGATTTCTAACCGCCTGCATCTTTGTCTTAAGTCATTTTCTTTATAATTTAAATGTGTTTTGTTTTCCATAGCTAATATTTTCAATTGCAAAATGTTTTACTGTGTGTATTTTAATGTACTTAGCCTGTTTTTAAAATGTATGTTATGCATTTATGCTGTAGTACTTGTGTGTAGGGAAGGTTAATAGGAACAGAAAGTTCCCCCAATATAGTTTAAAAGTATAGGAACATGAAAGTTCCAGAATAGTGCTTAGTAGAAAAGCATTAAAAAATATTAAGTTACAGGTGTATAGTATATTTTGCAGAAATCTTATGTTTTTAAAAAAGGGCTGGTATGTTAATTTTCACTTTATTACGTCATTGCTATTAAAATATTAACCCACCTTTGGCTAAAGGTGGAGTCAGGTTTACAAAAGGTTCTTTTATATTTCAGAGAAGGGGGAGATGAAGCCTCATCCCCCACCCATTTTTCCTAGGTAACTTGACCTTACCTGCAATACCCCGCCCATTCCTGGGAGGGGTCTTGGAAAAGGTAGATAAGGCCTTTGACCCAGGGGATTAGGGCTTTTGGGGCTCGGCCTTTTGGTCTTGGGCCAGCATGGAGGTCAAAGGGTAGATGGCTGAAAGGAGTTAAGATGTAGGGCTAGCTAAGAATAGCAAATGCTTGAAAGGTTATGATATAAGCCACACATGTGGTGAATAGGGCATGAATAAAGTTGATGCTTTCTGATGCCTATCTCTGGATGAGTCTGATTCCGCCGTTCACCTAAACCTGGTACCTGCCAGCTGAATGGGGGTTGCAGAGCCACGTGGCCTGGGATGGGAGAGAAAAATCCCTCCATCCATCCTTCACCATCCACCACCATCGTTAATTATTTAATGCTACATCCCACCACTGCCTTCTGGCCTTGAAAGTCTTTTGTGACATGTCTGCTGTAAATCTTCAGGATACTCCTTTGAATGTAATTGCCCCTTTTAAATCTTGCTGTTTTCAGTAGTATATCCCTATCTGTGACATTCGTCATTGGGACTACAATGTGTCTTGGAGTGCTTTTATTCGGGTCTCTTTTAGTGGGTACGTTTCCGGCATGTAGGATTTGATAGCATGCACTCTTTACCTCTGGGAGTTTCTCTGCAATGATATCCTTGACTGCTGATTCTTTCTGGGGATTATCTACCTGAGTCTCTGGGGCTCCAATGACTCTCATGTTGTTTCTGTTGAGCTTATATCAATTTATTCTGTTTACATTCTTTGAATAATTTTATTCTGTTTACATTCTTTGAATAATTTTTCCATTGTCTGATCATTTGCTTTAAATCTTTTTTTCAATCTCTTTTGCTGTATGGAATTTTATTTATCTCATCTTTCAACTCAATGATTCTATCCTCAGCTACTATTAGCCTGTTGAAGAGGCTTTCCTTTGAAATTTTCATTTTGTCTACTGAATATTTCAGACTGGTTATTTCAGTTTGGTGTTGTCTGATTTGTATCTTCATATCCTTTTGATTCTTATTTGTGTAACGTTCGGCTATATCTATGTGTTCTTTGAGTTATATGCACATCCTCCATATTTCTTCTCTAAATCCTGTACTGAAATACAAACTAGTTGGTTGGCAGTTTTCTGTCATCAGAGTTGACATCTTCATTATATATGCCTGATGTTGGTCTCCATTGTTTCACCATTATCACGCTTGTAGTATGGATTTTTCTGTGTTGTTTCATTGTCTAGAAGGTGTGCGTGGCTGTGAAGCACAGTGGCAGAGCTTTTCCTACTCCATGTCGTGTGGGCAGGAATGCTCATCTCTGATGAAGAGCCCTTGTGAACAATGGCCTAGAGGATCAAAATCTTTTGCCGCAGGATAACAGAGAAAAGACCCTTGTTTCAGAAGCCATGTTTTAGGTCACACAGCAGATATCAGCTTTACTGTCGGTCGGTGAAACTATTCACCTCTGAAGATGAGCTTCAGGAAACAATAATGGAGAGAATAAAGATCTCAGGACACAAGAAAGCAAAGAGAAGGCCCAAAATATCTGAGGTGTTTCAGGGAAAACAGCAGAAACTAGTTTTACTGTCTGTGGGCAGGACTGCTCATCTCTAAAGATGAGACTTCAGGACCAATAGCAGAGATAATCAAAATCCCAGGCTACAGGACAGTAGACAAATCATGTCTCATGTTCGGGATAAATTTTTTAATGTCCATATATTCTATATCACTATTGGTATAAAAAAGGGCCATTGATTTTTGAGTGTTAATTTTGTAGCCTGCCATTTTGCTATATAAATCTATTGTTTCTAGAAGCTTTTTGGTAGAATCTTAGGGTTATCTAAATATATCATGTCATGAGAGCTTGACTTCTTCATTTCCTATCTGTATGCCCTTGATATCTTTTTCTTGCTTGATAGTATAGCAAGAACTTCTAGAACTCTGTTGAATAGGAGTGGTGTAAGAGGGCAACCTTGTCTTGTACCATATTTTAGAGTAAAAGCTTTTGCTTTATCTTCATTGAGAATATTTGCCATTCTCTTGTGGTAGATGGTCTTGACTATATTAAAAAAAGTTCTTTCCATTCTAATCTTTATTTTTTTTCAGGAAGCATCAGCTTTATTCATACCCTATTCACCACATGTGTGTGGCCTATCTTATAACCTTTCAAGCATTGCTATTCTTAGCCCTGCATCTTAACTACTTTCAGCCATCTCGCTTTGACCTCCATGCTGGTCAAAGACCAAAAGAGGCCAAGACCCAAAAGCCAGAGATCCCAGCAGGGCAGACGCCTTAATCCCCTGGCTCAAAGGCTTATCTACCTCTTTCCAAGACCCCTCCCAGGAATGGGCGGGGTTTTGGAGGTAAGGTTACACATAATATCTGGTTCCAAAGACCTCTCCCAGAAATGGGTGGGTCTCAGGTAGCTACACCTAAATCCAGGGTGGAGTTACACATATATATACCACAATTTCTTTAGCCATTTATCTGTTGAAGGGCATCTGGGTTGTTTCCAAATTCTTTTTTTTTAAAGGATTTTTTTTATTTAAACACCTTGATTACATACATGATTGTGTTTGGGTTTCAGTCATGTAAAGAACACCACCCATCACCAGTGCAACATTCCCATCACCAATGTCCCAAGTCTCCCTCCTCCCCACCCGACCCCCGCCTGTACTCTAAACATGCTCTCCATTGCCCTCATACATTCTCATTATAAGGAAAGTTCAAAATGTAGTTATTTCTCTAACTAAACTAATCACTCTTTGTGGTGAGCTTCCTGTGGTGAGCTGGAACTTCCAGCTCTTTTCTCTTTTGTGTCTGAAAATTATTATTGCAAGAATGTCTTTCATTCTCATAGATTTCACTCATAGATGAGTGAGACCATTCTGCGTTATTCTCTCTCTCTCTGACTTATTTCACTCAGCATAATAGATTCCGTGTACATCCATGTATAGGAAAATTTCATGACTTCATCTCTCATGACAGCTGCATAATATTCCATTGTGTATATGTACCACAGTTTCTTTAGCCATTCATCTGTTGAAGGGCATCTTGGTTGTTTCCAGAGTCTTGCTATGGTAAATAGTGCTGCAATAAATATAGGTGTAAGGAAGGGTCTTGCTATGGTAAATAGTGCTGCAATAAATATAGGTGTAAGGAAGGGGTTTTTGTACTGTATTTTTGTGTTCCTAGGGTATATTCCTAGGAGTGGTATAGCTGGATCATATGGGAGCTCGATTTCAAGTTTTTGGAGGAATCTCCATATTCCTTTCCATAAAGGGTGAACTAGACGGCATTCCCACCAGCAGTGGATAAGAGTTCCTTTCTCTCCACATCCCCGCCAACACTGTTGATTCTCATTCTTTGTGATGTGTGCCATTCTCTGTGGTGTGAGGTGGTATCGCATCGTTGTTTTGATTTGCATCTCCCTGATGATTAGTGATGTGGAGCACTTTTTCATGTGTCTTTTGGCCATTTGTATTTCTTCTTTGTCAAAGTGTCTGTTCATTTCTTCTCCCCATTTTTTGATGGGATTAGATGTTTTTTTCTTGTAAAGTTCTGTCAGTGCCTTGTATATTTTGGAGATTAGCCCCTTATCTGATGGGTATTGGGTGAATAGTTTCTCACATTCAGTGGGTGGCTCTTGTATCCTGGGCACTATTTACTTTGAGGTGCAGAAGCTTCTCAGCTTAATATATTCCCATCTATTAATCTCTGCTTTCACTTGCTTGGAGAGTGCAGTTTCCTCCTAGAACATGCCTGTAATGTCCTGGAGTGTCTTGCCTATGTGCTGTTCTATTTATCTTATGGTTTTGGGGCTGATATCGAGGTCTTTAACCCATTTGGATTTTACCTTCGTACATGATGATAGCTGGGGGTCTAAGTTCAATTTTTTGCAAGCGGCTATCCAATTGTGCCAACACCACTTGTTGAAGAGGCTTTCCCTGCTCCATTTAGGGTTTCCTGCTCCTTTATCAAAAATTAGGTGATTGTATGTCTGGGGAACATTTTCTGAGTATTCAAGCCTATTCCACTGATCTGAGGGCCTGTCCTTATTCCAATACCATGCTGTTTTGATAACTATTGCTTTGTAGTACAGTTTAAAGTTGGGGAAAGTAATTCCTCCCATATTCTTTTTCCCAATGATTGCTTTAGCTATTCGAGGGTGTTTATTGTTCCAAATGAATTTCACAAGTGCCTGATCCACTTCTTTGAAGAATGTCCTGGGTATCTTTAGAAGGATAGCATTAAATCTGTATAATGCCTTGGGGAGTATTGCCATTTTGATGATGTTAATCCTGCCAATCCATGAGCAGGGTATGCGTTTCCATTTCCGCGTGTCCTCTTTTATTTCTTGGAGCAGAGTTTTGTAGTTTTCTTTGTATAGGTCCTTCTTATTTTTAGTCAAGTTGATTCTGAGATATTTGAGTTTGTGTGGCACTATTGTGAATGGGGTTGTTTTCTTATCCATTTCTTCCTTATTACTATTGGTGTATAGAAAGGCCATTGATTGTGTGTTAATTTTGTAGCCTGCCACCTTGCTATATGAGTTTATTGTTTCTAGAAGCTTTTTGGTAGAGTCTTTAGGGTTTTCTAAGTAGAGTATCATGTCATCTGCAAAGAGTGAGAGCTTCCTTTCCTATCTGGATTCCCTTGATATGTTTTTCTTCCCTAATAGCTATAGCGAGTACTTCCAGTGCTATGTTGAATAGGAGTGGTGAGAGAGGACAGCCTTGTCTTGTACCAGAATTTAGAGGGAAGGCTTTTAGTTTTTCTCCTTTGAGGATAATATTTGCCAATGGCTTGTGGTAGATGGCTTCAACTAGATTGAGAAAGGTTCCTTCCATTCCCATCTTGCTGAGAGTTTTGATCAAGAATGAGTGTTGGACCTTATCAAATGCTTTCTCTGCATCTATTGATATGATCATGTGGTTTTTATTTTTCATGTTATTGATGTTGTGTATGGTGTTGATAGATTTACGGATGTTAAACCATCCTTGCATTCCTGGGATGAAACATACTTGTTCGTAGTGGATGATCTTCTTAATGAGGCATTGAATCCTATTTGCCAGGATTTTGTTGAGGATCTTTGCATCTGCATTCATCAGCGATATTGGTCTGTAATTTTCTTTTCTTGTAGCATCTCTGTCTGGTTTAGGTATCAAGGTGATGTTGGCTTCATAAAAGCTATTTGGAAGTATTTCCGTTTGTTCAATTTCATGAAAGAGTCTTGCCAGGATTGTTAGTAGTTCCTCTTGGAAAGTTTGAAAGAATTCATTAGTGAATCCATCTGGGCCTGGGCTTTTGTTTTTCGGCAGACCTTTGATTACCGTTTTAATTTCATCAATGGAGATGGGGTTGTTTAGATATGCTACATCCTCTTCCTTCAACTGTGGAAGATTATAAGAGTCCAAGAATTTATCCATTTCTTCCAGGTTCTCATTTTTAGTGGCATAGAGTTTCTCAAAGTAGTTTCTGATTACCCTTTGAATCTCTGTCATATTAGTAGTGATCTCTCCTTTTTCATTCCTAATACGAGTTATCAAGTTTCTCTCTATTTCTTTGTTAGGTTTGCCAGTGGTCTATCAATCTTGTTTATTTTTTCAAAGAACCAACTTCTGCTTTCGTTAATCTTTCGGATTGTTTTTTGGGTTTCAACTTCATTGATTTCTGCTCTCAGCTTTGTTATATCATTCTGTCTCCCTATTTTTGGGTCCTTTTGTTGAGTACTTTCTAATTCTCTGAGCTGCATCATTAAGCTTTTCAGGTATGCCCCTTCTTCTTTCCTGATGTGTGCTTGCAAGGCTATAAATATTCCTCTCAGTACTGCATTTGATGTGTCCCATAGGTTCTGATAGTTTGTGTCTCCATTGTCATTTGTTTCCAGGAACCTTTTGATTTCCTCCTTGATTTCATCTCGGACCCACTGATTATTGAGTATGAGGCTGTTTAACTTCCAGGTGTTAAAGTTTTTCTTCTGAGTCCCTTTGGAATTCACAAATAATTTCAGAGCCTTGAGGTCAGCAAAGGTTGTCTGCAAAATTTCTATCCTCTTGATATTATGGAGGTATGTTTTATGTGCCAGCATGTAGTCTATCCTGGAGAATGTCCCATGTACATTGGAGAAGAATGTGTATTCAGGTTTCTGGGGATGGAGTGTCCTATATATATCCACTAGGCCTCTTTCTTCCATTTCTCTCCTCAGGTCTAGTATATTCTTGTTGGGTATCAGTCTGGTTGACCTATCCAGTGTTGACAAAGCCGTGTTGAGGTTCCCCACAATTATTGTGTTGTTATTCATATTATTTTTCAGATTTGTCAACAGTTGTATTAAATATTTTGCTGGACCCTCATTCGGTGCATATATGTTTAGGAGAGTTATTTCTTCCTGCTCTACATACCCCTTGATTAATATAAAATGTCCATCTTTGTCCCTTACAACCTTCCTGAATATAAAGTTTGCATTATCTGATATTAGTATGGCCACTCCAGCTTTTTTATGGGTGTTGTTTGCTTGGATAATTTTTCTCTAGCCTTTTATTTTGAGTCTATGTTTGTTCTGACTATTCAGGTGCATTTCTTGTAGGCAGCAGAAGGTTGGATTGAGTTTTTTGATCCATTTAGCCACTCTATGTCTGTTGACTGGTGCATTTAGTCCATTGACGTTGAGAGAAAGAATTGTCCTGGGATTTAATGCCATCTTTATATCGAAATTTGGTGTGTCTTTTGGTTGGTCTTGTCTTAGATTAGGTCTTTCAGTTTTTCTCTTAAGACTGGTTTTGAGTCTGTAAAGTTTCTGAGCTGCTTTTTGTCTGTGAAACCATGTATTCTTCCGTCAAACTGGAAAGTGAGTTTTGCTGGGTATAGTATTCTGGGTGAAGCATTCATTTTATTCAGTTTTGTCACAATATCCCACCACTGCTTTCTGGCATTGAGTGTTTCTGGTGACAGGTCTGCTGTAAATCTCAAGGATGCTTGCTTGAATGTAATTTCCCCTTTTGATCTTGCTGTTTTCAGAATTCTGTCTCTATCTGTGGGATTTGTCATTGTGACTAGGATGTGGTCTTGGGGTGGTTTTTCTGGGTCTCTTTTGTGTTGGTACTCTTCGAGCATGCTGGATTTGATCACCTATATTCTTTAACTCTGGAAAGTTTCTCTTTAATGATGTTCTTGACCATTGATTCTTCCTGGGAATTTTTCTTCCTCGGTCTCTGGGATTCCAATGATTCTTAAGGTTGTTTCTGTTGATCTTATCATAGACTTCTATTTTCATCTGTTCCCATCTTTGACTAATTTTTTCCATTGTCTGCTCATTTGCTTTAAGTTTTTTCCAATCTCTCCTGCTGTATGGGATTGGTTAATTATCTCATCTTCCACAGCACCAAGTCTATTCTCAGCTTCTGATACCCTGTCTCAGAGCTTATCCATTTTGTCATTCACTCGTTTACTGACTTTTTCAGGCCTGTTAGTTGACATGGTTATTTCATTTGGAGTTTTGTGATTTCTGTCTTCATATTTTCTTGGTTCTTATTAGTGTTCTGTTCAACTATCCATGGTTTCTTTGAGTTCTTTGAGTATCTTCCATATTGCTAGTCTAAAATCCTTATCTGAGAGGTTGACTAGTTGGTTGGTCATTATCTGGTCATCAGAATTGTCATCTTCATCCTCTATGTCTGATGCTGGCCTGCGTTGTTTCCCCATTGTCACACTTGTATTGTGGGTTTTCTACGTGTTGTGGTGGTATTCATTGCTATATGATGTAGGGACTGCACACTCCTCTGGCTCTGCCCTTTCTGGATGGGCTGACTTGCCTCTAAGGGAGGGGAATCCTCTGTGGATGAAGCCTCACACTGGATCAAATCTTAGGCCCGAGCATGCAACAGAGAAGAGAGTCCGGTAGAGGAAATGCTTGCTTCTGTGATATAGTACAGTTCTTAGTGTGATTTTTTCTTCTTGTTGCAATGGTGTTCTTTTCTTAGAAGGAGCGCACGGCTGCGTAGCGAAGCGGAGCGGCAGTGCTCTGCTGGAGCCTCTTTTGCCCCACTCCCAAGAGTTTCACACAAGAGGACAGTAGACAGACATTTACAGGTAGCACTCACAGTTGGGCCCCACTGGGCGGGCGTAGATTCGTGGCTTTTCCCCGCCTGATGTCCCAAACAGGGGATCCGGCTTCTGCGACAGTCTGCTGGTTATTATGTTCTGAAGTCAACGCCCTGGAAAATGGCCTCCGGTGAAAGCAAGTTTCTGGAGCCTCTTTTGCCCCACTCCCAAGAGTTTTCACACAAGAGGACAGTAGACAGACATTTACAGGTAGCACTCACAGTTGGGCCCCACTGGGGCGGGGCGTAGATTCGTGCTTTTCCCCGCCTGATGTCCCAAACAGGGGGATCCGGCTTCTGCGACCCGTCCTGCCGGTTTTTTATGTTCTGAAGTCATGCCCTGGAAATGGCCTCCGGGAGAGCAAGTTTCTGGAGCCTCTTTGCCCCACTCCCAAGAGTTTCACACAAGAGGACAGTAGACAGACATTTAACAGGTAGCACTCACAGTTGGCGGCCCCACTGGGCGGGGGCGTAGATTCGTGGGCTTTTTCCCCGCCCTGATGTCCCAAACAGGGGATCCGGCTTTCTGCGACAGTCTGCTGTTATTATGTTCTGATGTCACGCCCTGGGAAGATGGCCTCCGGGAGAGCAAGTTTCTGGAGCCATCTTTTGCCCCACTCCAAGAGTTTCACACAAGAGGACAGGTAGACAGATATTTACAGGTCACTCACAGTTGGGCCCCACTGGGCGGGCGTAGATTCGTGGCTTTTCCCCGCCTGATGTCCCAAACAGGGGGATCTGGCTTCTGCGACAGTCTGCCGGTTTTTTATGTTCTGAAGTCACACGCCCTGGAAATGGCCTCCGGGAGAGCAAGTTTCTGGAGCCTCTTTTGCCCCACTCCCAAGAGTTTCACACAAGAGGACAGTAGACAGACATTTACAGGAAGCACTCACAGTTGGGGCCCCACTGGGGTAAGGCGTAGATTCGTGGCTTTTCCCCGCCTGATGTTCCAAACAGGGGATCCGCTGTCTGCACAGTCTCTGTCGGTTTTTATGTTCTGAAGTCCCGCCCTGGAATGGCCTCCGGGAGAGCAAGTTTCTGGAGCCTCTTTTTGCCCCACTTCCAAGAGTTTCACACAAGAGGACAGTAGACAGACATTTACAGGTAGCACTCACAGTTGGGCCCCACTGGGCGAGCGTAGATTCGTGGCTTTTCCCCGCCTGATGTCCCAAACAGGGGATCCGGCTTCTGCGACAGTCTTCCATTCTAATCTTGATGAGATTTTTTTTTTTATCAAAAATGGGTGTTACATTGAAATACTACATGGCAGTCAGAAATGTTGCAATCACAGACTTTGCAGCAACTTGATGGACCTAGTACATATTATGTTAAACGAAGCAAGCCAGAAGACAAAAGATAAACACAGAATGATAGCACTATTCTGAAGCACCAAGAGCATACATCTAATATACAACTAATACTCAACAATTAAATAACAGGGCTTAACAGGGTATAAACTCCAAACACTGTAACAATCAACATATACTGGGGAGCAGTACCCAAAACAGAGGAAAGAGGAACAACACAAACTCTTGACTACACATTATATCACCAAAAAACCAGCAACAGCAGAAACAGCAGCCCACAGTAATCCCTTAGGGATTTTATACATGATTACAGGTAAAGAATACCACGGGGAAATTACTGATACCAATGGAAGCATCTCATAACAATATGTTTTAATGCCTTAATCTTACTATATGTAAAATAACCTCTCAGTTTTTCTGTCCACAGGTGATCTTGGATACAAAGGGTGGACAAACTAAGATGGCATCTCAGGGCTCAGTCACACGAGATTCCATACCCAGCTTGCATCACGAAAATGTTCCAATAAAACTCTTTATCATACCCTTTATCTCTAGGTTATACCTTCTTTTTAGGACTTGAAGCACGAAACCAGCCAGACCACCGAAGTAGCAACTGTGACCTACAGACTTATACTACAGGCTCTACTCATCAAACACAGCCAAGCAAACTAGCATTCCCTTGCTCTTTTCTCCTCTCTTCCCACTGCTTTTTTTTAAAATTTATTTTCTATTTTCTTCTTTCCTGACCCTTCCATATACTTGTCCCTTTCCCCCTTTTTTGAAAATTTGACTATCCATTTACCCCTCAATCCCATCCAGATTTCCCACCTTGTTAAAACTATTCAACCTCTGTTATTAATCCATGAGGCATCAAGACTGACCTCCTACCCCAATGATCCAGTACCCAGCACCCAAACGAAGGGACACCAGTCAACCCACACCTTGTCCCCAGCAAGAAAAGGCAACCAACTCCCCTGCTGACATGGACTGTTACTTGAAACTGGACTTAGCTCGAAAAAGATCCTCAAGGCAAGAAATCTTCGAAAAAAAAAAAAACCCTGCCACAAATCTTTTGCCAATCTCAAGAAGGTTAGGATGTGTGATAAAAGGGCACCTGGGAACCCACACACCATAAGAAAATCTCAAAAGACAATGGAGAAACCTACACTCCCATCATAAGTACAAGCCCATATTACACTAACTCTTTAACTGCTTTGCTCCAAATGTAAGTTAGTCTCTTGCATCACTTTTTTCTTTAATTACTTTTTAAATTCATTTTTAAATCTTTTTTCTTTATAAATATGTGAGCACATATATTTTTATTTCTATTTTTATTTTTTTTGAGGGTGTGACCTGCTTCTATTTTCTTCTCTTTCCACCCCCAAATGCACCAGCAATAAAATCTAGCACCATTTCTCCCTGCAAAGGCACACTAAAAAAGAGGAAAATCTTACATATAAAAATGAGCTCTTATTTACTAGGGATAAGAACTCATACTTGTTTACAATACAGGGGCATCTCCCACCTTGAAAATATGTCACGTGGACCCAAATTAGACCCCAGGAGATTAGATACCAACCATCCAGCCTTGAAACCTGGATCCCAGACATAGAAATGGCACAGTTCTTCACAACAGCTACAGGAAACAAATCCTATCTGGGACATCCTTAACACTGCTTGGACTCCAACAAGAGACAGCTCTAATATGATATCCTGACAATGGGGAATTTGGGAACAACGTGACCTAAGAGCATGTTATCCTACCACACCAGCTAACGATAAGACAAAATCTGAAAACTTGTCACCCATTGGTTTGTGCAAGATCGCAATCTACAGATGACTGGCTGATACAACCATGACCAGGCAGTATGTATCCTGAGACCAATAAAAAAAAAAAAAAAAAAAAAAAACACGAAAAAACTACCCTAGTCTAGGGTTTGATCTACGACCTGCACAACATTCATGATCTCTAATTCCAGAGGTCTGACGAAGTGAAGAGCAATTGAATGGGTTTTCTGATAACATATTGAAAGAGGTGACCCCAGGCTCCATCCTAGGACCAGCACAAAGACCAAGACCACCAACCACAAAGATGGATTAAAATGATACTGAGGAAACAGAACTTCTAGAACCATAAAGACTTCATCATAAGTTCCACTCTTTGACTTGTGGTGCAGATACCAAGAACTCTAAATACAGAGGTCTGATTTTATCACCCAGGATGAAGCAGAAGTCTTCCGTACACCACAAAAGCACCAAGGGGAGAGTAAATGAACCTGAAAGGAGTCTATAGTTGATTCCATAACAGTATACTTCAATGGGGGAGAAACCCAGTACCTCTTAGGCCAAGGGAATTTCTTTTCTAATGACCCCAATATTTACTGTGCCTGTGCAAGAGGGGGAAAAAAGGCAAAAAGCACAAAATGTTTTTTTGATTTATTATTATTATTTTTATATACATTTAATTATCTAGTATTTGTCTATCTCTTTGTTTTGGTGTGGTTAATGAAGTTGTGTCTCATTTTTATTTATTAATTTAATTTTATTTTTCTTCTTTAGTCTTCTTCTATTATGTAATAAGACATGTTTTTCATCTCAAGACCATGGCTTTTTTTTCTTTGTTTGTTTATTGCACTTTCTTTTTTAAATGCAGTTACAAAGTTCATGATTGAGTTTATGAGTACATACAATGTACAACACCGTACACATTTCCTGCCACCAATATCCCTACTTTTCTTCCTGCCTTCCCCTGCTCCTCTTGCTGCCTGTCTCTATGGTAGACATCTTTCTTACTTTTTGCTTTCTTTCCTTCTTTTTCCATTTTTTCTTTATTTAAACATCTTGATTACATATATGATTGTGATTATGTTTCAGTCATGTAAAGAACACCCCCCTTCACCCGTGCAACATTCCCACCACCAATTTTCCAAATCTCCTTTGATCACACCCCACCCCCACCTGTACTCCAGACAGGCTTCCAGTTCCCTCATTCATTCACATGATTATGGTAGTTCTCTGTGTAGTTATTTCTATAACTGCACTCACCACTCTTTGTGGTGAGCTTCATGAAGTGAGCTGGAAGTTCCAGCCCTCCTCTCATTGTCTCTGAGGATTGTTGCAAAAATGACTTTTATTTTTCTTAAAACCCATAGATGAGTGAGACTATTCTGCGTCTCTCTTTCTCTCCCTCTGACTTATTTCACTCAGCATGATAGATTCCATGTAAATACATGTATAGGAAAATTCCATGACTTCATCTCTCCTGACAGCTGCATAATATTCCATTGTGTATATGTACCATAGTTTCTTTAGCCATTCGTCTGTTGAAGGGAATCTTGGTTGTTTCCAGAGCCTGCTATTGTGAATTGTGCTGCAATAAATATAGGTGTGAGGAAGGTGTTTTTATATTGTATTCTTGTGTTCTTAGGGTATATCCCTAGGAGTGGAATAGCTGGGTCGAATTGGAGCTTGATTTCCAGATCTTGGAGGAATCTCTATATCGCTTTCCATAGAGGTTGGACTAGACAGCATTCCCACCAGCAGTGGATAAGAGCTACTTTCTCTCCACATGCCCTCCAGCACTGATTGTTCTCATTCTTTGTGATGTGTGCCAATCTCTGTGGTGTGAGATGGTATCTCATCGTTGTTTTGATTTGCATCTCCCTGATGATTAGTGTCGAGGAGCATTTTTCCATGTGCCTTTTGGCCATTTGTATTTCTTTTTAATCAAAGTGTCTGTTCATTTCTTCTCCCCATTTTTGATGGGATTAGATGTTTTTTCTTGTAAAGTTCTGTCAGTGCCCTGTATATTTTGGATATTAGCCCCTTATCTGATGGGTGTTGAGTGAATAGTTTCTCCCACATGGTGGGTGGCTCTTGTATCCTGGGCACTATTTCTTTTGAGGTGCAGAAGCTTCTCAGCTTAATGTATTCCCATCTGTTTATCTCTGCTTCCACTTGTTTGGAAAGTGCAGTTACCTCCTTGAAGATGTCTTTAGTCTCAATGTCATGGAGTGTTTTACTGACGTGTTGTTCTATATACCTTATAGTGTCAGGTCTGATATCAAGTTCTTTAATCCATTTGGAATTTACCTTCGTACATGATGTTAAATGGGGGTCTATGTTCGCTTTTTTGCTAACCAGTTCTTCCAGCACCACTTGTTGAAGAGGTTTTCCCTGCTCCACTTAGGATTTCTTGCTCCTTTGTCAAAAAATAGGTAATTGTATGTCTGGGGAATGTTCTCTGAGAACTCAAGCCTATTCCACTGATCTGAGGGTCTGTCTTTATTCCAATACCATGCTATTTTGATAACTATTGCTTTGTAGTACAGTTTAAATTTGGGGAAAGTAATGCCTCCCATTTTCCTTTTCCTTAGGAGTGCTTTAGCTATTCGAGAGTGTTTATTGTTTCAGATGAAATTTATAAGTTTTTGATTCACTTCTTTGAAGAATGTCATGGGTATTTTTAAGGGGATCATATTAAATCTGTATAATGCTTTGGGGAGTATTGCCATTTTAATGTCGTTAATCCTGACAATCCATGAGCAGGGTATGTGTTTCCATTTCTGTGTGTCCTCTTATTTGTTGGAGCAGAGCTTTATAGTTTTCTTTGGATAGGCCCTTCATGTCTTTGGTTAAGTTGACTCTAAGATATTTGTGTTTATGTGGTACTAATGTGAATGGAATTGCCTTCTTGACATCCTTCTCTTCCCTATCAGTATTGGTGTATAAAAAGGCCATTAATTTCTGTGTGTAAATTTTGTAGCCTGCCACCTTGCTATATGAGTCTATTGTTTCTAGAAGCTTTTTGGTAGTCTTTAGGGTTTTCTAAGTAGAGTATCATGTCATCTGCAAACAATGAAAGCTTGATTTTTACTTTCCTATCTGGATTCCCTTGATATCTTTTCTTGCCTGATCACTATAGCAAGAACTTCCAGTACTATGTTGAAGAGGAGTGGTGAGAGCAGACAGCCTTGTCTTGTACTAGAATTTAGAGGAAAGGCTTTTAGTTTTTCTCCTTTGAGGATAATATTTGCCATTGGCTTGTTGTAGATGGCTTCAACTAGATTGAGAAAGGTTCCTTTCATTCCCATCTTGCTGAGAGTTTTGATCAAGAATGGGTGTTGGACCTTCTCAAATGCTTTCTCTGCATCTATTGATATGATCATGTGAGTTTTATTTTTCTTCTTGTTGATGTTGTGTATGATGTTGATAGATTTATGGATGTTAAACCATCCTTGCATTCCTGGGATGAAATCTACTTGGTCATAATGTATGATCTTCTTGATGATGCATTGGATCCTATTTCCCAGGATTTTTTTGAAGATTTTTGCATCAGCATTTATCAGGAATATTAAGACCATGGCTTTCAGGTAGTTCTTATCTTTATTGTTTGAGTGTTCACTGGATTTTTTATTCGACACTTCTTTTTCACACTGCTGTGGTGTTTCACATTCCTTTTCCACTTCCTCTCTCAAAACGAGGATGAGAGCTTCGAGAAGGACTCCACCATTTTCAGTGTATTTGACTTTTACCCCACTTTATTACTTTTCTTTACTTCAAACAAAACCACACAACTTGAACTATCTAGTCCTGCCTCCCAATTAGAGGGGGACACAAGGGAGGTACCAAGACCAAACAGGTGTAAGATCACTAAGTAGTAAGCTACACACAGAGGGGACCACTCATCCAAGCAGCCCTGGGGGTGAGGGTGGAGGATATAGGAAGCAGGACGGGAACGGAGGTGGAGGGAGAACAATTCGGTGATGGGAGTTCCCCTGATTTTATGTTAATATGTACCTAAAATATTATCAATTATTTGTAAGCTACAATGATTAAAATAAAAATCATGAAAATAAAAATTGGGTGTTAGGCCTTATTGAATGCTTTCTCTGCATGTGTTGATATGATTACATGGTTATTATTTTTCTTTTTGATGACATCGTGTATTGTGTTGTTGATTGACTTATGTATATTAAACTATCCTTGCATTCCGGCAATGAATCTTACTTGGTCATGGTGTATGACCTTATAGATGAGGCGTTAGACCCTATTGGTCAACTTTATTGAGGATATTTGCATCTGTGCTTATCTGGGATATTGGTGTGTATTGTTTTTCTCTCTCCTGTTTTTTTGTTTGTTTATTTTTTGCAGCAACTCTTTCTGGTTTTGGTATCAGGGTGATTTTAGCTTTATAAAAACTATATCATGTGGACCCAACTTAGACCCCAGTTGATTGTCTGGGGTGACAATCTGGGTGACCATCCAGCCTTATAACCTGGATCCCAGACATTGAAATAACACAGTCTCCACAACAGCTCCAGGAACCAAATCCCCTTCAGGGCATCCTTAATACTGCTCTGGCACCAACATGTACCCAGTTTTAATATTATATCCTAACAAAAAGGAAATGGGAACAACTTGATCTAAGAGCAGGTTGTCCTACTCACCAGAGAACAATAAGAAAAAGCAGAGGACTTGTCACCCTTCGATCTGTGCAAAAGCCAAGATCGCTATCTACGGATGACTGTCTGCTACAACCATGACTGGGCAGAACGTATACTGGGACAAATAAAAAAGCACTAGTCTAGGTTTTGGTCTATGATCTATACAACAACCAAGATCTCTAATTCCAGAGGTCTGACTGATACAATTAAAAAAGAACGGGTCTTCTAGAAACATGGCAAGAGACACTATCCTAGGCTCCATCCTAGGATCGGTGCAATGACTAGGACCACCAGAGGGAGAACTTCTAGAACCACAAAGAAGGGCTTCATCATAAGCTCCATTCATTGACCTGTGCAGATACCAAGATCTCTAGAAACAGAGGTCTGATCTTATAACCCATGAGGAAGCAGAAGTATTTCATACATCACAAAAGCACCAAGGGTAAGTAAATGAACATGCAAGGAGTTTATAGTTAATCCCATGACTGTATACTTCAAGTGTGGAGAAACCTTGTATCAATTCGGCCAAGGGAATTCCCTTTCTAATGTCCCCAATATTTACTGTGCCTATGCAGGGAAAAAAATCCTTTTTATTTATTATAATAAATTATATATTATAATTATCATAACAAATTTCTGTATTTATTATAATAAATTATTTATTATAATTATAATAAATTTATTTATTATAAATTATTTTTATAATAAATTATAATAATCTTTTTTATTTATCTATTTTTGTGACTTCTTTGTTTTGTTGTGGATATTGAGGTTGTTGTCTCCAATTAATTTTTTTCTTTCTTGTTTTCCCCTTTTTGCACTCTGACATGTTTTTATTTCAGGACCGTGGCTATTCTGTGGTGCTTGTCTTTATTGCTATAGTGCTCACTGTATATTTTGATTGATATTTCTGTTTGCATTATTGTGGTATTTCGATTCCTTTTGCCCTTTCCTCTCTCAAACTAAGGTTGAGAGCTTCTGGAAGGACTCCACCCATTTTTGGCTTATTTGATTTTTACCCCATTTTTATTGCTTCTCCTTTCTTCAAATAAAACCACATAACTTGAACAATCTAGTTCCTCCTCTTAAACAGAGTAGGGGATATGGGCTGCAAGATGGAACAGGTGAAGGGAGGACAAATTTGGTGATGGGAATTCCCGATTCAATGCTAATATGTACCTAAAATATTACTGGGAAAGTTATGTAAGCCACTATGACCAAGATTAAAATTATATATTAAAAAACTAGATAAGAGGGACCGGACCTGTGGCACAAGTGGTAGGGTGTTTGCCTTGCATGTGCTAAAATAGGATGGACTGTGGTTCAATCCCCCAGTATCCTATGTGGTCCCCCAAGCCAGGAGCTATTTCTGAGCACATAGCCAGGAATAATACCTGTGCTTCACTGGGTGTGGCCTACAAAACCAAACAAAAAAAACAAAAACTATTTGGGAATGTTCCTGTTTCTTCTGTTTCTTGAAAGAGGCTAAAAAAGGATTGGAATTTCTTCTTGAAAGGTTTGAAAGGATTTGTTAGTGAATCCATCTGAGCCCATGCTTTCCTTTTTGGAACACTTTTGATACGATTTAAATTCCTCAGTAGTGATGGGTCTGTTTAGATATGTTAGATCATGCTGGTTTAATAGTGAATATAATGATTCTAAGAATTTATCCATTTCTTCCAGGTTCTAGTTGGCATAATTTCTCAAAGTAGTCTCTGATTACCTTTTGTATCTCTGAAGTATCAGTACTGATCTCCCTTTTTTATTTCTAATCTGGTTCATTAAGTTTCTATCTCTTTTTCTTTGTAAGATGTGCTATTGGTTTATTTTTTCATAAAACCTACTTTTGCCTTTGTTGATCTTTCAGATTCTTTTTTTATTCCACTTCATTGATTTCTCTTCTAAACTTTTTTTTTGTTCTTGGGCTACAACGGATTATGCTCAGGAGTTCTCCTGCTATGCGTTCAGAAATCAATCTAGGCTTGGGGGACCATGTGGGATGCCAGGGATCAAACCGAGGTCCATCCTGGATAATCCACGTGCAAAAGGCAAATGCCTTAGCACTACATTATCACTCTGCCTCCCTCCTCTAAACTTTGTTATTTCCTGCTGCCTAGCTATTTTGGGCTTCTTTTCTTGATCCTTTTCTAATTTTATAAGCTGTGCCATTAAGCTAGTTATGTAGGCCCCTTCTTCCTCCCTGATGTGTGCTTGCAAAGTTATAAATTTTCTGCTCAGTACCATTTTTGCTGTGTTCCCAAATTTAAATAATTTGTGTATTCATTGTCATTTGTTTCCAGGAATATCTTCATTTACTTTTTTATTTCATCTAGGAATCACAGGTTACTAAGTAATGCACTTTTTAATTTTCAGAAGTTAGAGTTTTTCTTCTGTGTCCCTTTGTAATTTACTTCTTTTTTTTTTTTTGAATTATGAGAACAAAAGATGCAAAGAAAGAGGACAAGGTAAAGTTACAGTGGAAAGATAATCAGCCATAACATAATTCTCAGAAGAAGTCCCCTTGCTGATATCTTAACTTTGAACTTTCAGCCAAAGAACGTTAAAATGAATAAAACAGAATCCATGTACAATTAGTTTGTCCCTCAAGTCCCCAGATTGTAGCACATTATAATATTTCTTAACAGCACACAAGGCAATCTAAAGCCATAAAACTTATGTAACTCCTTAAACATTAGAGACATAGTATTTTTTACATTTCCATGTACATGCATATTAGCTTAAGTTAACCTCAAATTTTAAGTGGGTGCATTTAACCTCAAATTTTAAGTGGGTGCATTTTAAGGATTAGAGTCAAAGGAGCACAGTAAAAACGGTGTTAGAGTGGCAATTGTTGTTTGCATAGGCCCACCAAAATATGAGAGGCATGGAAAGGAATAACCTTGGCCTAAATACAAAGAGATCCTACCCCTGAAGTTTCCTGGCATAAGACCAACTCCAGGCTTCAGGCAAGTTATCGTCCAATCCAAGACATTGTCCGTAGTGCCAACACACTTTTCACACAGTTTCTGTTGTTGGTATCATGTTTCTGTATTAAAGATTCTGGAATCTGCATATCCTACATTGAAGTCATGATGTGGAGTGTCTTCTCGTTTCACCTCACCATGAAAGGGAAATGCAGGAAGCCCTGTCCTGTAAGCATGTCATTGTTAAGTCTTCTCATTGTTAAGGGAAGTCTCTTTTCAGCAGGACGATGTCTGAGCAGTGGTAGGGTCTTCCGTGGTAGAGGATTGCTTCCAGGTGATGTTATAGACAAACCTCACAATTAAGGGGCAATACAGCAAGCCCTGTCCAATAAGCAGGTCATTGTTTTTAAGTCTTCTTAGTGTTAAGGGAAGTCTTTTTTGAGTAGATCGATGTGAGAACAGCTGTAGGGTTTTCCCTGGTAGAGCTGTAGGGTCTTCCCTGGTAGAGGAATGCCTCCAGGTGATGTTATATACAACCTTGGATGTTTTGTAGATGTCTTCTCTAGATCAGGGGTGAATGGAGAATGCTCATTCTTCTGAGGCCTGTACCAGGTCTTTATGTCAATGTTCAGGGTGTAAGGTCTCATTGCACTACAAGATTTGTGTGTTCCCATCTCTATTAGATAAGAACTTATTGGTATGTATAGTATTTTCCCATTTTAGTGTGCCTAAGCAAACTAGAAATAAAGCCAAGTGGTGCTATCAGATATATAGGGGCGTAAGAACATTTCCAACAATACCCATGACTTGGTTCAAACATAAGCATTAAACTGAGGGATTCTTTCACACCAAATTTCATATTGAGCAGTTCACAAAGAAAAGATAAAAATCATGGGGGGGGATCATCACTGTATAAGAAAATATTCAGCAAAAGTTATAGCAGTCAAAGGAAACACCCATAAAATGTTGAAGAGATATAAGTGTCCTTTTTATGCCTTATAAAATAGTTGGGTGGGTGTTAACTCCAGGACACCACTTTGATCTGTGACTTAGGACTCTACAGTACTTAAATTAGAAAGGGTAAATGAGGAGTAATGATGATAGGAGTAAAGGAAGTTAAAGAGAAATATGATCTTATGAAGGGGTATGCAAAAGGGCAGAGTACAAAATGGACATTCTGCATATATAAAAACATAATTCAATGATAGTGAGTACTATTAATGTTTCTTGTGCCCCCGCGCAATTTTGAAAATATAGACTGGACAGAGATTACCAGTGACTTCAAGAAGCTGGGAGGCCAGAAGTTCAGGGCCCCACCCAAACCCTCCCTAAGGAGCTGAATGGATAATGGGGGAAAGCCTAGGGTATCTTCGAGCTCCACCAAGGGGCCCAACTCACTGGCTTGCTCAGGCATGTGGCCCAGGGAAGCCCTGGAGATCTGGAGCAAAGTGGTAGAGGGGTGCTGGGGTTACCCAAGTCCCACACCCCCCACTATGCCAAACCCCCTCCTGCTAGACTCCCGGCTCCCAGGAAGGAGAGTAATTTACTTCTAATTACAGTACCTTGTGATCTGAGATGGTAGTATGTACAATCTTTATCCTCATAAATTTATGGTGATATGTTTTATAGGCCAGAATTGGATAAGACTGTGTACTGAATTGGATAAGAATGTGTATTGAAGTTTTCTGGGGGTGGTCCACATTTTTCCATTTATCTTTTCAGCTTTTCAGTGCTAGTATATTTTTATTGGGTTTCAGCATGATTGACATATCAAGGGGTCACAAGGCAATGTTGAGGTCTCCCACAATTATTGTGTTGCTATTGATGTCTTCTTTCAGATTTGCCAGTAATTGAATTAAATATTGTGCTGGTCCCTAATTAGGTGTGTATATGTTTAGGATTGTAATTTATTCCCATAGTACATACCCCTTGATTAATATGAAATGTTCATCTTTCTTCCTTACAACTTTTCTGAGTCTAAAATTTGCATCATCTGATATTAAAATGGCCACTTCAGCTTTTTTCAGGGAGTTGTTTGTATGATTTTTCTCCAACCTATAATTTTGAGTCTATATTTGTTCTGACTATTTAGATGTATTTCTAATAAGCAGAATGTTGATTCATCTTTTTGATTCATTTTGTCACTCTGTGTCTCTTAACTATTGCATTTAGTCCATTGTCATTGAAAGAGATAATTGTCATGAGATTTTATGTCATCTCTGTCTAGAAATTTGGTGTGTCTGTTGGTCTGTCTTCTCTTAAAATAGACCTTTCAGTGTTTCTTTTAAGGCAGGCTTTGAGTTTGTGAAGTTTCTGAACTTTGTTTATAAGCTACTTATACTTCCTTCAAAATTGAAGGAAGTATAAATTTGGCTTGGTGCAGTATTGTAGCATTCATTTTGTTGAGTTTTGTCACTATATCTCACCACTACCTTCTGGCTTTGAGGGTTTCTTGTGAAACGTATCCTGTAAATCTTAAAGATGCTCCTTTGTACATTATTTTCCTTTTTAATTTTGTTTTCAGTATTCTATCCCTGTTTGTAAAATTTGTCATTGTAACTAGGATATCTTGAGTATTTTTCTTCAAATCTCTTTTAGCTGGTACTCTTTGGGCATACAGGATTTGGTTGCATGCAGTTTTAGCTCTGGGAGATTTTCTGCAATGATGTCCTTGACTTTTATTATTTTGGGTATTTCCTTCCTGGGTCTCTGGTACTCCAATTATTCTTATGTTGTGTTCTGTTGAGTTTATCAAAGACAACTATTTTTATCTGTTCTAATTCTATAAGTACTCTTTCCATTGTCTGATCATTTGCTTAAAAGCTCTTTTCCAATATCTTCTGTTGTATGGAGTTTTTATGCATCCAGTCACCCCACTCACTGATTCTATCCTCGGCTATTGTTACTCTGTTTGAGCGGTTTTCCATTGAGGTTTTCATTTCATTTACTGAGTTTTTTTAGACATGTTATTTCAGTTTGGAATTTTCTAATTTCTATCTTCTTGATTTTTATATGTGTTTTGTTCAGCTCGAGCTATACTTCTTTTGATTCCTATAAGGATCTTCCATATTTCTTCTCTAAACTCCTTCTTAAGGGGCTAATTAGGTGGTTGGCTCTTTTTGGGTCATCAGAGTTGCCATATTCATCCCTATGCCTGGTATTGGCCTGTGTTATTTCCCCATTATCATACTTTTTGTGTTGTTATTTTTTTTCTACATGTTATGGTGGAGTTTTTGTCTAGAACATGTGTATGGCTGTAAAGGGAATGAATATGCTCCTCTGGCTCCACCCTGTTTGAGGATTTCTGGGTTATCTCTGCTCATGCAGCATCAGCACAAGCTTCTGGGTGGTATTGTTCTCAAAACACACAGGGATGGTCAGGCTGCAGCCCCTTGCAATGGCTTCAGTACCAGCGATCAAGCTCCACCCTGCATAGGTGTTGTGGCTTATTTCCGTTCATGCAGTTTCAATAGGAGCTTCTGGGAGGGTTTGGTCTCAAAACCCACAACAATGTTCAGGCTGTAGCCCTACACAGACATGTGTTTCTAATTTACTTGAAGCTGGTTCTATTGCCAGGATTTGTTATAGATAGTGAGAATAAAAAGGTAGATAAAGTCTACCATTAAAAGTCTCTGTCCTCATAGATATTGATATACAATAAATAATAAATTTCAGAATATAAGAACAGTGAAAAAACTCTTGATATTGACTATGTAACAACTAAAAATGCTCCTGTTAGAAGGGGCAATCTTCAGAAATCATAACATTTGAGTTGAGTCACATGAGCATGAGCAGTAAATGCCTACATAAATAAAAAGAAGATATTCTGGATAGAGGAAATAGAGAAAGAGCCATGAGTCATAAATAATCTTAGCATATAGAAGAATAGAAAGTCAATATGTTGAGGAAACACTAGGATGTTAAAACATAAACCAAGAAGCTTCCATCTTATTCAACCTCTACCACAAAGAGATAATAAAATAGTAAAAATGAATCTCATTTCCTACATTCCAATATTTTGAGAGGCTCTACCACATGAGATTTCATCTCATCTAAATTGTTAATATTACTGCAATAAGATATTAATATATTCAATTGTTTTAATGTCTCTTAACATTTTATTAATGCCCTTTTTATATTTTTCAATAGTACTGTATCACCTTTCTTATTAGTCTTGCAATAAATCATTTATTATCTTTCAGCTTTAATTACTTTTTATTATAAGTGCCTTCTATTTTAATTTTTGTTCTTATATTTAATAATTCCATATTTTCATATTTCCTTCTATATAAAAGCTTAAAAATCTATTTCTCAAGTCTCACCCACAGCCGATATCTCCTGGTAAAAAATCAGCACGGATTTTCCACGTTCAAAAAAAGGCAAAACAAAACAAACAAAAAGCAACAACAAAAAAGTCCACCTATATTTTCCAGGTAGTCCAATCTTTCTGCATTCTCAGAAAGGGGCTTTGGGGCAGTGAGTTTGGTGGAAGTGAGAGGATAGATTCATCTATCAGACTGCCCAATACCTAGCTCTAAAACCTCCAACAGAAATGGTTCAGATCTGTGACAATCTTACCAAACTTCCAGCCATGAAGTTTGCTTTAGATCTGTAAATTCTGGACCAAGCAGTCACATGTAGCCATGCAATAGTAGTTGTGTCAGCTCAGTAGTCTATTAGTTTAGTAGTGTCACAAGAAATCTAATGGGGGGATGGAGAGATAACACAGCTATAGGGTGTTTGCATGGCATGTAGCCAGACCAAGATGGACAAGGTTGGCTCCTCGGCATCTCATATAGTCTACAGAGCCTTCCAGAAGCAATTTCTGAGTGCAGAGCCAGGAGTAACCCCTGAGCACTGCCAGATTTGGCCCCCAAACCAAACCAAATAAAATAAATTGGACTGGATCAACTGGCATTAAATCCCCAGCATTACCAGTTGTGATCTTAACACCATGCCCTAAAGAAAAAAAATCTGATGGGAAAGTCATACAGAAATCTAACAATCTTAGTGAGACTAAACGGGTACAAAGAAGGCTCAACAAGCACCAATCACAACAACCAAGTAAATCTTTAGGTGCCAACTTCAGTAACAACATTGAGAGATACAATAATAATTTCAAAATGACTATATTAATCTAATTTCATTCTCTAATGTATGTCTTTATGTGGGCATGAGTACATAGAGAGAGGTCTCCTCTATGAGAGCCATACCTAAATTGTAAACAATTCATGCCTATATATAGCCCCCTATATACTATCCCTCTGCCCGCTTTCAGAAATCCTACTATCTCTTCACCTCCCAATCCCAAGCCGATATACCTCATTATTAATGCTCTTTACCCTCAGTGCTTAACCCATTAGGTATCAAGACCAACCTCCTTCCCCAACAAGCTTTCACCTAGCTCCCAAGAGAAGAAACACCCACTTAGCCCCACATCTCGTCCCCCAGCAAGAAACTATAACCAACACTCCTGCTAACTTATGCTCTGCGGCTCTCCTTCTCATCCCCGAAAATTTAAACTGTTGCTTGATGCCAGACTCAGCTCCAGAAAAACACCCTACTGCAAAAACTCTACCCAAGACCTTTCTGATGCAAAGCACTTCTCAAACTCAACAGGACAAGAATGTGTGATGAAAATGCACCCTGGATTCCAGCCCACACAATAATACCCCAAAGACAATACTACCCAAAAGACAATAAGAAAGCCTATATATTTTTTTATAAGTTTAAGACCTTCAGAATACTACCTTTTAACCTGTTAAAATGTAAGGTAGTCTCCGCTTCACTTTGCTCCTGTAATTATTTTTCTTTTAAATTCATTATTTTTCAAGCTTGATCATATTATATTTATTTAAACTCATTTTTATTTATTTTTGCCTTATATATATGTGAGTGATATGTGTGTGTGTGTTATTTTGTCCTATTTTTGTTTTTCTTCTCTTCCTTAACTCCACCTATTTTGGTTCTGCGTGGTACAAAAACCTACAAGAAAAGGTCTTGCCTGCGATAAAAGATCAGGTCAGAACCAGGACACAGAGATAAAGGTGCCTGACACTCTAATACCCAAATACACCAACAATATAACATAGCACCAATTCTTTTTGTACAGGCATATTAAAAAGGGGGAAATTTTACATATAAAAAGAAGTTATTATCTAATAGGGATAAGAACTCATACAATTTACAATACAGGGGCACATTCCACCTTGAACATGTCATGTGGTCCCAACTTAGACTCCACGTGATTAGACAGTGACCATCCAAACCCGAACCGTAGATCTCAGACATAGAACCGACATAGTTGTACGCAACAGCTCCAGGATCCAAACCCCCTCTGTGACGTTCTTAATACTGCTCTGACATCAACAGTGCCAGATTTGATATGACACCCTGACAATGAAGAAATGGCAACAACTTGATATAAGAACAGGTTGTCTTACCTCACCATCATAAAATGAAACCAGAGGACATGTCAAGCTTTGATCTATGCAAAAGCCTCGATCACTAACTACAGAAGACTGATTGTGACAAACATGACTGGGCAGAACTTATACTGGGACCAATAAAAAAAAGTCCCTAGTCTACGCTTTGGCTTACAATCTGTACAACAACCAAGATCTCTAATGTCAGAGGTCTGACTGTGACAACTGCAATCAAGCAGAACTTCTGGAAACATAATGAAAGACTCCATCCTAAGCTTTGACCTAAGATCCATGCAAAAACTAACTACAGAAGACTGATTAAAACAACAGTGATGGGGGGCCGGAGAGACAGCACAGCAGTGTTTGCCTTGCAAGCAGCCAATCCAGGACCTAAGGTGGTTGGTTCGAATCCCGACACCCCATAAGGTCCCCCGTGCCTGCCAGGAGCTATTTCTGAGCAGATAATCAGGAGTAACCCCTGAGCACAGCCGGGTGTGACCCAAAAACAAAACAAAAAAACAAAAAAAAAAGTGATGAAACAGAACTTTTAGAACCGCAAAGAAAGACTCCATCCTAGTGTCCATCCTAAGACCTGTGCAAATACCAAGACCTCTAGTTACAGAGGCCTGATGTCATCATCCATGAGTTTCTGGGCACCACAAAAGGACCTAGGGGAGAGTAAACAAACAGGTACAAAACCTGGAGTTATGCACATGACAGTATACTTCAAGGGCGGAGAAACCCTGTATCTCTTAAGCCAAGGAAATTCCCTTCCTAATCTCCGCAATATTTATTATGCCTATGATAAAAAAGCACAAATCAATTTTTATTGTTATTGTTGTTGTTTTTTGTTTTTTTGTTTTGTCTTTGTTTTGTTTTTCTTCATTTTGCTTTATGTTTTTGTATTTATTTCAGGACCATGGTTATTTTTTTGTTATTGCATTTATTGCTGTGGTGCTTTTCGGGTTTTTAGTTTGTTTGTTTAGTATTGTTGCTGTTTTTCTTCCTATTCCCCTTTCTTCTCTTAAAAAGATCTTTATAGGTCTACGGCTGGGGGCTGAACCATGCCATCTGCCAGGTATGGGAGGGGACATTGATCCAAGCCGGCCTGTGGAACTAATCTCTGCAGATGGGCTTGAACCATGCCATCTGCCAAGTGGGGGAGGGACGGATGAGCCAAGCTGCCCTGTGTGACTCAGTCCCTGTCTACAACTGGGGGATGAACCATGCCATCTGCCAAGTAGTGGAGGGGCATTGATCAAAGGTAGCCTGTGAAGCTAGTCTCTGCAGCTGGAGCTGAGCCGAGCTATCTGCCAGCTAGGGGGAGGAGCGATTGACCAGGTAGAACTGTGGAGCGATGTCACTCCAACCCAAACCACCAAAAGCAAAGAAATATGGGCAAACTAAAGAGACACTAACAACCGGGGATGTGGAGAGAAATCATAGGAAGTTCCCAAGTCCACCAAAAGCTCATGGACCCAATAGATGAAGACTTAAAAGCAACATTGCAAACCATGGCAAAAGAGATCATGGCTTCATGAGCCAGCGAGTTCAGGAAATTCAATCATGAACAAATCAACAAACTCAAAGAAAAACTTTTTACATAACATGAAAGAATCCATACAAATGAAATTAAAGAAAATAAAAGATGTCTATCAAGTTATAGTAGCAGAATTACACAGTTGGAGAATCACATAAAAGAACTTGAAAAAAAAAACTACAAACCAAAAATGACAAAGAAGCCAATAAGAAAATAAAATGTAAAGTACTGAAAGAAAAAGTTAGGTATTTAATGAACAAAGACAAAATAAATAATCTAAGGACTACAGCAGGGGTTGCGAACATGCAGCTCTTGAGCCGCATGTGGCTCCCAGCCAAAATGAATGTGGCTCTTTGCCTCTTATGATTATTTTGTATACTGTGACTCTTTGCCAAGTTTTGATTTTGTTATGCTGTTTCTGAGGAGGGACCTCTGAGGAGAGATCTCCGAGTGAGTAGTCCCGCCCCCAGGTTGTATCATCCCTTCTCCCATCTCTCGGGGCTGATATCGAGGTCTTTAATCCATTTGGATTTTACCTTCGTACATGATGTTAGCTGGGGGTCTAAGTTCAATTTTTTGCAAGTGGCTACCCAGTTGTGCCAACACCACTTGTTGAAGAGGCTTTCTTTGTTCCATTTAGGATTTTTTTGCTCCTTTATCAAAAATTAGGTGATTGTATGTCTGGGGAACATTCTCTGAGTATTCAAGCTTATTCCACTGATCTGAGGGCCTGTCCTTATTCCAATACCATGCTGTTTTGATAACTATTGCTTTGTAGTAAAGTTTAAAGTTGGGGAAAGTAATTCCTCCCATATTCTTTTCCCCAATGATTGCTTTAGCTATTCGAGGGTGTTTATTGTTCCAAATAAATTTCAAAAGTGCCTGGTCCACTTCTTTGAAGAATGTCATGGGTATCTTTAGGGGGATCGCATTAAATCTGTACAGTGCTTTGGGGAGTATTGCCATTTTAATGATGTTAATCCTGCCAATCCATGAGCAGGGTATGTGCTTCCATTTCCGCGTGTCCTCTCTTATTTCTTGGAGCAGAGTTTTATAGTTTTCCTTGTATAGGTCCTTCACATTTTTAGTCAAGTTGATTCCAAGATATTTGAGTTTGTGTGACACTATAGTGAATGGAGTTGTTTTCTTAATGTCCATTTCTTCCTTATTAGTATTGGTGTATAGAAAGGCCATTGATTTTTGTGTGTTAATTTTGTAGCCTGCCACCTTGCTATATGAGTCTATTGTTTCTAGAAGCTTTTTGGTAGAGTCTTTGGGGTTTTCTAAGTAGAGTATCATGTCATCTGCAAACAGTGAGAGCTTGACTTCTTCCTTTCCGATCTGGATTCCCTTGATATCCTTTTCTTGCCTAATTGCTATAGCGAGTACTTCCAGTGCTATGTTGAATAGGAGTGGTGAGAGAGGACAGCCTTGTCTTGTGCCAGAATTTAGAGGAAAGGCTTTCAGTTTTTCTCCATTGAGGACAATATTTGCCACTGGCTTGTGGTAGATGGCCTTAACTATATTGAGAAAGGTTCCTTCCATTCCCATCTTGCTGAGAGTTTTGATCAAGAATGGGTGTTGGACCTTGTCAAATGATTTCTCTGCGTCGATTGATATGATCATGTGATTTTTATTTTTCTTGCTGTTGATGTTGTGTATTATGTTGATAGATTTACGGATGTTAAACCAGCCTTGCATTCCTGGAATGAAACCTACTTGATCGTAGTGGATGATCTTCTTAATGAGGCATTGAATCCTATTTGCCAGGATTTTGTTGAAGATCTTTGCATCTGCATTTATCAGCGATATTGGTCTGTAATTTTCTTTTTTCGTAGCATCTCTGTCTGGTTTAGGTATCAAGGTAATGTTGGCTTCATAAAAGCTATTTGGAAGTTTTCCTGTTTATTCAATTTCATGAAAGAGTCTTGCCAGGATTGGTAGTAGTTCCTCTTGAAAGGTTTGAAAGAATTCATTAGTAAATCCATCTGGGCCTGGGCTTTTGTTTTTGGGCAGACATTTGATTACTTTCTTAATTTCCTCAATAGTAATGGGTATGTTTAGATATGCTACATCCTCTTCATTCAATCGTGGAAGATTATAAGATTCCAAAAATTTATCCATTTCTTCCAGGTTTTCATTTTTAGTGGCATAGAGTTTCTCAAAGTAGTTTCTGATTACCCTTTGAATCTCTACCATATCAGTAGTGATCTCTCCTTTTTCATTCCTAATACGAGTTATCAAGTTTCTCTCTCTTTCTTTCTTTGTTAGTTTTGCCAGTGGTCTATCAATCTTGTTTATTTTTTCAAAGAACCAACTTCTGCTTTCGTTGATCTTTTGGATGGTTTTTCTGGTATCTACTTCATTGATTTCTGCTCTCAGCTTTGTTATTTCCTTCTGCCTCCCTATTTTTGGATCCTTTTGTTGAGCACTTTCTAATTCTATGAGCTGCGTCATTAAGCTATTCAGGTATGCCCCTTCTTCTTTCCTGATGTGTGCTTGCAAAGCTATAAATTTTCCTCTCAGTACTGCTTTTGCTGTGTCCCATAGGTTCTGATAATTTGTGTCTCCATTGCATTTGTTTTCAGGAAGGTTTTGATTTCCTCTTTGATTTCTTCTCGGACCCACTGATTATTCAGTATGAGGCTATTTAACTTCCAGGTGTTAAAATTTTTCTTCTGTGTCCCTTTGTAGTTTATATATAATTTCAGGGCTTTGTGGTCAGCAAAGGCAGCCTGCAAAATTTCTATCCTCTTGATATTATGGAGGTATGTTTTGTGTGCTAACATGTAGTCTATCCTAGAGAATGTCACATGTACATTAGAGAAAAATGTGTATCCAGGCTTCTGGGGGTGGAGTGTCCTGTATATATCTACTAGGCCTCTTTCTTCCATTTCTCTCCTCAGGTCTAGTATATTCTTGTTGGGTTTCAGTCTGGTTGCCCTGTCTAGTGTTGACAATGCCGTGTTGAGGTCTCCCACAATTATTGTGTTGTTATTGATATTATTTTTCAGATTTGTCAACAGTTGTATTAAATATTTTGCTGGCCCCTCATTCGGTGCATATATGTTTAGGAGGGTGATCTCTTCCTGCTGTACATATCCCTTGATTAATACAAAATGTCCATCTTTGTCCCTTACAACTTTCCTAAGTATAAAGTTTGCATCATCTGATATTAATAGGGCCACTCCTGCTTTTTTTTTGGGTGTTGTTTGCTTGGATGATTTTCCTCCAGCCTTTTATTTTGAGTCTATGTTTGTTCTGACTATTCAGGTGCGTTTCTTGTAGGCAGCAGAAGGTTGGATTGAGTTTTTTGATCCATTTAGCCACTCTGTGTCTCTTAACTGGTGCATTTAGTCCATTGACATTGAGAGAAAGAATTGTCCTGGGAGTTAGTGCCATCTTTATATTAAAGTTTGGTGTGTCTGTTGGTAAGCCTTGTCTTAAAGTATGCCGTTCCGTTTATCTTTTAAGAATGGTTTTGAGTCTGTGAAGTTTTTGAGCTGTTGTTTGTCTGTGAAACTATGTATTGTTCCTTCAAACCTGAAAGTGAGTTTTGCTGGGTGCAGTATTCTAGGCGAAGCATTTATTTCATTGAGTTTTGTCACTATGTCCCACCACTGCCTTCTGGCCTTGAGTGTTTCTGGTGACAGGTCTGCAGTAAATCTCAAGGATGTTCCCTTGAATGTAATTTCTCTTTTCGATCTTGCTGCTTTCAGAATTCTGTCTCTATCTATGGGATTCGTCATTGTGACTAGGATGTGTCTTGGGGTGTTTTTTCTGGGGTCTCTTTTAGTTGGCACTCTTCGGGCATGCAGGATTTGATCACATGTATTCATTATCTCTGGTAGTTTCTCTTTAATGATGTTCTTGACTGTTGATTCTTCCTGGAGATTTTCTTCCTGAGTCTCTGGGACTCCAATGATTCTTAAGTTGTTTCTGTTGAGCTTATCATAGACTTCTATTTTCATCTGTTCTCATTCTTTGAGTAATTTTTCCATTGTTTGATCATTTGCTTTGAGGCTTTTTTCCAATTTCTTCTGCTGTATGTAATTGTTATGTATCTCATCTTCCAGTGTACTGATTCTATCCTCAGCTGCTGTTAACCTGTGGGAAATCTCAAACATGTTTTTCTTCAATTCATCTACTGAGTTTCTCAGACCTGTTATTTGATCTGAAATTTCTGTTTGGAGTTTTCTCATTTCTATCTTCATATTCTCCTGATTCTTTTTAGTTTTCTCTTCTATACTTTGAGTTCTTTGAACATGTTCCATATTGCAACTCTAAACTCCTTATCTGAGAGACTGACTAGGTGGTTGGTCATGTTCAAGTCATCAGAGTTGCCATCTTCATTCTCTATGTCTGGCACTGGCCCGTGTTGTTTCCCCATTGTCACACTAGTACTGCGTGTTTTTCTACGTGTTGTGATTGTATTCATCGGCTAAATGCCGTGCACCGTCGCGAAGGGGAGCGGAGCAACCGTGCTCCTCTGGCTTCTCCCTTTCTGGGCGTGTCGACTCACCTTCACGGAAGGCTCACAGGAAGGCAGGCTGGCAGATGGGCCGTACCCAGGATGAAATCAGGCCAAAAATGCAGGACAGCAGAGTAGAGAGGCAGAAGGGTGCTGGCATCTGAGATCCAGCGAAGTTCAGTGGCTCCTCCCTTTCTGGGCGTGTCGACTCACCTCCACGGAAGGCTCACGGGAATGCAGACTCCCCGGAAAGTTCACAGGAAGGCAGGCTGGCTGATGAGCCGCACCAAGGGTGAAATCAGGCCGAAAATGCAGGACAGCAGAGTAGAGAGGCAGAAGGGTGCTGGCATCTGAGATCCAGCGAAGTTCAGTGGCTCCTCCCTTTCTGGGCGTGTTGACTCACCTCCACGGAAGGCTCACGGGAAGGCAGACTCCCCAGAAAGCTCACAGGAAGGCAGGCTGGCAGATGGGCTGCACCCAGGATGAAATCAGGCCAAAAATGCAGGACAGCAGAGTAGAGAGGCAGAAGGGTGCTGGCATCTGAGATCCAGCGAAGTTCAGTGGCTCCTCCCTTTCTGGGCGTGTCGACTCACCTCCACGGAAGGCTCACGGGAAGGCAGACTCCCCGGAAAGCTCACAGGAAGGCAGGCTGGCAGATGGGCCGCACCCAGGATGAAATCAGGCCAAAAATGCAGGACAGCAGAGTAGAGAGGCAGAAGGGTGCTGGCATCTGAGATCCAGCGAAGTTCAGTGGCTCCTCCCTTTCTGGGCGTGTCGACTCACCTCCACGGAAGGCTCACTGGAAGGCAGACTCCCCGGAAAGTTCACAGGAAGGCAGGCTGGCTGATGAGCCGCACCAAGGGTGAAATCAGGCCGAAAATGCAGGACAGCAGAGTAGAGAGGCAGAAGGGTGCTGGCATCTGAGATCCAGCGAAGTTCAGTGGCTCCTCCCTTTCTGGGCGTGTTGACTCACCTCCACGGAAGGCTCACGGGAAGGCAGACTCCCCGGAAAGCTCACAGGAAGGCAGGCTGGCAGATGGGCCGCACCCAGGATGAAATCAGGCCAAAAATGCAGGACAGCAGAGTAGAGAGGCAGAAGGGTGCTGGCATCTGAGATCCAGCGAAGTTCAGTGGCTCCTCCCTTTCTGGGCGTGTCGACTCACCTCCACGGAAGGCTCACGGGAAGGCAGACTCCCCGGAAAGTTCACAGGAAGGCAGGCTGGCTGATGAGCCGCACCAAGGGTGAAATCAGGCCGAAAATGCAGGACAGCAGAGTAGAGAGGCAGAAGGGTGCTGGCATCTGAGATCCAGCGAAGTTCAGTCTCTCCCATCTCTCGGAAACAACTGCACAGGCCAGCAGGCGGGGAGACCCGTGTGTCACATGTTGGGTCACATCTTGCTGCTAGTTCTTAGTGTGGAGGACGTAGCACACCTTCACCAACACTGCAGGTTTTTACCCTCACTCAAAATGGCAAAATGCAATATGTGTTTAATAGATTCTGGTTAAAATTATATGGTTTTGTGTGAGTGTTTGTTTTGGTAGGTCACTGAATGGTGTGGCTCTCTGACTCTCACAGTTTAAAATTTTGGCTCTTTGTGTCGAACTTGTTCACCACCTCTGGATTATAGAAATACCAGAAGGGGAGAAAATAGAGAAAGGAGGAGAACAAGTGGTTAGGGAAATAATAGCAGAAAACTTTCCCACTCTCTGAAAAGAGGCTTCAGTGCAAAACCAGGAGGTAAAAAAGTCTCTAATAAAATGGACCCTAATAAACCATAACCAAGACATATAGTAATCCAAATGGCAAAAAAAAAAAGAAAGAAAAGAAAAAAAAAAAAGAAAAGGATGAACTCCTTAAAGCAATAAGGGAGAGAAAACACCTCAAATACAAAGGAAGGAACATAAGAATCAAACCAGAACTCCCATTTGAAATAACTCAAGCAAGAAGACAGTAGAATGACATATTTAAACAACTAAACAAAAGAAACTTTCAACCTAGAGTCCAGTAACCAGCATAACTCTCATTGATATGGGAAGGAGAACTAAAAACATTCTCAGACAAAAAAGAACTTGCATTATTTGCACAAACAAAACCAATTCTAAATAATATTCTCAGAGATGTATTACACAATACAAACCCCAGATTGTAACAACAACCACCCTAAACAATACAACTGTACAACAGCCTTCTTAATCTCCTTAAATGTCAGTGGACTAAACTCTCCGATTAAAAGACACATAGTAGAGTCTTGGATCAAAAAACAATAACAGGATTTTCTGCTGCCTGCAAGTAACATACCTACAAGTACAGGATAGACACAAGCTCAGAATAAAAGGATGGAAATCAATTATTCCAGCCAATGCAAACCAAAAAAAAAAAAAAAAAAAAAGCTGGGACAGCCATTCTTATATTCAGACCAAATTGCATTCAATCTCAAGAAAGTGATCCCAAAGGGGGTCACTACTTACTGATCAGGGGAATGCTAGGTGATGAAGTACTAACTCTGGTCAATATGCACCAAACGCAGAGCCAGCAAAATTTGGAAGGCATTTGATCACAAAACTAGAGAAACATATAGAAGGTAATGTGATAGTAGTAGGACATTTCAATACTGCACTATCATCACTGGACAGATCCACCAGACAGAAAAATTAGCAAAGAAATAAGAGTTCTAAATGAGAAATTAGAAGAAATGGGCTAATAAACTTATATAGGGTCCTCCACCCCCAGAAAACAGAATACACATTCTTCTCAAGTGCACATGGAAACCTCTCTAGAATAGACCAGGCCTTAGGATATAAATCTAACTTGCAACTATGCAACAGAGATCAAGACTGACTGTAAAAAGAAGCTACGGAGAAAATCCAACAACTGGGGACTAAACAACATGCTGCTCAACAACAGCTGGATCAAAGAGGAACCCAAGTAAGAAATAAAAAGATTCCTTGAGCCAAACGATAATGAAGAGACAACTTGTCAAAAATCTATGGGACACAGCAAAAGCATTAATTAGGGGAAAATTCATAGCAATATAGGCCTTTGTCAGGAAAGAAGAGAAGGGAAAAATCAACAATTTAAAGGGACATCTTGAGAAGCTGGAAAAACAGCAGCAGAGAAACGCAAACACAAACAGAAGACAAGAAATAATAAAAACCAGAGCAGGAATAAACAACATAGAAACTAAGAAAAAAATACAAAAAAATCAATGAAACCCAAAGCTGGTGTTTTGAAAGAATAAACAAGATTGAAAAACCACTGGCAAGACTCACCGAAAAAAAAAGACAGAAAACACCTAAATAAATAGGATCACAAATGAGAGGGGAGAGATTACAACAGAACCCCAAAAAATACAACACATCATGAGGACTTATTATGAACAACTTTACTCAGTCAGGTTAAAAAATCCAAAAGAAACTGATAAATTTCTGAAAAAAAAAACAATCATCTTCCAAGACTGGATAGGAGGATGTAGAAAGCCTAAACTGGCCAATCTCATCCACGGAAATTGAATCAGTAATTAAGAAACTCCCCAAGAACAAAAGTCCAGGTCCAGATGCTTTTACAGGTGAATTCTATCAAACATTCCAAGAAGAATTACTCCACTCATTAACAGACTCTTCCAAACAATTGAAAAGACAGGAATCCTTCCTAATTCCTTTTATGAGGCTAATATCACACTCATTCCCAAAGATGGCAAAGACACTAACAAGAAAAAAATCTACAAACCAATCTCACTAATGAACACAGAAGCAAATCCTCAACAAAACCTTAGCAAACCGAATTCAGAACTACATCAAAAAGATTATACACCATGACCAAGTAGGTTTCATACCAGGAATGCAAGGAAGTTTCAACATAAGCAAATCAATCAAGATGATACACTACATCGACAAGAAAGACAAAAATCACATGATTATATCAATCGATGCAGAGAAGGCATTTGACAAAATCCAACACACATTAATGATTAAAAACTAAGGTCAGGAACTAGGCAAGGCTGTCCACTCTCTCCACTTTTATTCAATATAGTTTTGGAAGTCCTAGCAATAGCAATCAGACAAGAAGAGAATCAAAGGAATCCAAATAGGGAAAGAGGAACTCAACTATCTCTTTTTGCAGATGATATGATGATATGCATCTTAAAACCTAAAGAGTCCACAGTAAAAATCATAGAAACAATTAACCAATACAGCAAAGTGGCTGTCTTCAAAGTCAATACACAATAGAAAGTAGTGTTCCTTTATACAAATAATGAAGTAGAGGAAAAAGAGATTAAGGAGATGATCCCATTTAAATAGTATCCAAAAATATCAAGTACATAGGTATCAACCTTACAAGAGAAGTGAAGGACCTATACCATGAAAACTTCAAAACACAACTAGAAAGAAATTGAAGAGTACCTAAGAAAATGGAAGAAACTCCCCTGTTCATGGATAGGTAGAATCAACATAGTCAAAATGACTATCTTACCTAAACTTCTATACAGATGTAATGCAATCCCTATACAAATTATGACATCATTTTTAAGGATTTAGAACAATCAATTATAAAATTCATCTGGAACCACAAAAGATCCAGGGTAGCCAAATACACATGAATAACAAGAAGCTAGGAGGCATCTCTTTACAAAACCTGAAGCTTTATTATAAAGCTATAGTGATCAAAACAGCATAATACTGGAACGAAGACAGAGTCTCAGATCAGTGAGTTAGAGCTGAATTTCCAGAGATAAACCCCCAAATATACAGCCAACAACTAATATTGTACAAAAGAATCAAGAACTTGAAATGGAACAAAGACAGTCTATTCAACAAATGGGTTTGTAATAACTGGATAACCACCTGAAAGAAAGTAAAATTTGATCCATACCTCATACCTTACACAAAAGTCAACAAAAAATGGATAAAAGACCTTGAAATCAGACCCAAATCCATAAAGTTTATTGAGGAAAAATAGGCAGAACACTCGAAGACCTATATATCAAAAAAGTCTTTGAAGATAGAATGCCAATGGCAAGACCTCTAGCATCAAATCTAAATAAATGAGAATACATCTAACTAAAAAGTTTCTAAATGGCCGAAGAAACCTTAATTTATACTAGAAGACAGTTAACAAAATGGGAAAAAAATTTTTGTACTCAACACCTCAGATAAAGGGCTGATATCTAGGATATACACAGCACTCAGAAAGATGAGCTCCAAAAGAATCTAATAAAGCCATAGAAAAATGGAGAGATGAAATGAATAGACACTTCTCTGAGGAAGAATGAATGATGGCCACCAGACACATGAAAACATACTAACCTTCACTTATCGTTAGGGAAATCCAAATCAAGACAATAATGATGTACTACCTTACACCAGTGAGGATGGCTCACATCAAAAATAATGGGAACGTTCTCTTTTGGCGGGGATGTGATAAGGAAGGAACTCTCATCCGCTGCTGGTGGGAATGCCCCCTAGTCCAACCCCTATGGAAAACAGTGTGGAGAGTGCTCAGTAAACTCAAAATTAAGTTGCCATATGGCCCAGCCATTCTCTCCTGGGTATTTACCCACAAGTCGGAAGTACATTCATCCCAAAGTATGTGTGCACTCCATTATTTATTGCAACACTCAGCACAATAGCCAAGGTTTGGAACCAGCCTCGATGTCCAACAATAGATGAGTGGATCATGAAGACGTGGTATTTATACACAATGGAATACTACATAGCAGTTAGAAATAATACAATCGTAGACTTTGCAGCAACGTGGCTGGATCTACAAATTATTATGTTAAATGAAGTAAGTCAGAAGATGAAGGATATACACAGAATGATAGCACTTTCCTGAGGTACTTAGAATATACACCATATGCATATTTAGTACTCTAGGAACAAAAAAAATCTGTGTAATAGGGTCAAAACTCCAAGCAAGCGAGCAGATATGTAATCAGCCTTTTACTGCACAGGCCTATAATAATGTCTTAGGGATCTTATACAGAGTTACAGGTGAAGAATATAATTGGAAGCCAGAGACTCCAGTGGAAGCTATTCACAACAATGTCTTTTAATGTCTTAATATTACTAGATTTAAAATAACCTCTTAGCTTCTCTGTATCTCTTTGGATACAAAGGGTGTATACCTTAATTTGATACCTCGGTGCTCTATCACTCTAGATAAAATATTCAGTTTGAATTATGAAACTGTCTAGATAAAACACTCCAATATACCCTTTTTATCTTGCTTATAGGTTCTATTAGGACGTAAAGCATGTGACCATCCAGACCACTGAGTCAACTGCAAACTACAGACTTACATCAGGACTTACTTCTAATTGAACATGTTTGGGCAAATTAACATTTCCTTTCTCTCTTCTTTTCTGCTCTCTTTTCACTACTTTTTTCTTTCTCCCCCTTATTCTTCTACTTCTTCCTCATCATCATGATTTATTAAATTTTAACCTTATTTTTACTATATTTACCTATATTTCTGTTCTCTTATCTTTTTTTTTATTTAAACACCTTGATTACATACATGATTGTGTTTGGGTTTCAGTCATGTAAAGAACACCACCCATCACCAGTGCAACATTCCCATCACCAATGTCCCAATGTCCCAAGTCTCCCTCCTCCCCACCCGACCCCCGCCTGTACTCTAAACAGGCTCTCCATTTCCCTCATACATTCTCATTATTAGGAAAGTTCAAAATGTAGTTATTTCTCTAACTAAACTCATCACTCTTTGTGGTGAGCTGGAAGTTCCAGCTCTTTTCTCTTTTGTGTCTGAAAATTATTATTGCAAGAATGTCTTTCATTTTTCTTAAAACCCATAGATGAGTGAGACCATTCTGCGTTTTTCTCTCTCTCTGACTTATTTCACTCAGCATAATAGATTCCATGTACATCCATGTATAGGAAAATTTTTTTTTTTTTTTTTTTTTTTTTTTTTTTTTTTTTTTTTTTTTTTACTATTTTTCACCTTCAGTTTTTTTTCTAGCTGTTTCTTTCTCCTCTTGGAATTCCTAGACCTTTTGCTCAGTTGCTATTATCCTGAGCTTTTGTTGAGTTTATATTTTATATCACCTACTATGCTCTTAATTTTTGTCACTTCTGTTTTAGTGGGTTTTTATTTTTTATTTTTTATCTTTATTTAAACACCGTGATTACAAACATGATTATAGTTGTATGATTACAGTCATGTAAAGAGCACCCCCCCTTCACCGGTGTAACATTCCCACCACCAATTTCCCAGATCTCCCTCCTCCCCACCCCCCTACACCTGTACTCGAGACAGGCTTTCTACTTCCCTCATTCATTCACATTTTATGATAGTTTTCAGTGTAGTCATCTCTGCAACTGCACTCATCACTCTATGTGATGAGCTGCATGTCCTGAGCTGCACCTACCAGCCCTCATCTCTCTTGTCTCTGAGATATTGTTAAAAATGTCCTTCATTTTTCTTAAAGCCCATAGATGAGTGAAACCATTCTGCGTCTTTCTCTCTCCCTCTGACTTACTTCACTCAGCATAATAGATTCCATGTACATCCATGTATTGGAAAATTTCATGACTTCATCTCTCCTGATGGCTGCATAGTATTCCATTGTGTATATGTACCACAGTTTCTTCAGCCACTCATCTGTTGAAGGGCATCTTGGTTGTTTCCAGAGTCTGGCTATTGTAAATAGCGCTGCAATGAATATAGGAGTAAGGAAGGGTTTTTTGTATTGTATTTTTGTGTTTCTTGGGTATATTCCTAGGAGTGGTATAGCTGGATCGTATGGAAGCTCAATTTCCAGTTTGTGAAGGAATCTCCATATCGCTTTCCATAAAGGTTGTACTAGACGGCATTCCCACCAGCAGTGAAAAAGAGTTCCTTTCTCTCCACATCCCCGCCAGCACTGCTTGTTTTCCTTTCTTGTGATGTGTGCCAATCTCAGTGGCGTGAGGTGGTACCTCATAGTAGTTTTGATTTGCATCTCCCTGACGATTAGTGATGTTGAACATCTTTTCATGTGCCTTTTGGCCATTTGCCTTTCTTCTTTTTCAAAGTGTCTGTTCATTTCTTCTCCCCATTTTTTGATGGGGTTAGTTGTTTTTTTCTTGTATAGTTCTGTCAGTACCTTGTAAATTTTGGATATTAGCCCTTTATCTGATGTGTATTGGGTGAATAATTTCTCCCACTCAGTGGGTGGCCTTTGTATTCTGGGCGCTATTTCCTTTGAGATGCAGAAGCTTTTCAGCTTAATATAGTCCCATCTGTTTATCTCTGCTTCCACTTGCTTGGAAAGTGCTGTCTCCTCCTTAAAGATGCCTTTAGTCTCAATGTCCTGGAGTGTTTCACCTACATGTTGTTCTATATACCTTATAGTTTCAGTTCTGATATCAAGGTCTTTAATCCATTTGGATTTTACCTTTGTATATGGTGTTAGCTGGGGGTCTGAGTTCGCTTTTTTGCAAGTGGTTAACCAGTTGTGCCAACACCACTTGTTGAATAGGCTTTCCCTGCTCCATTTAGGATTTTTTGCTCCTTTATCAAAAACAAGGTGGTTATATGTCTGAGGAACCTTCTCTGAGTACTCAAGCCTATTCCACTGATCTGAGGGTCTGTTTTTATTCCAATACCATGCTGTTTTTATAACTGTTGCTTTGTAATACAACTTAAAATTGGGGAAAGTAATGCCTCCCATATTCCTTTTCCCAAGGAGTGCTTTAGCTATTCGAGGTTGTTTGTTGTTCCAGATGAATTTCAGAAGTATTTGATCCACTTCTTTGAAAAATGTCATGGGTATCTTTAGAGGAATCGCGTTAAATCTGTACAATGCTTTTGGAAGTATTGCCATTTTAATGATGTTGATCCTGCCAATCCATGAGCATGGTATGTGTTTCCATTTCCGCGTGTCCTCTCTTATTTCTTGGAGCAGTGTTTTGTAGTTTTCTTTGTATAGATCCTTCACATCTTTAGTCAGGTTGACTCCAAGATATTTGAGTTTGTGTGGAACTAATGTGAATGGGATTGTTCTCTTAATGTCCATTTCTTCCCTATCATTATTCGTGTATAAAAAGGCCATTGATTTTTGTGTGTTAATTTTGTATCCTGCCACTTTGCTATACAAATCTATTATTTCTAGAAGCTTTTTGGTAGAGTCTTTAGGGTTTTCTAAGTAGAGTATCATGTCATCTGCAAACAGTGAGAGCTTGACTTCTTCCTTTCCTATCTGAATTCCCTTGATATCTTTTTCTTGCCTAATCGCTATAGCAAGTACTTCCAGTGCTATGTTGAATAGGAGTGGTGAGAGAGGACAGCCTTGTCTTGTACCAGAATTTAGAGGAAAGGATTTTAGTTTTTCTCCATTGAGGATAATATTTGCCACTGGCTTCTGGTAGATGGCTTTGACTATATTGAGAAAGGTTCCTTTTATTCCTATCTTGCTGAGAGTTTTAATCAAGAATGGGTGTTGAACCTTATCAAATGCTTTTTCTGCATCTATTGATATGACCATGTGATTTTTATTTTTGTTGTTGTTTATGTTGTGTATTATATTAATAGATTTACGGATGTTAAACCATCCTTGCATTCCTGGGATGAAACCTACTTGATCAAAGTGAATGATCTTCTTGATGAGGCACTGGATCCTGTTCGCCAGGATTTTGTTGAGGATCTTTGCATCTGTGTTCATCAGGGATATTGGTCTGTAATTTTCTTTTTTGGCAGCATCTCTATCAGGTTTTGGTATTAAGGTGATGTTGGCTTCATAAAAGCTATTTGGAAGTATTCCTGTTTTTTCGATTTCATAAAAGAGCCTGGCCAGAATTGGTAGTAGTTCCTCTTGAAAGGTTTGAAAGAATTCATTCGTGAATCCATCAGGGCCTGGGCTTTTGTTTTTGGGTAAATTTTTGATTACAGTTTTAATTTCCTCAATAGTGATGGGGGTGTTTAGATATGCTACCTCTTCTTTATTCAACCGTGGAAGGTTATATGAGTTCAGAAATTTATCCATTTCTTCCAGGTTCTCATATTTAGTGGCATAGAGTTTCTCAAAGTATTCTCTGAATACCCTTTGAATCTCTGCAGTATCTGTAGTGATCTCCCCCTTCTCATTTCTAATACGCGTTATCAAGTTTCTCTCTTTCTTTTGCTTTGTGAGTTTTGCCAATGGTCTATCAATCTTGTTTATTTTTTCAAAGAACCAACTTCTGCTTTCGTTGATCTTTCGGATTGTTTTTTGGGTTTCCACTTCGTTGATTTCTGCTCTCAGCTTTGTTATTTCCTTCTGTCTCCCTATTTTTGGGTCCTTTTGTTGAGCACTTTCTAGTTCTATTAGCTGTGTCATTAAGCTACTCAGGTAAGCTCCTTCTTCCTTCCTGATGTGTGCTTGCAAAGCTATAAATTTTCCTCTCAGTACTGCTTTTGCTGTGTCCCATAAGTTCTGATAGTTTGTGTCTTTATTGTCATTTGTTTCCAGGAACCTTTTGATTTCCTCCTTGATTTCATCTCGGACCCACTGGTTATTGAGTATGAGGCTGTTTAACTTCCAGGTGTTAAATTTTTTCTTCTGTGTCCCTTTGCAGTTCACATCTAACTTCAGAGCCTTGTGGTCAGCAAAGGCAGCCTGCAAAATGTCTATCTTTTTTATTTTATGGAGGTATGTTTTATGTGCCAGCACATGATCTATCCTGGAGAATGATCCATGTACATTGGAAAAGAATGTGTATCCAGGTTTCTGAGGATAGAGTGCCCTATATATATCTACTAGGCCTCTTTCATCCATTTCTTTTTGCAGGTCTAGTATATTTTTGTTGGGTTTCCATTTGGTTGACCTATCAAGTGTTGACAAGCCTGTGTTGAGGTCTCCCACAATTATTGTGTTATTATTGATATCCTTCTTCAGATTTGTCAACAATTGTATTAAATACTTTGCTGGACCCTCATTCGGTGCGTATATGTTTAGGAGAGTGATTTCTTCTTGCTGTACAAATCCCTTGATTAGTACATAATATCCATCTTTGTCCCTTACAATTTTTCTGAGTATAAAGTTTGTGTCATCTGATATTAGTATGGCCACCCCCGCTTTTTTAAGGGTGTTGTTTGCTTGAATGATTTTCCTCCAGCCTTTGATTTTGAGTCTATGTTTATTCTGACTATTCAGGTGTGTTTCTTGTAGACAGCAGAAGGTTGGCTTCAGTTTTTTGATCCATTTCGCCACTCTGTGCCTCTTAACTGGTGCATTTAGTCCATTGACATTGAGAGAAATAATTGTCATGGGATTTATTGCCATCTTTGTGTAGAAGTTTGGTGTGTTTTTTGTTCTGTCTTGTTTTTAGAGTAGATCTTTCAGTTTTTCTTTTAAGGCTGGTTTTGAGTCTGCAAAGATTTTGAGCTGTTGTTTATCTGTGAAGCCGTGTATACATCCGTCAAACCTGAAACTTAGTTTTGCTGGGTGCAATATTCTTGGCGAAGCATTTATTTCATTGAGTTTTGCCACTACGTCCCACCACTGCCTTCTGGCCTTGAGTGTTTCTGGTGACAGGTCTGCTGTAAATTTCAAGGATGCTCCGTGGAATGTAATTTCCCTTTTCGATCTTGCTGCTTGCAGTATTCTATCTCTATCGGTGGGTTTCATCATGGTGACTAGGATGTGTCTTGGGGTGTTTCTACTGGGGTCTTTTTTAGCTGGTACTCTTCGGGCATGCAGGATTTGGTCACATGTTTTCTTTAGCTCTGGTAGTTTCTCAGTGATGATGTTCTTAACCATTGATTCTTCCTGAAGATTTTCTTCTTGGGTCTCTGGAACTCCAATGATTCTGAAGTTGTTTCTGTTGAGCTTATCAAAGACTTCTATTTTCATCTTCTCATATTCTTTGAGTAAATTTTCCATTGTCTGATCATTTGATTTGAGGTTTTTTTCTAATCTCTTCTGCTGTGTAAAGTTGTTATGCATCTCATCTTCTAAAGCACTAATTCTATCCTCAGCTGCTGTTAACCTGTTGGAAAACTCATCCATTATGTTCTTCAATTCGTCTATTGAGTTTTTCAGACCTGTTATCTGATCTGATATTTCAGTTTGGAGTTTTCTGATTTCTGTCTTCATATTCTCTTGATTTTTATTAGTGCTCTGATTTATACTTTCTTTGATATCTGATAGCAACCTCCATATTTCGTCTCTAAACTCCATTTCTGAAAGACTGCTTAGGTAGTTGGTCGTTGTTGGGTCATCAGAGTTTCCATCTTCATTCTCTATGGTTGAAGTTGGTCTGCGTAGTCTCCCCATTGTCTCGCTTACGCTGTGGGTTTTTCTACGTGTTGTGGTGGTACTCATTGGCGAGGTGGAGTGCGCGGCCGCGAAGCGCAGCGGAGCGGCCGCGCTCCGGCCCCCAAACACTCACCTCAGCCGAGGCAAGCCGTCAGGGGATGCCTGGGGAGGCCCCCAAGTGTCTGCCAAGCAAAGAAACCAGCACAATCCACAACTCCAACAGAAAACTCACAGCCCCAGCGAGACACGCCTTGAAGAGATTAATGCTGAATCAGGTCAAAGTTCCCAGGTTGATGCAGGCTGGGGGAGGTCCCAAAATGTCTGCCGGGCCTAGGGGTCCAGCAGTCAGCCTGATCTGCAACTCCGGCCCCCAAACACTCACCTCAGCCGAGGCAAGCCGTCAGGGGATGCCTGGGGAGGCCCCCAAGTGTCTGCCAAGCAAAGAAACCAGCACAATCCACAACTCCAACAGAAAACTCACAGCCCCAGCGAGACACGCCTTGAAGAGATTAATGCTGAATCAGGTCAAAGTTCCCAGGTTGATGCAGGCTGGGGGAGGTCCCAAAATGTCTGCCGGGCCTAGGGGTCCAGCAGTCAGCCTGATCTGCAACTCCGGCCCCCAAACACTCACCTCAGCCGAGGCAAGCCGTCAGGGGATGCCTGGGGAGGCCCCCAAGTGTCTGCCAAGCAAAGAAACCAGCCCAATCCACAACTCCAACAGAAAACTCACAGCCCCAGCGAGACACGCCTTGAAGAGATTAATGCTGAATCAGGTCAAAGTTCCCAGGTTGATGCAGGCTGGGGGAGGTCCCAAAATGTCTGCCGGGCCTAGGGGTCCAGCAGTCAGCCTGATCTGCAACTCCGGCCCCCAAACACTCACCTCAGCCGAGGCAAGCCGTCAGGGGATGCCTGGGGAGGCCCCCAAGTGTCTGCCAAGCACTGAATTCTCTTAATGGCTTTCTGCTACAGGAGCAGAGCAGGGCACTTGTTCTGAAGCTAAGCCATTCAGTGTTAGGGCACTAAAAGCATCCGTTAGGACACTCATTTTCTTTTTATTTTATTTTTTTTGTTCATGGGCCACACTTAATACATTTCCCACACAAGTCCCTTAGTCTTGTGAGCCTGTCTTCAGAACAGAGAGTCCCCAAAAGTTGGGCCTTCCAAGGAGGTAGGAGGCCAGACACTCTCTGGGAAGTATTCATGGAGGCATTCAACCCCAGAGGAGAATGGTGATGTGGGGGGGCTAACAATCAATTTTGTAGGCTGAGGAGACTGTGTGGGAGACAGGAAGGAGACAACAGGAAGTCTGGAAAATTTCATGACTTCATCTCTCCTGACAGCTGCATAATATTCCATTGTGTATATGTAACACAGTTTCTTTAGCCATTCCTCTGTTGAAGGGCATCTTGGTTGTTTCCAGAGTCTTGCTATGGTAAATAGTGTTGCAATGAATATAGGTGTAAGGAAGGGGTTTTTGTATTGTATTTTGTGTTCCTAGGGTATATTCCTAGGAGTGGTATAGCTGGATCATATGGGAGCTCGATTTAAAGTTTTTGGAGGAATCTCCATATCGCTTTCCATAAAGGTTGAACTAGACGGCAGTCGCACCAGCAGTGGATAAGAGTTCCTTTCTCGGCAAAAGCTGGCTCCCTGTGTGTGACACCAGGCGGGGAAAATCCGCGAAAGTACACCGGCCCAGTGGGGCTCAGCTGTGAAAGACTGTGAGTGTGACCTGTCTATGTCTGTCTACTGTCCTCTTGCGTGAAACTCTTGCGAGTGGGGCAAAAAGAGCCTCCAGAAACCTCGCTCGCCCAGACGCCATTTTCAGGGAGGGACTTCAGAGCATAAAAACCGGCTAACCTTTGCAAAAGCTGGCTCCCTGTGTGTGACACCAGGCGGGGAAAATCCGCGAAAGTACACCGGCCCAGTGGGGCTCAGCTGTGAAAGACTGTGAGTGTGACCTGTCTATGTCTGTCTACTGTCCTCTTGCGTGAAACTCTTGCGAGTGGGGCAAAAAGAGCCTCCAGAAACCTCGCTCGCCCAGACGCCATTTTCAGGGAGGGACTTCAGAGCATAAAAACCGGCTAACCTTTGCAAAAGCTGGCTCCCTGTGTGTGACACCAGGCGGGGAAAATCCGCGAAAGTACACCGGCCCAGTGGGGCTCAGCTGTGAAAGACTGTGAGTGTGACCTGTCTATGTCTGTCTACTGTCCTCTTGCGTGAAACTCTTGCGAGTGGGGCAAAAAGAGGCTCAGAGGAAAGAACTCCATTGCAACAAGAAGGAAAAATCACACTAAGAACGGCGCTATATCACAGAAGCAAACATTTCTCTCTGGACTGTCTTCTCTGTTGCATGCTCGGGCCTAAGATTTGACCCAGTGTGAGGCTTCATCCACGGAGGACTCCCCTCCCTTAGAGGCAAGTCAGCCCATCCAGAAAGGGAGGAGCCAGAGGAGTGTGCTGCCTACATCATATAGACAATGAATACCACCACAACACGTAGAAAAACCCACAATACAAGTGTGACAATGGGGAAACAACGCAGGCCAGCATCAGACATAGAGAATGAAGATGACAATTCTGAGGACCAGATAATGACTGAACAACTAATCAACCTCTCAGATAAGGACTTTAGACTAGCAATATGGAAGGTGCTCAACAGACTCCAAGAAACCATGGATCGAGTTGAACAGAACACTAATAAGAACCAAGAAAATATGAAGGCAGAAATGACAAAACTCCAAACTGAAATAACATGTCAACTAACAGGACTGAAAAAGTCAGTAAACGAAGTGAATGACAAAATGGATAAGCTCTGGGACAGGGTATCAGAAGCTGAGAATAGACTTGGTGCTGTGGAAGATGAGATACATAACAATTCCATACAGCAGGAGAGATTGGACAAAAAACTTAAAGCAAATGAGCAGACAATGGAAAAATTAGTCAAAGAATGGGAACAGACGAAAATAGAAGTCTATGATAAGATCAACAGAAACAACTTAAGAATCATTGGAGTCCCAGAGACCCAGGAAGAAAATTTCCAGGAAGAATCAATGGTCAAGAACATCATTAAAGAGAAACTTCCAGAGCTAAAGAATATATGTGATCAAATCCTGCATGCCCGAAGAGTACCAACCAAAAGAGACCCCAGAAAAACCACCCCAAGACACATCCTAGTCACAATGACGAATCCCACAGATAGAGACAGAATTCTGAAAACAGCAAGATCAAAAGGGGAAATCATGTTCAAGCAAGCTTCCCTGAGATTTACAGCAGACCTGTCACCAGAAACGCTCAATGCCAGAAAGCAGTGGTGGGATATTGTGACAAGACTGAATGAAATGAATGCTTCACCCAGAATACTATACCCAGCAAAACTCACTTTCCGGTTTGATGGAAGAATACATGGTTTCACAGACAAAAAACAGCTCAGAAACTTCACAGACACAAAACCAGTCTTAAGAGAAAAACTGAAAGACCTAATCTAAGACAAGACTACCCAAAAGACACACCAAATTTTGAAATAAAGATGGCGTTAAATCCCAGGACAATTCTTTCTCTCAACGTCAATGGACTAAATGCACCAGTTAAGAGACACAGAGTGGCTAAATGGATCAAAAAACTCAATCCAACCTTCTGCTGCCTACAAGAAACGCACCTGAATAGTCAGAACAAACATAGACTCAAAATAAAAGGCTGGAGAAAAGTTATCCAAGCAAACAACACCCATAAAAAAGCTGGAGTGGCCATACTAATATCAGATAATGCAAACTTTATACTCAGGAAGGTTGTAAGGGACAAAGATGGACATTTTATATTAATCAAGGGGTACGTAGAGCAGGAAGAATTCACTCTCCTAAACATATATGCACCGAATGAGGGGCCAGCAAAATATTTAATACAACTGTTGACAAATCTGAAAAATAATATCAACAACAACACAATAATTGTGGGGGACCTTAACACGGCTTTGTCAACACTGGACAGGTCAACCAGACTGAAACCCAACAAGAATATACTAGACCTGAGGAGAGAAATGGAAGAAAGAGGCCTAGTGGATATATATAGGACACTCCATCCCCAGAAACCTGGATACACATTCTTCTCCAATGTACATGGGACATTCTCCAGGATAGACTACATGCTGGCACATAAAACATACCTCCATAAGATCAAGAGGATAGAAATTTTGCAGACTACCTTCGCTGACCACAAGGCTCTGAAATTATTTGTGAACTCCAAAGGGACTCAGAAGAAACACTTTAACACCTGGAAGTTAAACAGCCTCATGCTCAATAACCAGTGGGTCCGAGATGAAATCAAGGAGGAAATCAAAAGGTTCCTGGAAACAAATGACAATAAAGACACAAACTCTCAGAACTTATGGGACACAGCAAAAGCAGTACTGAGAGGAAAATTTATAGCTTTGCAAGCACACATCAGGAAGGAAGAAGGAGCTTACCTGAGTAGCTTAATGACACAGCTAATAGAACTAGAAAATGCTCAACAGAAGGACCCAAGAATAGGAAGACAGAAGGAAATAACAAAGCTGAGAGCAGAAATCAACGAAGTGGATACTCAAAAAACAATCCGAAAGATCAACGAAAGCAGAAGTTGGTTCTTTGAAAAAATAAACAAGATTGATAGACCACTGGCAAACCTAACAAAGAAAGAGAGAGAGAGAAACTTGATAACTCGTATCAGGAATGAAAAAGGAGAGATCACTACTGATATGACAGAGATTCAAAGGGTAATCAGAAACTACTTTGAAAAACTCTACGCCACTAAAAATGAGAACCTGGAAGAAATGGATAAATTCTTGGACTCTTATAATCTTCCACGGTTGAAGGAAGAGGATGTAGCATATCTAAACACCCCCATCACCATTGATGAAATTAAAACAGTAATCAAATGTCTGCCGAAAAACAAAAGCCCAGGTCCAGATGGATTCACTAATGAATTCTATCAAACTTTCCAAGAGGAACTACTGCCAATCTTGGCAAGACTCTTTCATGAAATTGAACAAACAGAAACACTTCAGAATAGCTTTTATGAAGCCAACATCACCTTGATACCTAAACCAGACAGAGACGCTACCAAAAAAGAAAATTACAGAACAATATCACTGATGAATGCAGATGCAAAGATCCTCAACAAAATCCTGGCAAATAGGATTCAATGCCTCGTTAAGAAGATCATCCACTACGATCAAGTAGGTTTCATCCCAGGAATGCAAGGCTGGTTTAACATCCGTAAATCTATCAACATAATACACAACATCAATAACAAGAAAAATAAAAACCACATGATCATATCAATAGATGCAGAGAAAGCATTTGATAAGGTCCAACACCCATTCTTGATCAAAACTCTCAGCAAGATGGGAATGGAGGGAACCTTTCTCAATATAGTGAAGGCCATCTACCACAAGCCAGTGGCAAATATTATCCTCAATGGAGAAAAACTGAAAGCCTTCCCTCTAAATTCTGGCACAAGACAAGGCTGTCCTCGCTCACCACTCCTATTCAACATAGCACTGGAAGTACTTGCTATAGCGATTAGGCAAGAAAAGGATATCAAGGGAATCCAGATAGGAAAGGAAGAAGTCAAGCTCTCACTGTTTGCAGATGACATGATACTCTACTTAGAAAACCCTAAAGACTCTATCAAAAAGCTTCTAGAAACAATAGACTCATATAGCAAGGTGGCAGGCTACAAAATTAACACACAAAAATCAATGGCCTTTCTATATACCAATAGTAATAAGGATGAAATGGACATTAAGAAAACAACCCCATTCACAATAGTACCACACAAACTCAAATATCTTGGAATCAACTTGACTAAATATGTGAAGGACCTATACAAAGAAAACTATAAAACTCTGCTCCAAGAAATAAGAGAGGACACACGGAAATGGAAACTCATACCCTGCTCATGGATTGGCAGGATTAACATCATCAAAATGTCAATACTCCCCAAGGCATTATACAGATTTAATGCCATCCCTCTAAAGATACCCATGACATTCTTCAAAGTGGATCAGACACTTTTGAAATTCATTTGGAACAATAAACACCCTCGAATAGCTAAAGCAATCATTGGGAAAAAGAATATGGGAGGAATTACTTTTCCCAACTTTAAACTGTACTACAAAGCAACAGTTATCAAAACAGCATGGTATTGGAATAAGGATAGGTCCTCAGATCAGTGGAATAGGCTTGAATACTCAGAAAATGTTCCCCAGAGATACAACCATCTAATTTTTGATAAAGGAGCAGGAAATCCTAAATGGAGCAGGGAAAGCCTCTTCAACAAGTGGTGTTGGCACAATTGGATAGCCACTTGCAAAAAATTAAACTTAGACCCCCAGCTAACATCATGTACAAAGGTAAAATCCAAATGGATTAAAGACCTCGATATCAGCCCCAAAACCATAAGATATATAGAACAGCACATAGGCAAAACACTACAGGACATTACAGGCATCTTCAAGGAGGAAACTGCACTCTCCAAGCAAGTGAAAGCAGAGATTAACAGATGGGAATATATTAAGCTGAGAAGCTTCTGCACCTCAAAGGAAATAGTGCCCAGGATACAAGAGCCACCCACTGAGTGGGAGAAACTATTCACCCAATACCCATCAGATAAGGGGCTAATCTCCAAAATATACAAGGCACTGACAGAATTTTACAAGAAAAAAACATCTAACCCCATCAAAAAATGGGGAGAAGAAATGAACAGACACTTTGACAAAGAAGAAATACGCATGGCCAAAAGACACATGAAAAAATGTTCCACATCACTAATCATCAGGGAGATGCAAATCAAAACAACGATGAGATACCACCTCACACCCCAGAGAATGGCACACATCACAAAGAATGAGAATAAACAGTGTTGGCGGGGATGTGGAGAGAAAGGAACTCTTATCCACTGCTGGTGGGAATGCTGTCTAGTTCAACCTTTATGGAAAGCGATATGGAGATTCCTCCAAAAACTGGAAATCGAGCTCCCATACGATCCAGCTATATCACTCCTAGGAATATACCCTAGGAACACAAAAATACAATACAAAAACCCCTTCCTTACACCTATATTCATTGCAGCTCTATTTACCATAGCAAGACTCTGGAAACAACCAAGATGCCCTTCAACAGACGAATGGCTAAAGAAACTGTGGTACATATACACAATGGAATATTATGCAGCTGTCAGGAGAGATGAAGTCATGAAATTTTCCTATACATGGATGTACATGGAATCTATTATGCTGAGTGAAATAAGTCAGAGAGAGAGAGAAAAACGCAGAATGGTCTCACTCATCTATGGGTTTTAAGAAAAATGAAAGACACCCTGGTAATAATAATTTTCAGACACAAAAGAGAAAAGAGCTGGAAGTTCCAGCTCACCTCAGGAAGCTCACCACAAAGAGTGATGAGTTTAGTTAGAGAAATAACTACATTTTGAACTGTCCTAATATTGAGAATGTATGAGGGAAATGTAGAGCCTGTTTAGGGTACAGGCGGGGGTTGGGTGGGGAGGAGGGAGATTTGGGACTTGGGTGATGGGAATGTTGCACTGGTGATGGGTGGTGTTCCTTTTATGACTGAAACCCAAACACAATCATGTATGTAATCAAGGTGTTTAAATAAAAAAAAAAAAAAAGAGTTCCTTTCTCTCCACATCCCCGCCAACACTGTTGATTCTCATTCTTTGTGATGTGTGCCATTCTCTGTGGTGTGAGGTGGTATCTCATCGTTGTTTTGATTTGCATCTCCCTGATGATTAGTGATGTGGAGCACTTTTTCATGTGTCTTTTGGCCATTTGTATTTCTTCTTTGTCAAAGTGTCTGTTCATTTCTTCTCCCCATTTTTTGATGGGATTAGATGTTTTTTTCTTGTAAAGTTCTGTCAGTGCCTTGTATATTTTGGAGATTAGCCCCTTATCTGATGGGTATTGGGTGAATAGTTTCTCCCATTCAGTGGGTGGCTCTTGTATCCTGGGCACTATTTCCTTTGAGGTGCAGAAGCTTCTCAGCTTAATATATTCCCATCTGTTAATCTCTGCTTTCACTTGCTTGGAGAGTGCAGTTTCCTCCTTGAAGATGCCTGTAGTCTCAATGTCCTGGAGTGTTTTGCCTATGTGCTGTTCTATATATCTTATGGTTTTGGGGCTGATATCGAAGTCTTTAATCCATTTGGATTTTACCTTCGTACATGATGTTAGCTGGGGGTCTAAGTTCAATTTTTTGCAAGTGTCTATCCAATTGTGCCAACACCACTTGTTGAAGAGGCTTTCCCTGCTCCATTTAGGGTTTCCTGCTCCTTTATCAAAAATTAGGTGATTGTATGTCTGGGGAACATTTTCTGAGTATTCAAGCCTATTCCACTGATCTGAGGGCCTGTCCTTATTCCAATACCATGCTGTTTTGATAACTATTGCTTTGTAGTACAGTTTAAAGTTGGGGAAAGTAATTCCTCCCATATTCTTTTTCCCAATGATTGCTTTAGCTATTCAAGGGTGCTTATTGTTCCAAATGAATTTCAAAAGTGCCTTGTTCTCTTATCTTTTGCTCTTTCTCTTTTTTTTAAGCTATACGTAAGCTAATTATTTATCTTTATTCAACCAGTCCTAAGATCTCAGACCCATCCTATTAGTGTCAGACCTCTAACAACAGTTTAAAAACAGATCAGTACTGTATTTTTTTATGTAGGCATGAGTACATAGAAAGAGGACTCCTCTACGAGAGCCAAATCTAAATTGTAAACAATCCATGCCTATAGTGTATATAGCCCCTCCTATATACTATCCCTTCTTATTAACACTTTTTACCCTCAGTTCTTAACCCATTAGGTATCAAGACTGACCTCCTACCTCAATAAGCCATCACCCAGATCCCAAGCGAAAGGACACCCACCCAGCCCCACATCTTGTCCCCCAGGAAGAATCTACAACCAACACCCCTGCTGACTCATGCTCTGTGGCCATCCTTCTCACCTCCACTTCAAATGTGAACTGTTGTTTGATACCAAACTCAGCTCCAGAAGGTTACCTAGTGCAAGAACTCTACCTGAGCCCTTTCTGCCACAAATCATTTCTCAATCTCAACAATACCAGGATGTGTGATGAAAATGTACTCTGGATTCCACCCCCCACAAGAAAATCTAAAAAGACAATGGGGAAGCCTATATTTCCTTCATAAGATTAAGATCTATATAATACTGCCTCTTAAACTATTTATCCCCAAATGTAAGGTAGTATCCTGCATCACTTTCTTCCCTTAATTTTTTAAAACTTTTTATTTAGTTTTTCCTTATAAATAAGTGAGTGTATACATGTGTGTGTGTGTGTGTGTGTGTGTGTGTGTGTGTGTGTGTAGTCTCATTTCTGTTTTCTCTTTTCCTTAACTCCACCTGATTTTGTTCTGCTTGATACAAAAATCTACAAGAAAAAAGTCTTGCCAAGGATAAATAGCTCAAGTCAAAACCAGGGCACAGAAATGATGGAGCCTGACACTCTCACCCCTGAATGCACAAGCAATATAATATACCACCACTTCTTCTTGGAAAGGCATACTAAAAAGAGGGAAATTGTGTGTATTGAAACAAGTTCTTATCTAATATGAATAACTCATATACTTTACAATGCAGGGGCACCTCCCACTTTGAACATATGTCATGTGGTCCTAATTTAGACTCCATGTGATTAGACAGTGACTGTCCAACCATGAGTCTTAGGTCTCAGACATAGAACTGACACAGTTCTCTGCAACATCTCCAGGAATCAAACTCCCTCTGGGACATTCTTAATAATGCTCTGGCACCAATATGCACCAGTTTTGATATGACATCCTCATAATGAGGAAATGGCAACAACTTGGACTAAGAGCAGGTTGTTTTACCACACCTCTTAGTGATAAGATGAATTCAAAAGACGTTATTTTTTGACTGGTACAAAAGCCAACTTCAATATCTACAGAAGACTGACTGTGATAACCATGACAGAACTTATCCTGGGACCAATAAAAAAAAAGACCATAGTCTAGGCCTTGGCCTATAATCTGTACAACAACCAAGATCTCTAGAACTCCAGAGGTCTGAATGAGACAATTGCAACCGAGCAGATCTTCCGAAAATATAAGGAAAGACTCTATTCTATGCTTCATCCTAGGATCGAGGCAAAAACTAAAGAATAATGATGGAACAAAACTCCTAGAATCGTAAAGAAACTGGGGCTGAGTGGAAGGGGAAAGATGAAGATGCCCTACCTGGGCTCCAAGGTCGTGGTGACGGAGCTGCAGAAGGAGCTGTGCAACTTGCACGTTCAGGCCAACCGGCTGCGCTACCACAATGTCATCCAGCACATGATTAGACACATGACTAAGGGACTGGACATGTCTCCTGCTTTCATGGAGATGGTGAAGACCAGTGCCACCATAGACATTGTGCAGAAGAAGTTGGTTTATCTGTAGATGTGCACATATGCCCCTCTGAAACCAGATCTGGCCCTCCTGGCCATCAACACACTATGCAAAGACTGCTCAGATCCCAACCCCATGGTTCAAGGGCTGGCACTACGGAGCATGTGCAGCCTCAGGATGCCTGGTGTAGAGGAATATATCCAACAGCCCATTCTCAATGGTCTGCGAGACAAGGCTTCATATGTGAGGAGAGTGGCTATTCTTGGATGTGCCAAGATGCATAATCTTCATGAAGACTCCGAAGTGGATGGTGCCTTGAACGAATTATACAGCCTGCTGCTTACCAGGATCCAACCGTAGTTGTGAACTGCTTGAGGTCTCTGGAGGAAATTCTGAAGCAGGAAGGAGGTGTTGTCATCAATACACCCATTGCCCACCTTCTCTTGAATCACATGCCAAAATTGGACCAGGGGGCCAGACTGAAGTTTTGTTTTCTGCTGCGCTACCAGCCCCGCAGTGAAGAGGAGCTTTTCGACATCCTCAATTTGATGGACGGCTTTCTCAAGAGCGGTAGCCCTGCATGGTGATGGTGGCCACGAAACTTTCTGATCCTGGCGCAGAAGTTCCCCCATGTCCAAACAGACCTGCTGATATGGGTCAAGGGGCCCTTGCTGGCAGCCTGTTCTTCAGAGAGCCATGAGCTCTGCTTCGCTGTCCTCTGCCATGTTCATCAGATTCTCAAGAGTTTGCCCGGCCACTTCAGCAGCTACTACCAGGAGTTTTTCTGCTCCTACTCAGAGCCCCACTACATCAAGCTCCAGAAGGTGGAGGTGCTCTGTGAGCTGGTGAATGATGAGAATATGCAGCAGGTACTGGAAGAGCTTCGAGGATACTGCACTGATGTGTCTGTTGATTTTGCCCAGGCGGCCATCTTTGCCATAGGAGGCATTGCCAGGACCTACCCAGATCACTGTGTACAAATCCTCACTGAGTTGCTGGGGCTTCGACAAGAGCATATATCACCAAAGCTATGGTGCAAACTTTCCGAGACCTGGTCTGGCTGTGTCCTCAGCGTACAGAAGCTGTGTGTCAGGCCCTGCCCAGCTGCGAGAACTTTCAAGATAGTGAGCCAAAGAATGAGCTCCTGCCTTAATGCCTTCATTCCCTAGGGGAAGCAAGTGCTGGTTTGGCTCCTGGGGTACAGGGGGAAAGAATTCCCACCCTTATGTGTTGGAAGACTTTGTGGAGAACGTGAAGTCCGAGACGTTTCCAGGAGTCATGATAGAGCTCCTCACAGCCCTGCTGCACCTTTTCCTCACCCAGCCGGAGTGTCAGGACATGCTGGGTCGCTTGTTGCATTACTGCATAGAGGAGAAAGACATGGGTGTTCAAGACCGAGGGCTCTTCTATTATAGCCTTCTCTTGGCTGGCATTGATGAAGTAAAGCGCATCCTGTGTAGCCCTAAATCCGACCCTTCTCTTTGACTTTTGGAGGATCAGGCAGAAAGACCCATGAATAGCTGGGCCTCAGACTTCAATACACTGGTACACGTGTACGGCAAAGCCCACTGGGCAACCATCTCAAAGTGCCACGGGTCAGAACATCATGGCCCAGATAATGGCAACTCCTCAGCTTTTAGCACATCACAACTCCAGGAGACTGGAGGTTTCCTGCTTGTTCCCAATTGCCAGATTACTGCTGAGTCCTTTGAGAAAACATGGCTAAGTCTGGAAGTTGCACAGCAGCAAGTATTCCCTTGGCAGGGAGTCATTCAACCCGACGCCCTGCAGATGGGCCTCCAAGTAGTGAATATCCAGACCATCGGGATGAGCAGGTCCGGTGCACAGACATGGAAGGCCTACCTCAGTGCACAGGACGAGACTGGCTGTCTGTTCATAACAGAACTCTTGGTGGACCTCGAGAACTCAGAAGTGCAAGTCTTGGTGAAACAAAGTGAGGCTCAGACTGAGACCCTGACCAGTTTCATGTCAGTCTTACAGATGGTAATTGGAACCGTGGGAGACATAAAGTCATAACAGATTCTCGTGGCCTTACCTCAGAGAGATGAGGACTCACACAGAAGCTATTATTCTTCCTGTGAGGGCTTCTTCCAACCTCGATAATGTCAGTTATAAAGAATGGGAAAGGCAAGAATCAGGATTTTTATGTGTTGCCCAAATACCATTAACTTATTTATTCTACTCGTTTGTATATGAATGTCCACCCTTCCCCGTTTTATTTTTTAAATAAAAGTATCATATGGGTAAAGGGATGGAAGTGGGGATGGGAAAGGGTAAAGAAAAGCATTTGGATTCCATTTCAGGAGCTGATTGACTAATTAAAGATGCTTGATGTATATGGAAACTGGAAAAAAAAAAAAGAATCATAAAGACTCCATCCTAGGCTCCATCCTTGGACCTGTGCAAATGCCAAGATCTCTAGCTGCAGAGGCAGGATTTTATCATCCACAATGGAGCGGAAAGTTTCCAGACATCACCAAAGGAACCAAAAGAAGATATATGGAGCCTGTAATTATTCCAATGACAGTATACTTCAAGGGCGGAGAAACCCTGTATCTCATATCCCCAATATTTACTGTGCTTATGCAAGAAAGAAAAAAAAAAGAGAAACACAAATTAACATTTTATTTTTGGATTTGCTATTGTTATATGTTGCTTGTCCCCCCCCCTCAGGTTTTTATTGTGTGTGTGCTTTTTTGTTTGTTTGTTTATTTCAGGACTGTGGTTACTGTGTGGTTGCTATATATATTTCTGTGGTGCTTTTCGAGTTTTTTGTTTGATTGTTTTGTTTTTGTTTTTTAGTATTGTTGTTAGGTTTCTCCCTTTTTCCCTTTCTTCTCTTAAACTGATATTTATAGCCTCTAGAGGACTTCTCCCAGTTTTTGCTTGTTTGATTTTTTGCCCCATTTTATTTCTTTTCTTCAAACAGAACCACATAATTTGAACCATCTTATCTCAACTCACAAACTGAGGGGGAAATAATGGAGGGTACCAAGACCAGACATTATATGAACATTAAGTAGAAATTAAAAAATGATCAGACATGCTAGACACAGAGGGGACCACTTATATTAGCAACCCGAGTGGTAAGGGAGGGGGATGTGGGATGCATGCTGGGAACAGGGGTGGAGGGAGAGCAACTTTGGTGGTGGGAATGCCCCTGATTCAATATCATTATGTACCTAAAAAATTACTGTGAAAGATTTGTAATCCGCTTTGGTCAAAATAAAAATTTAGAAAAATAGGGGCCGGAGAGATAGCATGGAGGTAGGGCGTTTGCCTTTCATGCAGGTCATCGGTTCGAATCCCGGCGTCCCAAATGGTCCCCCATGCCTGCCAGGAGCAATTTCTGAGCCTGGAGCCAGGAATAACCCCTGAGTACTGGCCAGGTGTGACCCAAAAACCACACAAAAAAAAATTTAGAAAAATAAAAAAAATTAACTCAAAAAAAATCATGACAATATAGGTAAAATATAACAGAATAAAGTAAAATGCAAAGAATAAAATAACGATATATTAACTGATATAAAGACCATATACAAGAGAAAGAAGAAAGAAAAAAATAATAAAATAGTCATGTGAATAATAGTAAGCAATGACAAAATTTGCAATAAATATAAATATTTTCTAAGTTCCAAAATCAGCTGAAATAAAAAGGCAAAACAAACCTAGAATTCATTTATTTTAAATTGAGTATAAACCTACTTAAATTGTAATAAAATTTATAATTTATAACTTAAAAAAAGAAATTTATAGCCTCAAGAAGGACTTCTCCCATTTTTTGCTTATTTGATTTTTGCCCCCCTCGTTTTCTTTCTTTCCTTCCTCCTTCCTTCCTTCCTTCCTTCCTTCCTTCCTTCCTTCCTTCCTTCCTTCCTTCCTTCCTTCCTTCCTTCCTTCCTCTCTTTCTTTTTTTTTCAAACAGAACCACATAACTTGAACCATCTTGTTCTGCCTCTCAAACTGAGGGGGAAATAACGGAGGTTACCAAGACCAAATAGTCGTATGAACATTGAGTAGAAATAAAAAATGATCAGACTTAGGTACCAAATCCAAAGCCAATGACAACAGGATCAATACCCAATCTACAACAAGCTAGACACAGAGAGGACCACTTACACTAGCAGCCCAGGAGCAAAGGAGGAAGATATGGGATGCATGCTGGGAATCAGGGGGGAGAGGGAGGACAACATTGTTGGTGGGAATGCCCCTCATTCAATGTCACTATATACCTAAAATTTTACTATGAATGATTTGTAATCCACTTTGCTCTAAATAAAAATATTTATTAAAAAAAGAAAATATTATGCTAAATGAAGTAAGCAGAAGAATAAGTACAGAATGATAGCACTTATTTGAGGTATTTAGAATATATACCATATACATATGTATATATATATGGTATACATATTTGTTCCATGAACAAATACAATAGTAAAGGGTAGAAACTCCAAGCACTGTAGGTGACAGCATATAGAGAGAAGTATTTAAACCAAGTGGAAGAGGGGCAACACAAAGCCTCGACTATCCGTTATACCATAAAGAAACCAGAAACAAAGGAAACAGCAGTTTAGAGTGAACAGGTATGCAATCAACCTCTAACTACAAAGCCCTATAATAAAATCCTAATGTATTTATCCACAGAACCAGGTGCAGAATATGATTCGAAGCCAGGGACTCCCGCTGCAGTGATTACTAGCAATTTGTTTTAATAACATAATTTTATCAAATATAAAATAATCAATCCTTCAGCTTCTTTGTCCACAGTGGTTTTTAGAAAGATATGGTGGACACCCTAATTTTATGCCTCGGTTCTCAATTATACTAGATACCATATACAGTGCTCAGTATGACAATGTCTCGATAAAATACTCCAATTTACCCACTTCTTTCTGTTTATGTCTTCTATTAGGACCTAAAGCATATAATCATCCAGACCACTGAAACTGTCAACCGCACACCATAAACTTACGTTACAGGTCCCACTCATCAAATACATTTTTGCAAGTTAACATTGCCTTTCTTTTCTTTCTCTCTTTCTTTCCTACTTCCTTTTCTTCCTCTTCTTCATCAATTCAATCTATGATAAATAAAGTCCACGCTGTTTCTCTTTAGGAAAGGAACCCTGATACATAAGATGTGGCGGATGATACTACAGAGGGTAGCTACCTCTTATAGTCCTCACTACCACAATGCTTAGTACTCTAGATGCATTAACTATACTTATCATAAAATGCTCCAGCCACTATCTAACCCTGAAACCTTCATTTAGCAAAGCCCACCCCCCATCAGTGATGAAGTGTCTAATTTGAAAACCTTAGAAACTCTGATGTACCGGCCCAATTTTTTAAACTTATTTTTACCATATTTACTTATTTTTCATTTCTCTCCTCTCTTATCATTTGTTGTCCCTTTCTTTCTCTCCTAATCTATATCTTAGCTAATTATTGAACTTTTCTTAATTCACTTCTTAAGAGCTCAGACCCATCCTATGAGGGTCAGGCCTCTAACAACTTAAGAATAGATCACTAATGTCTGTCTTTATGTGGGTCTGAGTTTGTGGACAATGGACTCCTCTCTGATTGCCAAACCTAAATTGTAAACAATCCATGGTAAAATGTATATGAGCCCCCCATATATTATCCCTCTCACCCCCTTCAGAAATCCTTCTATCCTTTCATCTCCCAATCATGATCTGATATCCCTCCTTATTTAATCCTCTTTACCCTCAGGTTCCAAGACTGACGTCCAGCCCCAGTAAGCCACCACCCAGCTAAAAAACTGTTAAAAGTAAAAAAGTGAAATGATGTTGGAAGTTCTTCCTATGTAATTTCAAATTAATTAAAACTTTTAAAAGAAAAAAAATAGACATAAAAAGAATTTAAAGGTGAAAGTCAAAACACTAAAGTGTCTAGAGATATGTTTAAAAGCTCAACTGGGCAAGATTTTTAAGTAACAAATATTCAATATAAATACGGAACAAGTATTCAATATAAAAAAAAAGTAAGCAGATTGGTTGAATAAAAAAAAAAAGACAAAACGGTTAAAATATAAGGTCCAAGCCCAGGCACTACAGTGCATGGTCTCCCAGCCCCAGTACCTCAGGTACTATCTTGATATCTCCTATTCCCCCCACTCCAATAACATAGAAACATAATCATTTGGGAATGGGCACTTCCAAAACAGAAAAGTCACTTGATAAGGGATGATAAAATTAACAAAGAATAACCTAAATAAAGATCCCTAGCCAAACCCAGTGCATTAATTAGGAAAAAAATAGAAAAATGAACAACAAAATTTAAAAGAGCATTTGACATAAGAGGAAAGACAAATGGTTCATAACATGAAAAGATGTTGATTTAATCTCTGATAATAAAGAAAATACAAATCAAAAGGACAATAAAACAGAAAGCAGCAATTGGGACACACAGCATTTGACATGTAGCAGTCTATAAATATTTTGCCAATAGTTAAGCTGAGCCTGCACATGATCAATAACAGTAATTGTATACTTAGGAATATATTCTAGAAAAATGATGCATATATGTATGAGAAGACAAACATAAGAATGTATGCTATTACCTGGTAAAGTCAAAATTAGAAATTAACTGCAAATGTTCAATTGAAAATAAGACAACAGAGCTGGAGTATTCATGGTTTAGGTGCTTGCTTTGTGAACAGTTGACTTGAGTTTTATCCCTACCACTATATATGGTTCCCCAGCACCACCTGGAATAGTCCCTGAACCATGAATAAACCAAACTGAGTATGATCCACACCTCATCACCCAAAAGTAATATTTGTGATGGAACATATATATAATATTCATATCTATATCTTACTTGTTAATTTCTAAATTCTGACAACAAAATTCACCAATTTTAGAGTGAATAACTTTGTTAACATTGACAGACACATTCTTTAATCATCAGAGATTATCACAAGCATCTGTGAAACTTCCTTTGAAGAGTACTTCAATTTAATCAGGATTAAAAGTAAATACAACTTTTATCCTTGACATCCTTGAGTGAAAGAACTTTAGTTTTAATACCATCAGAAAATATAGAGGGGGCAGTAAGAATATGGAGACTTAATTTCTTATGGCCTTCCTTAATAGCAACTGTTTTCAAGAGACTATAATCTATTCCACAGAAAGCTTATTAAGGGTCTTAAACAGATTCTGAGAAAATTCACACTCAAGATAAACAAAATACCATTAAACCCAAAACAATGTGGGTATTAACGGTTCTACAAAAGATAAGCCTCTGATGAGTCATTTCTAAAATGATGGATCTGTATTTAAAATGCTTTGTATTCAAGCTAGAAAATATATAAAGGAGACATAATTTATGAAGCAGGCTGACTGAGGAAGTTTTCCTTCAATACAGCTTTGTTTGACTCTATGCAAACATCAAGCTAAGAATGGCAAAAATGAATCTCTCTTCCTACATGTTGATACTAACTTTTTCTTTGCTTTCTCATGGCATTTTATTTTCAGCATCCAAGTCCATAAGAGGTATAGAAGACGACATGGTATTTAATACATTTAGGCTAGGAAAAGCTTTACAGAAGGAAGATAATGCAGAAAAATCTGTAGTTGCCCCTTCTCTGGAACAATATAAAAGTGATGAGACCAGTTTCATGAATGACGAGGAAAACAAAAACTCAAAGGTAAGTGGCAATGTTTCTTTTTCTCAATTTCATTGGAAATTTGTGTGATTTCTATATGTGTAAATAGTCATAATATGCACAGGGCACTTGGTAACATTTCATACATGTCAGGCTGTACTTCCACCTGGGACACTTCTTATCCAAAGGGTTCTTTTCCTCAAAAATGTTTATCTAAGATATTTTTAAAGAGTCAAAAAAATTGATCAGTAAGTTCATTATTCAATTGTATTATAATTCCATTTCCTGTAAAACCACTAAAAAACTTATCAACCTTTTCTTTACAGAATGCAGGTGCCAAGCACAATTTCTTAAATCATGGTCTGCCACTGAATCTCGCTATAAAACCTTACCTTGCACTAAAAGAATCTGTAGCTTTTCCAGCGGAGAATGGAGTTCAGAATATTGAATTAACACCAGAAAAGAGAGAAATTGGGGAAGAAGAAAACTCAGCTAAATTTCCTATAGGAAGGAGAGATTTTGACAGTAAGTTGGTTGTCTTCCCATAATTCAATTATTAGATCTGAATACCAAAAATAGAACACTGAGCTTAACTGTACTGGATCCAACCATATTAAAGTCAAATAAGACTATACTTCAATTACACTTGATACCAAGTAAACCTAGCCAAAGATGTGTAATTAAAAAGCACTTGAATAGTGATTATAATTTTTATTTATTCAGCATTAGCAGTATGTAGCATAAGTATGTATGTATTACAATAAATTAACACATGTTTTAGGATAAAATAACTACTCTTTTAAAGATCAACTTTTATAGATCTTTATGCTAATAAATTCTATGTAATAATATTATTTTCAATACATTTCCTCTCCTTGCAGTGCTCAGGTGTATGCTGGGAAGAGTCTATCGACCTTGTTGGCAAGTCTAGTATCTATTGGTCCACATCATCTTTTAAGAAGAAAACAAAATCATTTAGTTGTCTTTTAGAGAAAAACCCTTAAAGTTACTATGATTTGTATTATTTTAAATGTCTATTTACAAAGAAAGTTTTAAAATATGTCTTATCTTAATTAATGATACATTTCATTTGTCCATTAAACTGAATATTCTGCATAACTAACTATGACTTCTGAGTATTTTTAAAACATGTCTAAAATGCTAAACTTACACATACTTCAGACCAAAATAATGAGGCACCATAATTTACATGCTGATCTCTTAAAAACTTAGGATAATACATGGATTTAGGTGCTTGGCTAATCACTGCTATGACTAATGATCTTAGATATAAATCTAAAGCATATACAAGACAAATTCACAGTCTGAAAAACTGAGTTAACTTTGTCTGGCCAGTAAGCAATTTGTCCTTGGTGGTATTCTTACTGCTTTTTGCAACATTTGTTAGCTTGCCATTCAATTTATTCTGCAAACTGTTCGATATCTTAGGTAGCTTAACATTTTTATATCGAGGTGTTTCATTTCCCTTATCACAGAGAATATTTTCATCATCCAAATCCACCTGTTTCCTTTTTGAGCTTTTATTTCCTGTCTGACTACTTGGTTTTCTTGCTTTTTCATTTTTACTTCTGTCCAGATGGACATTTCCAGAACTTGTTCCAATTGTGGGTCTTCCAACAGAGGAACTGACACTCTCTGTTATGCAAGATGAAAAGAGGAAAGGAATTATATAATGCTTAGTATTATTACACATGTGAATTTTACAATAACGTAATGACTAAAGAATATTAAGAACTTATGACATTTAACAAATATTTCTATTACACAATTAACAAATAGACGAAATTCTACTTTATAAATATATTACTTGGGGCTGGAGCCATAGCACAGTGGCAGGGCATTTGCCTTGCATGCAACTGACATGAAACAGACTCGGGTTTGAGTTCTGGCACCCCACTCTAAGCCTACAGGAGCAATTTCTGAGTACAGAGAAAGGAGTAACCCCTGAGTGTGTCGGGTGTTACTCAAACCCCCCCCCAAGAAAAGAAAAAGAAAATAGAATAAAAGAAATATATTGCTTACACATTGTTGTGTACCTAATATGTGTACTATACATCACCATATCACCTACATTTACATATAATTCCTACAAACAAATATTTGCTTTCTTTGAATGCCTGAGATAATTTCTAACATTTAATATCAACAAATTATTAATAAATTCTTTTTACATGTATTTTTGTGTGTGTGTGTGTGTAGTTTTTGGGTCACACCCAGCAGTGCTCAGGGGTTTTTCCTGGCTCCGTGCTCAGAAACTGCCGCTGGCAGGCACAGGGGACCATATGGGATGCCAGGATTCAAACCGATTACCTTCTGCATGAAAGGTAAATGCCTTACCTCCATGCTATCTCTCCCATCCCTACATGCATTTTTTTAAATCAAACAGTCCCTTGGACACAAGTAGTGAAGATATATTACTTTTATGGCAAAACTATAAACATTAACATTTTTGTAACCATGTTACCTAAAAGATAAAAAAAATTATAGAATCATAACAAATGGTAAAAACAAAAAGAGTAGATCTGTCCTATTACTCTAAGAAAAAGTCTAAAAGCTATCTTTAATTGCAAAATATAAATAGAACCTTAGAACATGAATCATTTTGTTCTGCCTCATATATCTATGTCTTCCTACAAATAGAGAAAATAAAAAATAGGTAGATGGGACCCAGATGCTAAGTGGTCGCAGGTGCATTGAGTGGAAAAAAAATATTCAGATCTAAATACCCAAGCCAAAGTCACCGACAATAAAATCAAAAGACACAAACTACATATAACAAGCTTAACAAAATAGACCTGTTACACTAGCAGACCAGGGAGCTAAGGGTAGACGTATGGGATGCATGCTGGGAACTATAGTAGAGGGAGGTCAACACTAGTGGTGAGAATGGTTCTAATTCACTGACACTATATGCCTGAAATACAGCTATGTAATTCACAATGGTCTCAATAAAAAATTTAAATATGTATATGTACAAATTTAAATATATATATTTTAATGTATATGCATATATATACATTTTGGTGCTGAGACAGTACAATGTATAAGGTGCTTGCTTGCTTTGCAGCCAACCAACTCAAGGTCAATTCTTGGCATTCCACATGGTTCCACACTGCCAGGAGTGACTCTTGAATACAGTGCCAAGAGTAACCCTTGAGCATCACTTGATGTATACCCCACAAAAGTTAAAAATATAAATTTTTACATTCCATGTTCATATTTTGTGAAAGTCTAGCTTACTCAATATAAAATAAAATAAAATAGTACACTATATTTCAATAATAGCTTACTGCTCAAATAAGTTCAATTACCAGAAAGTTCATTTTTCATGTGAAGAGTATACGTAGCCTCTGTTGCTGAATCACCATTATTCCATTTATTCTTGTTTATCATGTAGTCATCTTTGTAAGTACAAGCAAATTGAGATCTAATTAAGGCTTGCCTCATCTGGAAACACACAAAAATATGCAATTCATTACTATTACTTTTTCCTTCCAGATAAGGACACATTATAAAATCAAGATCTCAAATTACCCATAAAAATTTAATCATCCTAAGAGCCTAAGAGACAGAACAGTGATGGAGCATTTGCCTTCATGTAGCCAACCCAGGACAGACTGTGGTTTGAATCTGAGCATCCCATATGGTTCCCCATGCCTGCCAGGATCAATTTCTGAGTGCAGAGCTAGGAGAAACCCCTGGGCGTCGCCAGATGTGACAAGCAAAAAAAAAATTTTTTTTAAATCATTCTGGGCCATAGAGATAGCACATTAGTACTTTGCATCCCACTGATCTGTGTTCAAATCCCCAGCACCACATATGGTCTTCAGATCATTGCCAGGAGTGATCCCTGAGTGCAGTCAAGAGTGAGTCCTGAGCAGCAATGGGTATGACAGGGGTATGACAGTTATTCACAGGGGACTTTTTTTTTTTCGTTTTTAGGTCACACCCAGTGACGCTCAGAAGTTACTCCTGGTTATGCGCTCAGAAATTGGTCCTGGCTTGGGGGACCAAATGGAACGCTGGGGGATCCAACGTGATCTGTCCTGGGGCGTGCAAGGCAAACGCCTTACCGCTCCAGCCTCTCACAGAGAACTTTTTACCTCCCTCACAGTTTGTAAACTTATTTGCTATTTCTAGCAGCTTTTAAATAATAATTAAATTTAACAATAATAATTCTTTCTAAGAGGATAGGACCCAGGGGCCAAGCAGTCTCAGGAGCACTGAGTAGAAATCAAAAATTGTCAGACCTAAATACCCAAACCAAACTCAACGACAACAAAATCAAGAGACCCGAAATATAACATTAGCAGTCCAGAGGACAAATAGTGGCGGTATGAGATGCATGCTGGGAACTACGGTGGAGGGCAGTCAACTTTGGTGGTGGGAATGGCCCTAATTCACTGTCACTTTGTGTCTGAAATACAACTATAAAAGACTTGTAATTTACATTAGTCTTAATAAAAATTAAATTAAAAATTATTCTTTTTAATATATGTTTATATAAATATATTATACAAATTATATATTATGTATTTTGTGATAAAAATACATTTTAGACTCTGCATAAGACTTTTGTTACATGATCCTGCATCAGAGCATTCTTAAAAGTGAAATATAGTATGTTTAGTATGTTTAAAAATAATATATATAAAATCATAGAAACAAAAATTCTTCATTCTACAAATTATAGCATATATCTCTTTTAGAAGAAAATCATGGCATTTTGGGAATTAGAGAAATAGAAAATGGAGCAACTCTAAAATAAAAGGAAGGCAAAAATAAAATACAATAAAAAGTGAAAACAGGCTGAAAGATAAAAGCAAAATGTGAGTAAAAGACTCACATTTCACTGATTCATTGACGCACTGATTTAAACTCAAATATAGTTTAAAAATAGAGATGACTCAAATATAACATCTCATGAAGATTTGACCAAGTGACTTAAATGGTAAAAAAAATTCAGAATATAACTCTTGCATATATCTTCAAATAGCCTAATTAGAAAAAAAAGTAAAAGTAACTATTATTAACAACAACAACAAACATAAAGTACTAGAGTGACAGACTGACCTGGGTTCAAACCCTAACACCATATTTTATTCCAAGTTCCACCAGGAGTGATACCTGTGCACAGAGCTAGGAACAATCTCTTAGTACTGCTGAATGAACTCCCTCCAAAAAACAAAATTTATATTTCGTGGTTTTATTGACTTGGGGAATGCTATAGCAAGCATTGTTCTTGGCTCTATTTTTAGGAATTATTCCTGTGTCTGTGTGCAGGGATCATTCCCGGTGTTGAAAGATCATATACAGTGCTTGTGAATGAACCCTGGTCAGTCACATGCATGAAGGCACGATTTAATTAGCACTTTATGTATTTAATTTTTAAATAGAAAATCAAAGCAATTGACATTAGTAAAGTTGATTCTGTTAATCAAGTAAACTTTACATTATAATACATCATACCATTATTTATAATAACAATCTACATATTTTATAGCCATTTGCAAAACCACTGCTCAGGTTTATGATTGTCTTTTTTAATACTTGGTTTCTTTCGTTTCATCAATTATTATTTATAGACAATTTTAAAGCTATTCCCTATTGAGAGTATAGTAATCCCAGGAAAGCACATGGATGTTTGGATGTAAGCGAATTAGGATTATTTCCATAATATTTATATAGTGATGCAACTACAGATGGCCTGGAGAATTTTAGCCTCCCCCCAAATTCTTTAATAGCACCAGCCATAAAATACCCTAAGTAAAAATACAATAATCACATTTGTAATATAGACAATTGATTCTTTCCAAAACTCACATTTAACATGAATGAAACTTTTAGAAAATCTATGCTACATTTGAAATAACAAAAATTCCTTTTTTTTTTTTTTTTTGGTTTTTGGGTTCTGGGTCACACCCAGCGGTGGTGCTCAGGGGTTACTCCTGGCTCTAAGCTCAGAAATCACTCCTGGCTAGCTAGGGAGAATATATGGGATGCCGAGATTCGAACCAACATCCTGGGTCGGCTGTGGGCAGGCAAATGCCCTACTGCTGTGCTATCTTTCCAGCCCATCAAAAATGTCTCTTTTCTATAAAAATACAATCACAAAAGAGGTGTTGGGCTGAAAGCACAGCAGAAAGGGCACTTGCCTTGTATGCAGCTGACCTAGGTTCGATCCCCAGCATCCCATATGGTCCCCTAAGCCTACCAGGAGTAATTCCTTAGCTCAGAGCTGGGAGTAACCCCTGAGCACTACCAAAACTACAAAAACTACACAAAACAAAACAAAACAAACAACAAAAACGTTGTGTTACAACCACCTTACTATACTTTCCTTGGGGTTCCAGAGAGAAATTTTTAAGCTCTTTGAAATAGTCAACTACAGAAAACAGAGTTACCAGCTATTAATATTTGAAAAAACAAAAACATGTTAAGATGTAAAAGGAAAGTAGACAACTACTTTATTTACCATGATATGTTATTTTAAACATATTAGGACAGATGATAAAACCACAACAGATCTATGATGATTTTGAAATATTCAAATGAAATAAACTAAAAGGAGTTATATTGAGGGTATATTTTTCTTATAATATAAAATTTCAATGGTTGGGCATGTAGCTTAGAGGTAATGTGCTTGTCTTGCATGTGAGGTCCTGGGTTCAATCCTAGACCTCCCTCCCTCCCCCCCTTTCTCTCTCTCCCCTCTCTCCCTTTCTTTCTTCCCTTTATCTCTCTCTCATTCTCTCTCTCCTCATATTTTCCATTATACACGCTTTACAAAAAAATCTATAAATTTTCATCTATTAGGTTCTAAGTATGTAAGAACGCATAATATACCAAGGAAATTGCTACTGTGGCTTCTAAAATCAGGCACTCTAAAAATTCCTGTTAACACAGCTAAAAGAAATAATAACTAAGTTGGCTAACAGAATTAAAACTGTGATGGGTGGGGATGGAGAGACAATACAGTGGGTAAGGTAGCTTGCTTGCATGTGTCTGAGATTGAACTCAGGTTCAATCTCTGGCACCCCAGATGATTACTACCAGGAGTGATTGTACAGAATCAAGAATAAAGGGGCTGGAGAGACAATACAAGTGAATATGGTGTTTGCCTTGCATATGGTTGAACTATAGTGGCTTAATTCCTGGCATCGATATGGTACCCTGAACACAACACTGATTCCTGATTGCAGAACAGGAATAACGAGTGCACCCCTCCCCACTGCAAGACTGTGGTGTTAGGTTTGGCACTTTGAAGGTGGGCACAGTGGAATAACTGTATCCTTAACATATCCAATGTATAACTTTTAAAGTAAGAAAAGGAATTTAGGAGACTAGAATCATATATAGAGAATATATAAGATAAAATAAAGATAGGCCTAAGGGGAAAATGAAGATAAATAGAACCAGTACCAATTCCAAAAGGTCAGGATGAGGAGAACCTGACTTAAAAACATACCCAAAGAAAGACCTAGAGATTTTAATTGATCATGAGCTAGATTAGATCCATCTATGGCATATCCAGCTAAGAAATAAGACACAATGATGTGATGGGAAATATTCGCAATTCAAAAGGCTTCAGGAGCCAGAGAAGTAATAAAAGAGCTAAGGCATGTTTAAGTTTCATCCTTGATACCAATTGCATATACCCATTCACAAAGTCAGGTGTAGCCCCAATTTCTGCTGGTGTAGTTCAAATTGCCACCAGTGTACCTGCTCCCAGGGATTAGGGATGCTAGCTTCTACTACTGACTACATCAGTTACTAACTAGAGCATCTTAGGGAAACCTCAAAATCTCTCACTTATCTATCTCACCTACCTGTGGAATAATATTAGCTCCATGGAATTGTAAGGATTAAATAAAATGTGAAGGACTAGACAACTTCTAGAGATCTATTGTGATTTTATGCACTTAATAATTTAATAATAAATGAGGAAAGCATTCGTATGGAGGAAGAAATATGTTGCATTAAATTTCTTAAGTCCACCAAGTCAAAATTATCTTGGGAATGCAACTCAAAAGATAAGCTTCCCATTGGCTTCTTTATTTTAGTTATTAAGACAATCTAGGTGAGGCTGGATAGCATAGCAGGTAAGAAAGATGCTTACCTTGTACACACCCAACTTGGTTTTAATCCCTGTCAACTCATATGATCTCCCAAGCAACACCAAAAGTGATTCCTGAGCACAGAGCTAGAAATAAGTCTGAACTCTGCCAGGTGTGAGCCCAAAAGACAAATAAATAAAACCACTAAAATTAAAACAAAACAAATGCCAATACAGACAACACTATCTTAATATATATAACTTGAAGTTATATTGAAAGTTGAATTTTCTATACAGTCTTAACATAGAGTTAAGATTACTTTCTTGTGCAAATGTCCAAATCAATCTCCATGTGTTTGATATGGAATTACAAACAGCAAAATAATTCCTTCTTGAAAGTGATTTTAAAAGAACTAAACAACTAAGAATACTGTCAGCTTCATACATGGCTGCTAAAATAATTTTCCTTTCAAGTCACATGGGAAAAGGACTGAACGTTTCCTTTGAAGAGTGACACTCCCCACCTCTCTGGAAAGATTTCTATCCATGGTAAAATTGAAGTGGACTTCAAACTTGCCAAGAATTGGAAGTCCTTTAGCCACTAGCTCTTTTTCAAGTAAAATTATTTGTAGATTCCCAGTTGGAGGAAAATAGTACTTCACAAAGAAAAGCCTGATTCTAGTTAAATTAAGATGAATAAGTCAAAATATTGAAAAATCAAAGACACTCTCAGACTGAGCAGTAATTAATAAGAACATGAAAGGTCTAACCCTCTTTTCTTTTTTGTTTTGGGACCATACCTGGCAGTGCTCAGGGCTTACTCCTGGCTCTGTGCTCAGGAACCATTCCTTGTGGGGTTTGTGTGGCCATATGGGATGCCAAGGATCAAACCCAGATCAGCTGCATACACACTCTACCCACTATACTATCTTTTCAGACCTTAAGCCCCTTTGCTACTGACAAATACATGCAGGAACACTATCCAAAACGCCCATGAAATATATGACTAAAAATAAATATTCTAAACTTATCTATTCATTCGTATACAATCTTTTTTTTTCAAAAGAAGAGACATTTGCACCCTATTGAGCACATGACCTTATCCAATGATCCATTTCATCTGTGAAATTTCATTTACTTCACTATTTAGAATCAAAGTACTTCCAACTGAAGCAGTAGCATTGTGTTTTTATAACTTCTTATATTTATTATACCCTTACTTATTAACTCTTTGGCAATGTTGAATACAGAATCTCTGCTACTTCTAGCTATGTGGTCTAGTAACTGATGCTCTCCAGAGCCAAATAATGGTTACCTAGAATACAAATGTCTCATATACCACCTGGAAATCTAAAGATACTCAGTAAATACCAACCTCATTCCTCAGCCAAAATAAATTCAAACCTAGCTGTCTAAAACAAGCTATTTTTATTCTTTGAAAATGGTGCTGTACATACAATAAGTCTTTGCTTATTGTGAATCTCTATAAATCAGCCTCCTACTTAGAGCCAAAATACACATTGAGAAAGTTCCTCTCCACAGTTTTGCCTCACTCAATAATAGACCATTCAATAATATTCTTGGTTGTTTTATTTAATGTCTGCCTCTCCCAACTAAAATGTAAGCTCCCAGGCAAATCCCTTAAGTTTGGCAACTTCTGGGAAGCCCTGAACCTCCTATGGTCCTCCCATCTCCACAGAGGAAGGAGTCACAACGCATAGGACACAGCCACTAGGAGGCTATGATCTCCTTTTTCTATTCCATTACAAGCAGAGGGGACCCCAAAATTCCTTCTCACACAGCCTGAGACATAGGCTAAACTGACCTTTTCCTCTAAGATCAAGTGCTGGTCATGACAAAAGTGACAGGGAGTGAATGGGGGCATCAAGCTCTTGGTGGAGAGTCCCTATAAGTATAAAACAGAACTAGCATTGAAGGGGCTATAGAGACAGTAGGGCTTCCATTGTATATTCCTGCACCCACCCAGTCTCATAAAAAGTTAAGGGAAACGTAAAAAAGGAGCAAAAGTCTTGCTCGGTTCTGTTAGTGATACATCCCTAATGCCTAGACCAGAGACTGGTATTCAGATGGGAATTACAAGTTTCTTAAATTCAGTTAAAGTATCATAGACTATGCAAGTAGGAGATATGAGAGAACAGGAACAATGAATAAACAAAATCAGGTGCTAGAAAAAGATGGAGAGTCCAGACTCTATAAGAGAGGAAGGAAGCCACATGCTCCAGAAACAAGGAAGTGGATGGGCACAGTACTGCTAAGACACCCTAATGACAAAAGTCTGGAGACAGAAAAGTGCAGAGTAAACTGCTCTGTTCAGAAGAGTAAGGAAACCATGTGGCTAAGAAGAAAGAAAAGTCTGCCTACAGAGAAATGCTGATAAATAATGATTATGTACAGCGACCCAATGCAGAAAGTATTCTTAAGGTCCATTCTCTCAATTGTTCCTTCCAAGTCTTAAACTTTCTGCTTTTTTTTTTTTTAGGGTTTTTATGCACATATCCTTACAATGAACTCTACAAAAAATAAATGTACCTTAACCACCCTCCCTCCACACACACACACACACACACACACACACACACACACACACACACACAAATACTCTCTCACTGACCCTGCCCACATTATTCACTTATTCTGTACAACTATCTAATACAGATTCTTTTGTATTTGATAAAGCAGTCTAATAATTTATTGGTTTGTTTGTTCAACTTGGAACATTTTCTTTCATCCTCTTGCTTACTTTTGTTTGCCTCTTTGCTTTAGTCTGGAGGTTTTTCTAACAATCTATTTTCACATCTACATATGTTGCCCATATGTCTTACTGAAAATTAAAATTCACCAATGATAGCTCTAATTTTTGATGATTTTACAGTTTATAAGTGCCCATTAGTACCACAGAAGTTTAGTTTTTGGTTAGAATTCGCCAAGGGTTGTTTTTTTGCTTGTTTGTTTGTTTTAGAATTCCCAGTTTTTTAAAACCATTTGTCCATCTTTTCTTTAATTAGTTTTGCATGTGAATTAATTGTATAGCTGGTTTTCTGTCTTCCTCTATTTCACTTGGGCAGCTGCATATTTTGTTAGCTCTCAATCTACTATAGTCTGAGAAGCAGTTCTATTCTGGTGGCAGAAGGTGAAGGGTGAGTCTGCCTGGATGGGTCTGACTTCTCACAGCTGAGAGCTTATTCTCTGTACTGCAGGAAGGCTGGCTACCTCTCACTTCTACAGAAAGGAATCCCTGAAGACTCCCTGGAGTCAGCAGGCAGGTCTACTGCCTTTGTTATGTCGGGGTCATAATCACTGAGTCTATCTGACAAATAACTGACACCTCCATTATTTCTCTGGCAAGAACATATACCCTTCATTGGCTTCTCAGCTTGAGAAACTATAATTCTTAAGAATTTGCCCCCTCAACAGTAGAGCATCTAGGACCTGGGGTTAGACAAAAAAAAATATATATCAATAAATTGTACTATACATGGTCTTCATTTTTGAAATTTCTAATTATAGTATTAAGGCTGGAAAAACTGAATAATGTAATTAGAAATTCCAAAAATGATGATCAGGAATAGTACAATTGATTGTTTTTCTATGTGAAGCTCTCACCACATAGAATGGCAAGTTTAGTTAGAGAGATGACTACACTATCATGATAATGTTAATGAGTGAGAGAAGTAGAATGTGTGTCAAGAATACAGGCAGGGAGAGGGTGGGGAAGGAGGGAGATGGGTGGCATTGGTGGTGGGAAGGTTGCACTGGTAAAGAAGGCTCTTCTTTTTATGACTGAAATCTAATTATAGTATTCTTTGTTGTTTTGGCTTGGTAAATATTTTTGGGTATGTGTTGAGGAAAGACGTGGTATTTCTGTTTTTCTTTTGCTTACTGCTATCATGAAATAATTTTAATTATCAGGGAGAGAATTTCTTTCTTTTCTTGAGGGTGTTGGGCCATACCTGGCAGTACTCAGAGGTTACTCCTAGCTCTGTACTCAGAAATAGAACCTAGCAGGTTCGGGGGACCATATGGGATGCCAGTGATCGAATCTGGGTTTGTCCTGGGTCAGCCATGTGCAAGGCAAATGCCCCACCACTGTGCTATCACTCCGGCCCCATCAGGAAAATAATTTTTATGTATTGAACTTGATTATCATTTTTTTTACAAATTCTAGAATTTCTTTATTATCCATTAATTTTATTTACTCAAAAGAATTGAAAGGATTGTTCCACAAACCTATTTGTACACCTATGTTCATAGCAGCATTATTCACAATAACTAAAACATAAAGCAACATCAGGGTCCATAAGAGATGAATACATTAAGAAAATGTAATTTAACCAAATGGCATAGTAGTCAATCTTTTAAACATTAGAGTTCTTACATATACCATAGATTAATTTTATTTTTTATTTTTAATTAATATCTTTATTTAAGAACCATGATTACAAACACTTGTGTAGCTGGTTTTCAGTTATAAAAAAGGATACCCACACCACATTTTAAATTAGGACATATCAACTACTCTAATGGCCAAACCTGACTATGAAGAACAGCTTACTAGCAAGACTGGAATCTGATCCTTTTTTCACACAATAGTAACCCCCAAATTCCACAGTTCTAATTATCTTTAAACATCTAGAACTTTTTTTCTCAACCCACTTAAGTTATTAAATCGGCAACTTCTGCTGAGTACTCTGACATATGAGGGGAAACATTAGACTCAGAAGAAGGAAATGCTTGCACATATGACTTTTCAATTGTGGCTAAGAGCAAAATACTGTTAAGACAAGCTGAAAGGACTGAAACTTAATTTGTGATGATAGGAGAGGAAGCTCTTTGAACTATCTTTTAATGAAAAGGTCTAAGGGTATTTTTAAACATTAATTGAAAATTGATAAGAATGAGGAGAAAACATTCACCAAAGGTTTCTGTCAAAACCATAAATGCTCTGGAAGAACCTCTAGCCTTCTAGAGAGAATTACCTGGTCATCAGAGGTTTGAATAAGTCACTGTAGGAAATAAGCCATGTTGACCTACATAATTTTCTAAAGTAGTTTCGCAGGTCCTGTGATCAGATTACCTTATTTCTATTTAAGAATGGAAACACTAAAATCCTAAAAGAACCAAATCAATATGCCCTATAGCCTTATCATGACATAAATATTTTACAATCAAACATCACTTATGACATTAAAATTCTATATTCCCTTACATTTTCAAAAGTAAACATTCAAACATTAAGGTATTTATATTATTCAAACATATTTTCTACCATCAACATATTTATTTTAGAAAGTATTTTAAGCATAGATCATGTATCTTTTTCCATGACCAAAAAATGTAACATGCCAACATACTAAACTATTTTCCATAGTTACTTAGTAGCAAATATTAGTATCATTTTTTGTTATTGCAAAAAGTATTCTACTTGGTTATGATGTAGCTCTATAACTAGCTAAACTAATTATTCTCACAAGTTATTTTTTATAAAAAATACCTTATTACAAAATTTGATCATAAATACAAACTGCATCATTCTTCTCCTGGCATTTATTTTCAAAGTTTCATGAAAAAATGAAGCCAGATCCACTATTTATTAAAATAATATAATTATAATTCCTTAAACCATATCTTTGCACACTAAAATATAATTTATGATAACTACAAAATCTTAGATAAAATGCTTTCTCAGGATTTGTATCTCCTCATTTGTAAATTACAATAGATTACAAACACTAAATTACACTAGATTACTAGATCCTCTTCTACTTTCTGAAACTGTCTAAATTAGTTATTATTTTATAGAAATTAGATATCTGCCAGTTTCTAAAGTGTTAAAAGTAAATAAGTTAAAATAAAAACTTATTCTTTATATTTTTATTTTGATAAACTTAGCCCTAATAAAAATAAAGGCTCTTCAAATGAAAATATTAAAATATCAATATGCATTAGCAGGTAAAATTTATTTTTTTAATTACTGATTGATTAGTTTTTGGGCCAATAAAATAAAAGCTAATTGAAAATTTCCAAATCAAAGTATAAGAGCACATAATTTAGTTCTCATAATTGTATTGAGATGGAGCAAATATATCATAATTTAGAGATAATCGTAACTTTAAATAAACTTTGAAGAAATGAATAAATTCCCAGCCATGAAATAGTGTCTGGCTCAAACAGATAATTATTGTCTATGAAGCAAACAAATTAAACTTGATGTAGAAATAAAAATTAAGATTAAGAGAATTCTTTTTTATTTCCCCTTCCCTAAGAAAATTCTTAACATTTGAAAAACCAGTTATTAAATACTTCTAGGTCCAGATATTTCTAATGAAAGCAAAAAGAAAAACCTTAGTTTAAACCAAACTAAATATGAGAAATTCAGTTAGCTACAGGAAATGCTCTCCTATACCTATCTATAATTAACTAATTTTTACAACAGAATCTAAAAGTTTCTCAGCATTGAGTGTCTAGGGCTAACACACAGGCTTATGGTGTCTAAAATATATTTCTTTTAAAAATAAAACCAATTTTATAATTTCCATGGCAGCACATTAAATTATACCTTAATTTTCTTCTCTTGAATGGAATTGTGGATGCGTTCTCTGAGGGGTTTCATGGATGAATTATTCACTTGCATAGGAGATCTAGGTACAAAAACAGTAAAAATATATAAAGTAAAAAAACTTTTTAACTAGTTCTTAGCCTTATGTTATCCAAAAACAAATACTGAATCAAAAACAATTTAATCTACTTGTTTATAATGCTATACAGTATACTCTCAGGAATAGTTGATAACCTTACTCTAATTTATGTTCATTCATCACACTACCTTTAACTTTACAATTTCAAAGGAAAATACAGTTTCATTATCCCAAGAACTGCCGTTATGTTGTTACCAGTGGAAACGCTATGAACTGAAGTGTGTTTGACCCACTTGACTAAGAACAGAGATGAATGTGGATGTGAAGGGCTGGGAAAGAACATTTTCAATGGGAGAGCATGTCTTGCATGGGAGAAGCCACGTTTGAATTCCAACACAAAAATACATTAAAAATATATTAAAACCGTGCTCGCTTCGGCAGCACATATACTAAAATTGGAACGATACAGAGAAGATTAGCATGGCCCCTGCGCAAGGATGACATGCAAATTCGTGAAGCATTCCATATTTAAAATATATATATATATGTATATATATATATTAAAACCCTTTATTTTTTTTCCTAAAAGCATAATTTGATATGTGGAAGTATGTTGAAAACCAACAACAACTGCATGTGGAGCAAGTGGAGGAAGGGGGAATGAGATTTTCTTCATGTGGTTCTCTGGGATTCGAGAACAAGGGATAAGCAAATCCCTAATAAAATCTATTTTTATTAATAAAGGAAAATAATATAAACTAAATTCCCTTAGAAAAGTTCTTGACAAGGGGCCAGAATGATGGCACTGCTGTGAGGTGTTTGCCTTGCATGTGGTTGACCTAGGATGGACCCCTGTTCTATTCCCCCCCGCGTCCCATATGGACCTCCAAGCCAGGAGCAAGATTTCTGAGCGCATAGCCAGGAGTAACCCAAGTGTCACCAGGTGTGACCCAAAAATCAAAATCAAAAAAAAAAAGTTTTTGACATACATAGTAAAATATTTCCAGGGGCTGGGGATGATTTCTTTTACCTTTAGGTTCTGGTTTATAATACTGATACTGATAGAGCAGGGTCTCAAACTCGCGGCTCACGAGCCATTTGCGGCCTTCCCTACAACATTTTGTGGCCTTCAAATATCGCAGTATTCGCGATTATTCGCTTACCGAATATCCCTTATGCGACCCTGCCTCACCCCGACTTTGCCTCCTGCAGCCCCCAGGTAAATTGAGTTTGAGAACCCTGTGATAGAGTATCAAGCTTATAACTTTACCTCCTTTCAGTACTCAAGTAACTAAAAATTGTATATGCTAGAAAGGTAGGAGGGAAACTAGGGACATAGGTTATGGGAGGTAGTAAAGTGAAGTGACATGAAGAGAAGTGAAGTGAAGTGAAGTGAAGTGAAGTGAAGTGAAGTGAAGTGAAGTGAAGTGAAGTGAAGGAAAGGACCTGGTGCTCAAACACTGTAATTGTGGAACTCTATCATGAATAGCGTTGTAACTTGTAAAACTTTGTAGCTTGTAAAAATTCACAGTGATTCAATAAATTAATTTTTAATTAATTTTAATTTTTTTAATTAATTAATTTAACTGTCAGATTCTCTAAAACATTACCTTCTCACATTTTCTTTACATTCAAATGCTATCTCTCCCTTTAATTTTTGTCTTCTTTCTTCACATTTTCCTATATTTACAACATTTGTACTACCAGAGGTATTTTATAACCAGTGAAGTATTCTTTTAAAAATCATTATAAACAAGAATTTACCTTTACACAAAAACAGCTTCCATATTACTTACTTATAAAACATAAACACAGAAATATTATTTGGAAGAACTGTGTTTTCATCATTGTATAAAAGGTCTGCTTTGTTTTTGGTAGGTGGAGTGGCTGCTTCTTCATCCAAGAGAACTAGGAGCATTTTCACAGTATCTCTGCCACAGTATGCAGTGCCATGATTTATGGTATAAGACTTTGGCTATAACAAAAAGTAATTTTAAGAAAATGTAATCATCAATCCCAATAAATTAATTAGCCACTATTTCCATTTAATATACTAGAGTCTCTTTTCTCCTCTATATAACAAATCAAGGCCAAATTCGAAAAATGTCCCAGCTCCTCTATCAAGCTTCAAAAGAAAAAAATGGCTGCCAATACTTCCCAGGCCAGGCTGATACCTCTGTGGCATTATCTGATCCCCCTCAGTTGCAGGATTAAACAAAGACTTTTATTTGAATGAACTATAGCAACCCAACTCTGCATACTATACCCTCAAACAGAAACAGCTCCACAACTTAACCTTATCAAACTTCCAAGCCAGCAAGTTTGATTTAGATCTATAAATCCTGGTCTCTGTGGCAGACATCTTGATATTTTATAGTAGCATCAGCCTAGTAATATCACAAGTAATCTCATGGGAAAGCTACATAGTACTCTACCAAGCTCAGTGAGCCTAAGCAGGAATACAGAGGGCTCAACTAGTAACAAACATAGCCCAGTAAATTCTTAGACACTAACTTTATTAAAACTACATAGAGATTCAAACTATCATTTTATGACATAAAATAGTTCATGAAACTATCATTTCAAACTGATCTTGTTGATCAAAAATTTATTAATTCCACTTGCGTTTGTGTTGTAACATACAATATAAAGTAAATTTGTTTACTTTGCATAGAGTCTGGCCATGGTGGTCCATGAGACACTGTTGAAGGGAAAGTCATACTAGTGGTTTGAATATACAAATCAATGTCTGAATATTTAATGCCTGAAATGACTGTGTTATGAACAACTTGGTACATCATGTTGTTATAAAAATTAGAGGGCAAAACATGAAAAGCAGCTTTAAGGCAAAAGAATAATTTTCCTTTAATCCTTGCTAAAATCACTATGATCAACTTCCAGAAGCTATCCTATCCATCTATCTGTCTACTTATCTATTTAACATCCCCACTGAATGGCATTAAATTCTGATCAAAATAATATTTAGACAAAAAACGAGAAAAGTTAGCTTCTATCCCTCTTTGGTGGCTCACATTCACTGTGTATTTTTTCTTTCACACAACAGAAAACAATCAGGTTCCAGCAATCCAAACACCAAGACCAAGCTTACAGATGACTGTAAAGAATAGATTAAATGCAAAAATAAAAGGCCAGTTGACAATCACTCAATATTATCATTAGTAACTACCTTCCAAGCACAAGTACTTAAAGCACAGTCTACAATGGTAAAAAGCTCTGCCTTATCTAGCCCTAGTCTCTTTGATAAGATAAATAAGTTTTATTGTCAAGTGCTAAGAACATTCTAAAATACATGTAAGGCATAGTGAGAACCACAAAATAGCCAATTCTCCTAACCTAGGAAACACTGTCTTGGAGTGCACATGCTCAAGATCTTGGTACATATAGTAAGCAAGTCCTAGCATATGAGTTTGGGGAGGGAATTACGGAGAAAGGATTGTGAGCTGAGCTTGGGAAAAGAATTTAATGAAGTCCATCTTCTATGGAGTTCCAATCTCATATTTATTAAGCTAGGAAGTGAAATTATGCAGTTTACATTTTAGACAACTGATGACAATTCTAGAATAAGAATATGTCTAGGGGGCAGGATAAAAAAAATATAGCAGAGAAGATGTCTGCCTTGCACACAGCACCTAAGTTCGAACCTTGGCATCCCATATGATTCCCCAAGCCTGCCAGGAGTAATTTCTCAGCAGAGTGCCAGGAGTAACCCCTGAAGACCACCAGACACAAAACACAAAACATAAAAGCAAAGAATATTTCTAAATGTTATAGAAATTAATGACAAAATTAAAAGATCTAGACGAAGATACAGCAAAGAAAATAAGAAAAAGCACATAACAAGAAAAGAACTATAAAAAGAGTGACTAGAGAGAAGGGAAAATATATTATAAAGTTATATACATATACACACATGAAGAGAGAAAAGTGTTACATACTTTCACATATGTAAAATATTTGGAAGGGGCAAAGAGATAGCACAATGTCAAGGTGTTTGCCTTGCATCAAGAATGGTGGCTCAAATCCTGGCATCCCATATGGTCCCCGGAGTCCGCCAGAGGCGATTTCTGAGCTTAGAGCCAGGATTAATGCCTGAGTAACATGACCCCCCCCCAAAAAAAAATTCTGTGTATATACACACATAGAGAGAGATGACTTCTTAAATTCTTAAAGCATTTCTGACTGGGTTTAACAACATAACTAAATCCATATGTTGTGTAACTAAAGGAAAATCATTTCACTTTAATGAGCTTAAAGTACATTTACTGATAAACAGAAGAGAGGATGTGGCTAAGACAGAGTTGCTAGAAACTGTCTGGTCATCAAAGTTGGTCTTTGTATGACATTTGCCTAGCTATGGCTCCTTCCTTTGCTTTCAACATTGTGATCTTGGACTCCATTCTCTACTTGGGCAATTCAGGCCACTGAGCAAACTATAATGAATATATAACTACACTAGTCTTAGAGCAAGATGCCACTCACTATGTAAAATTTAACGTATTTTCATCAGTATCAGAGAATTCCACACTGTTTAATAACTTTTCTCATTGCCTTTATATTCCTTAGTACTACTTATGTGCTAAAATTATTTAATGGTTCCTTGGTTCTCTTAGTTATATGAATTGCAACAGTCCTGGCTTGATGATTTTGGCTTGGCTGTTATTTGATGAGGAAATTTATACCAATTCTTACTATAAATTAAAAACATGGGCAACATGGGGCTAGAGTCATAGCACGTTTGCCTTGCACGCAGCTGACTCAAGACAAATCTTGGTTAGATCCCCAGCTTCCCATATGATCCCCCAAACCAGGAGCGATTTCTGGGCACATGACCACAAGTAACCAATGAGCGTCACTGGGTGTAGCCCAAAAACCAAACAAAAACAAAACAAAACAAAAAAAAATATGAGTAACAATACTAAATCTCCATGTTGTTCCTTCAATTTCACTAAGTTAGTCTAAAAAAATCACTGGTATATACAAATAGCAACCAAAAAAGTTTCAAAGCGTAGTGAATGAATAAATAATAATTAAGTAGTCTTTATTTAAAGACAGGCTGTCATACTCACAACTAATAAAGGGACTAATTTATTATTTGAATAAACTGCAAAAAGTAATTATTATACACATAATACAAAATTCTCCAATCACTACTGAGGAAATTAAAATGGAAATCAAAAGTCTTAACAAAAATAAAATCCCAGGACCAGATGGATTCATTAAAAAAATTCTTTCAAATCTTACAATAGAGGCGGCGGAGCAGTAGCGCAAGTGTTAGGATTTTTGCTTTGCACGTACTACCCCAGGATGGACTGGGATTCGATACTCTAGTGTCTCATATGATTTCCTAAGACAGGAGAGATTTCTGAGTGCACAGCCAGGAGTGACTCCTGAGCAATACCGGATGTGGCCAACAAAGAAAAAAAAAATACAAGAAGAACTACTACCAATCCGTTTAGGGCTCTTTCATGAAATTGAAGAATCAGGAACACACTCAAATAGTTATTATGAAGCTAAGCTCACCTTACTAGAAAAACTAGATAGAGATGCTAGAAAAAGAGAAAACTACAGACCAATATCCATGATGAACACAGATGCAAAGATCCTCAACAACCTAGGATCCAACACCTATTCAAGAAGGTCATACACCACAACCAAGTAAGATCATTCCAGGAATGCAAGCATGGCTTAACATGTGTATATCAATCAATATAATATACCATATCAACAAAAATATATTAAAAAACACATGATCATATCAATTAGATGCAGAAAAGCATTTGATAAAGAATCAGTCAATAAGGTCCTACAACCATTCTTGATAAAACTCCCATCAAGACAGAATGGAAGGAACTTTTCTCAATATAATCAAGACCATCAACAACAAAACCTATGGCAAATACTATTCTCAATGGAGATAAACTAAAAGCCTTTCCTGGGGGAAGAAGCTGACCTGCGTCTTTGTCAGGGACTCAGAGGGAACTCAAGCCTCAATAGGTCTCCGCACTAGGCAGCTGGAGAAGCTGCTGGCCTGATTCTTTATCAGGTACCCAGAGGGAACTCAAGCCTCAGATGGTCGCCACACTAGGCACCAGGGGAAACAGCTGGCCTGTGTTTTGTAATCAAGGTGCTAAATAAAGATAATATTTTAAAAATATGGTCTAGAATGAAAAGCCATTAGTTGATGTCTCCCCAATAGCTTAATAGTTGTAATACGCATAATATTTGGTTATTAAGAAAAAAGTTAATGTTCTGGGCATACACAGAAGATTTCTAAGTACAAGGACAATGTGCTGTTGTCCAATAGAATAGTGATATATACAGAAAATAAATAATCATTAATACAGAAAACTTCTAAAGAAGAGCAAACTCGTCTGTTGTTTAGAATGCCTTGTATTGTAGTCAGACATACAAAGAACGGGCTTTTATTTTATATCATAATAAATAGGAAAATAATTACTATAATTATAACTACTGAAGAAGAGTAGTTCCTTACTGTTTATCAAGAATTATGAACATGGAATGCTGCAAAGTATATTGAAGATTCTCCAACTCCCTACTTGAATACAATTTGGCTCAAAGTTTTTATGATTTATTCAAGTCAAATATAATCCTACATAATCCTATTGAGACATTAGATATTTAAACAGCTTATAAGAAATACATGCTCTGTTTTAATTAAAGTTAAACATTTTTACAAGTAGATGAAATAATGGCATGTCTAGAAGGACAATGAAAAGTGAAAAGCTCATTACCCGTGCAGGACTGATGTCAGTGGTGCTAACAGTGACATTTCCTTGTTGAGAATTGACAATATTTTTAATCCTCAAATCTAAATCTTGAGCAACTTCCTCTATTGCTTTATAAAAAGGGTCCCTGCTGTTCTGGCCTTTTATCAGCTCCATCTTTAACAATGAGAGTATTCGACTCCCTGCAATGCTGAAAATAGAAATAACATCATTTTTATCAAAGTATTATAAATGATATTTTCATAAGCTTGAAAACATAATTCTCAGCTAAGATTTTTCAAATACAGCAGAAAAAATGGATGAGATCAGAAACAACATTTTTTATTTTTTTAAAGGAAAGTCATTTCCACAAGTAAATTACTTATGTCTTAATTTGAAAGTCAAGAAAAGTTAGTGATAAGTAAACTAACAGTTCCATATTTAGTTCTGGACACTTAAAATAGATTTAAATATGTAAATAAAGCAACTGAAAATCTACTTTGGTTTAATTCAATCTTAAAACCCAATTTAATAAAACGTCCAGTTGTTAAAAGTTGTTGCAAGTGGCTGACCTGGTTTCAGCACCAACACCCTTTATGGTCGCTGGACCCTGCCAGGGGTGATCACTAAGCACAGAACCAGGAGTAAGCTCTGAACATCACCAGGTTATGGCCCCAAACAAAAACAAATCAAAAATCTCAAATTCAACACCCAGTATCTCCGTTCAAAAAGGAATTAACTAGAGCCTGAAGTTGTGAAAACCAGATTCCCCTGAGGACAAAAAAATGTCTACTTATATGGAGAGTACTTGAAAAGACAACCAGACTTTCATAATGACTCTGCTTTTGCCAAGGTGGAAGGAGCCAGTTTGTCTTTTATTCGATTTATACTATGTATTTTATAGCTGACCTTAATGTTTTCTATTTGATAATGGCCTATAAATACAACTTCCCTATGCTTAATCTTGTGCCCAGCATAGTTCTTAAATCTTCCAGTTAATATTAAAATTTGCCTTTAGATTCTTAGATTTTTTCACAGATAAATAAGATTTTACATGTTATTAAGGGTTTTGTCCCTAATTCAATTTTTCTATCTTTTCTTTTTTGCCTTAACAGACAACCAATGCTACACTAGAAAGAAATTATAAGAGAAGGGACACTTGGTTTGTTCCAAATCTGAAAAACTAGATTCTAAAACATTTGGCCACTAACGTTTTCTCAGACTCCTATTCTCCCTTTCCAGAAAACATTCTCATTCTAGAGGGGCAACCTTCTAGAGTAGTCCTTGAATCCCTTTGCACTTCGTCTCTGGTCATGACAGACTTTAGTAGCAAACTATACTAGATAGATCTGTCCAGATGGACATGCTCAATGGGGGATCTAGAAAAGAAAGTTCTCCTTCCTCTAAGACTTATCTCTCTGGCTTTGCTTCTTCCCCTCACTTTTAGGCTACTTTTGGCCATTAATTTGCCAATTCCTGTTGCATTTTAAAAACATTTTAAAGTACATTATCATGGGCCAAAAATATAGTACAAAGATGCTTGCCTTGCACATAGCCTGGATTCAATCCCAAGCAATGCAGGAATGATCCCTGAGCACATTAATTTAAAAAACAAACAAAATTCTGCTATCAAAGAAAACTAATTATTTTTAATGGAAATGGAAGGGGTAACTGAGCACCAAATCTGCCATAAATCTGTCATCAGAAATCTGACTAGACTTTGACAGTTCTTTACATTTACAAGCACTTTGATTATCCCTTTTTCCCCTTAATTTTTGATTAAAGGCATAAAAATTAGTCAATATATAGTCAAAATAAAAAGCAATATTATATGCATTTTTGAGATTTTAACAGAAGTTTTATAAAATATTTATAAGATAAGAAAACACAAGATAGTCTTAGTGTCAATTGTAAGACCAACAGTATCATTATTTTTGTTGTCTAATTTGGGGGGTACATCTGTCAGTATTCAGGGCTTACTCCTGTGCATTCAAGGAACACTCTCCACAGAGCTCAAGGACTCATAATGGGTGCCAGGGATCATACCCAGGTCAGCCAAGAGCAAAGTGTATAAGTCTTATACTGATGTACCATCTCTCCAGCCTCAATGTATAATTTATTTAAATAATAGATGAAAGTCACCTTTTCTTTTTTTTTTTTTTTTTTTTGGTGTTTGGGCAACACCCGGTGACGCTCAGGGGTTACTCCAGACTATGAGTTCAGAAGTCGCTCCTGGCTTGGGAAACCATATGGGACACCGGGGGATCAAACCGCGGTCCATACAAGGCTAGTGCAGGCAAGGCAGGCACCTTACCTCTAGCGCCACTGCCCGGCCCCCAAAAGTCACCTTTTCTCAAGAACAAATACGACAATTTTTAAAGATGATACAATAGACCAGGGTTCTCAAACTCAATTTACTGGGGGTTGCAGGAGGCAAAGTCAGTGTGATCCTTGAGTGCAAAGTCAGTAGTAAGCCTTGAACAAGGGGGGGGGGGGGTGACCCAAACAACTAAATCAAAACGAAAAAAGATTCCTCTAGGGCAGGGCCACAAAATGTTGTACGGAGGGCCGTGAGTTTGAGACCCCTGCAATAGACTGATGAATTATATTTATGAAAATAATTTATGATTTGTATTTCAGATACCTGACAAGGTCAAAATTTTGTCACCTGGCAAAATGTACCAAGCATTGCATGGATTAGTGTACTGCTCTATATTCACTGACCTTAGTGCTTCTAATATGTACTTGGCATCAAGATAACATATTTCAAAGTCATGCTTCTATAAATGTAGAAATTCTTGAAGTTTTAATTCAAATGACACCAGAATATATGAATAAGCACTGAGAATACAAAATGATCAAACTCTTTGAATGAGCAAAACTTGATCATAACTGATAGTAGGAAATTCTGAAGGTATTGAGGGGGTATTTGAATAGATATTAAAGAAAAAAGTGGGGAGGGGAAAGCATCCCATTAGTAAAAAAATTTAAGTGAGAAAGAGCTCAATCACATCTGAATCTGGGGACAGAAATTGTTCAGAGGGAATACATGATGCTGAAGATCAAACCAGGGCTAGCCTAGGATGCCTAGGCATCCTTTCTAATCCCTGTACTATCTTTTAGACCCTGGAAAAATTTTTTGAATTTGAATTATTTATTTAATGTATATTAATTTTATTTGATTATATTTTAGAATGTAGAAAAGTTAGAGGTAGAATTTTGTACTGGGCAATTTTCATCAATAACCATTTTATAAATGTATAGTTTAGACCATTTAAGAAATACACACTATAGGGGTCAGAGCAATAATACAGCAGGTAGGGTGTTTGCTTGCATGTGTTTAACTGGAGTTCAATACCCATCATCTCTTAGAGTTCCCCCAAGCCCACTGAGGGCAGGATCAGGAGTAACCTCTGAGAACTGCCAGGTGTGGCCCCAAAACAAAACAAAACAATTTAAAAAATTTTAAAAAGAGAATTGCACATGATTCAAAACTTGTTGGTTAATACAGTATAGAATTTTAAACAGTTAAATATAAGGAAAACTATGTAACTTGTTTATATCCACTTTTAGTTTGTTTTGATACAGTTTTGGGGGTTTAATTGTGTGTGTGTGTGTGTGTGTGTGTGTGTGTGTGTGTGTGTGTGTGTGTGTGTGTGTGTGCTTTCTTACTAGCTTTTTTTCTTTCTGTTCTCACTGTTCAGAGGAAATCACAGTATGCATTTTATAGTGGCACCTACTGGCACAGTGTAGAAATGCATTCAAACTATAGATAAAAATGTGATGAAAAGCTAAGAGTGGGGAGTGGGGAGTTAAATGTGAATCAGATGAGAATGAAATTTTCCTATACATGGATGTACATGGAGTCTATCATGCTGAGTGAAATAAGTCAGAGGGAAAGAGATAGACGCAGAATAGTCTCACTCATCTATGGGTTTTAAGAAAAATGAAAGACATTTTTGCAACAATCCTCAGAGACAAAGAGAGGAGGGCTGGAACTTCACTTCATGAAGCTCACCACAAAAGAGTGGTGAGTATAGTTAGAGAAATAACTACACTGAGAACCATCATAACCATGTGAAAGAATGAGGGAACTGGAAAGCCTGTCTAGAGTACAGATGGAGGTGGGGTGGGATGGAGGGAGATTTGGGACAATGGCAGTGGGAATGTTGCACTGGTGAGGGGGGGGTGTTCTTTACATGACTGAAACCTAATCACAATCATGTTTGTAATCAAGGTGTTTAAATAAAGATATTATTAAAAAATGCAAAAGCAGAAAAAAAAAGGAAAGAGGAGAAAAAAAGTCAAAAAGGGAAGAACTGGTGACAAAGCAATAGCAAAGTAGGCAGGGCCCTTGTGCTTGCATGCAGCAGACTCAGGTTTGACACCCCCATGCCCCATAAGGTAACCCGTGTCTTGCCAGAAGTGATTCTCGAGTTCAGAGCCAGGAGTAAATCCTGAGCACCACAAGTGTGGCACCAAATCCAAAATAAAATAAAGGAAGTATTGAGAGAGAAGATAAGAAATTTATGGGGCTGGAGAGATAGCATGGAGGTAAGGCGTTTGCCTTTCAAGCAGGTCATTGGTTTGAATCCTGGAATCCCATATATGGTCCCCCGAGCCTGCCAGGAGCGATTTCTGAACGTGGAGCCAGGATTAACCCCTGAGCGCTGCCGGGTATGACCCAAAAACCAAAAATAAATAAATAAATAAATAAATAAATAAATAAATAAATAAATAAAATAAATTTAAGATACATTTCAGATTTCTGCTTTGAACAACTACATGAAGAAACACAATGGTTTAAATGAGTTGTCTCAAACACCCTTGCCCCTGGAGTATAGAGAGAAGGAAAATAACTGAGTGGAAGAAACACAAATATAAAAGGATGGGCGTCAGAGGCCAAGTGGTCTCGGGTGCACTGGTAGTGTTAAGAGACTTTCAAACTTTAATGATCAAAACTTAAAATGGACCTGTTATACTAGCAGGGGGCTGGAATGGGATGTACTTGGGGTGGGAAGCATTTGGGGAACATTAGTGGAGGGAGGTTGACACTGGTGGTGGGATTGGTCCTGTTTCATTGTATGTCTGAAACCCAACTATGAAGGACTTTGTGAATCACAATGGTTTCAATAAAATAAAATTTAAAAATAGAAGAAGAAATAATGGAGGTCAAAAAGTTCAATGGGCTAGAGCACAAATTTTGCACGAAGTAGGTTCAGGATCGATCTTTGACACAGCATGATCCCTTGAACACAACTAGGAGTGATTCCCAAGCATCGAGGCAAATAGGGAAGAGTTCTTCCAAGGGAAGGGGAAGGGAAAACAGGGGAAGGAAATGAATGGGAGAGGAAATTATGAAAAAGAATAAAGGGGAGGGAAAGAGGACAAAAAAACAGTAGGACAGGGCAGGGCAAATGTAGAAAAACAATAGAAGAAAAGATAAAATCTTGCAGTTAGTCAATCTTGGATAGAAACAGAAGCATCATCTTAAGTCAGAGGGAGAAGGAAAAATAAGTTGATCTCACTTACAAAAAAGATAAAATAAGGGAATAGAAAAACAAAGACAAACCATTGATCTGGGACTACAAAATCATATAACCAAACAGTGGGGAGAGAAAGTGAAGGGAAGGAAGAAAGAGGCAAACCAGTGTTGGAAAGTGAAAGCAAAACAGTAGTGGAGGTTCTTGAGTCCTTTGTGATGGCAAAATAAAGGGTCTTTGGATTATATATCATAAACCTTAACACTATAATAAACATATATGTCACCAAAATTACAACCAAAAATATTTTGAGACATGTAATATTAGGTCATAATATAAATTCTAATATATGATTTATCCTAAATCGCAATACTGTAGAATAAGAGATGTGCATGCATATTCTGTGTATGCGGTAGATGTAGGTGTTCAGAGGTTGGCAAGAAGGTTGCAAATCCTCTTCTTCCATTCTAGAAAGTCAATAGGTAAAGTTAAAATTGAAAAACCAAAAAATAAAAAAACACATTAAAATTTCATTTAAATGAGAAATATGTAAAAATTATATAAAAACAAGCAAAAAGTAAACATTTAGTCAATTCCTCTGAGGTTCTATTATTTACTCTAAGTCTATAGTATCATTTGACTTTAATAAAAAATATACCTTTATTACTTTACTAAAAATGAAGTTTTTAAAGATTAATTATACAGTATCTCAGAATAATTGGCCTGCCAATATGTTAATCTGAAATTTCAGAAGCTATCACTGACCATGAGTGTAAGTCATATTTAAAATCCTCTGCCAAATTTACTTCTTTTTTTTGTTTTTGTTTTTTTGGGTCACACCCAGTGACACTCAGGGGTTACTCCTGGCTATGTGCTCAGAAATCGATCCTGGCTTGGGAGACCATATGTGATGCATAGGATCGAACTGCAGTCCAACCTAGGTTAGCCATGTGCAAGGCAAACGCCTTACCACTTGCACCACCAATCCAGCCCCTATAAGAGAATACTGTAAGTAAAAAAGTAGGATCCATAATCAGAACTGAGTTAAGGTTCCAGCTATGCTAATTAACACAATGAGACTAGATCCCAATACTCCTAACCATATATGATACAATATAGTGCCTGTCACACCAACTTACTGTAATGATAAATAACCATCCCCAAAAGAGATCAATACAATATTGGTCCGACATGTAGTAAGGGTTCAATAAACGAGAACTATCTGTATCAAAACTACACTACTGCCAAACTTCTTACACTGTGGGTCTCACAAATCAATGTTAAGAGCATGATATCTGGCAACAGTAAAAGGTTTCTGAAAGTGCAGACCAAAAATTAATTCAAAATTAACTGTGTCATAAATCAAGGTGTATCTGGCAGTGCTCACCCATGTTCCATTTCTTGATTAAAAAGGGATCATGAGAGAAAAGTTTTAGAAGTTCTGTGCTATGGTATGCCAACCAAACCTGAAAGTGCACAACTGCTATTATATACACAACCCACTTCTTCACCTCTCCATCACCAAATTGGTCTAAAAATGACTCACCATCCAATATATTAAAAAACTGAAGTCCATCCAACCTTTCTAATCTTTTATTTCTAATATAAAAGTGAATTTCAAATGAATAAAAAATTTCTACATAAGGAAAAATACAAATAGAAAACAGAATAAAGAATTCATCATGTTCTTAACAATTTCCATATGTGTCAAATACCATACTTCTTGGTATGGATTTAAAGAGTTTATTTGGTCATTTGGAAATTTCTAGCCCTCAAAAAAATAATTTACTTTCAATTTTAAAAGGTGACAAGTACTCTTCTTAAATCAAATTTGATTATCACTTTTGACTATGCAAAAGTAAAACTTCATTTAAATATCTTGCTATTTCAATCTATCCTCAGTTATTTTGATAGTTCTTAATTCCTATCATTGATTCTGTAAAGCGTTTTAAGGATCAACTGATAACAAATATGAAAGACCAGAGTACAGGAAGTAAGATTACTGGTATCATATACTGCCAAGCACTGGCAGGGGTCAGGACTCCTAAGGGGGTCACTTAGGAAGAGCCCAAAAGCACCACCCATGTGGTGAGAGAAAGAAAGAGGAGGGAGGGTGCAAGGGAAGGAAGAGACAAGAGGAGATGGGAGTGGAGGGGAGAGGAGTTGGGAAAGGGAGGAATAGAGAAGGAAGGGGAGTAGAAGAGGAGTGTAGAAGGGGAAAAAGAGAGGGAGGGAAGAAGGGAGGGAAGAAAGGAGGACAAAGGGTATAAATGGAAGGGCAAGGCAAGACAAATAAAATTTTAAACTTGGGGCTGGTGAGGTGGCACTGATCCTCTGGCGTCCCATATGGTCCCCCCAAGCCAGGGGCAATTTCCGAGTGCTTAGCCAGGAGTAATCCCTGGGCATCAAATGGGTATGGCCCAAAAGAAACCAAAAAAAAAAAAATTTGAACTCAATACCTGGGGCTTGGAATATCACCAAGAATCTCATATAATTTGTCAATGAAATTAATAAAATTAGATAATCCTTTCATATGTGTCCTTAAAGGATTAGATGATGATGGTGCATATCCTTTCCCTCCAAGCTCAATCGTTCTAATAAAAGATGTAGCCACCTATAAATCAAAACAAATTATTTAGTTATGCACAATGAGTTAAAAGTTAATTCAAATTCTAGTATAAAATAAAGTATGTTTATACAACTCAGTATACAGATAAAGTGAAGCGCTCATCCTATAATTTGATTCAAAAGCAAATAAAGAAAACAAACAAACAAACAAACAAATAAATAAATAAAGAGATTAATCTTGAAGAGATGCTGCCATTGAGTCCAGGTAGCCTGTTCTATAGGCTGAGATGTCTGGAGCACTTCAGAAAATGGGATTTGGCCCCAAACTGCCAAAAGACCCTACCAACACCTGATATTCTCCTGCATATAAATCAACCTACCTTCAAAGCTCTACACTAATCTCAGAGAAACATCAAGCTGCTGAATCACTCCAGTTCCAGAGTTCCTGTACACCTCTAAATCCTACAATACCGGTATCCTAGTGGGAGCATAGTAAATTCAATGGGAAAATTGACTATAATAAATTGGTTAAGAAAGCTAAGTCAATGAGCAAAAACAATAAGGAAAAACAATAAGCAATAACAACAACAACAACAACAACAATAATAATAATAATAATAAACAGGGCTCAACTAGCACATAAGCTCAGAAAATCCTCAATTATTTTTAGTAGCACTATATGTTGTAACAAACAATATAAAGTAAATTATTCTGTGCCTACTAATGGAAAAGGCTTGCAGGTAGATGGGAAACTGGAGACATTGTTGGAGAGAAGGTCATACTGATGGTGGGATTGGTGTTGAAACACTGAAGATCTGAAACAACTTTATTATGAACAACTTTGTATATGAAGTTCCAAACATAAAAGAAAAAAAGAGGTGTCATATAGAATTCATATCAGCAAAGGTAACAGCAATTGAGCTGAAGACTGAGGAATCATATTACAGAAAAAAATAAGGACATTTAGTTTATATAGCCTGACTACCAGTTACTTGAATTATCAAACACAGAGGTTTTCAGTGTCAACAGCGTCAAATGTTGATCTATTCAAGGCTGAAAAGTAAATTCTTCAGAATCTTAGTATCTATATTTCTAAAATAAAGATTTGGTCTGGATCATCATTATGACCCACCTAACTTTCATATTCTGGATTAGTCAATCATGTATAATTTAAGATCTTGTTTTTTGTTTTTTTTGTTTGTTTGTTTGTTTGTTTTTTGGTTTTTGGGTCACACCCGGCAGTGCTCAGGGGTTACTCCTGGCTATATGCTCAGAAATCGCTCCTGGCAGGCTAAGGGGACCTTATGAGATGCCAGGATTCAAACCACCGGCCTTCTGCATGCAAGGCAAATGCCTTACCTTCATACTATCTCTCCAGCCCCAAGATCTTGGTTTTATAAATAGAAAATACATGTCTTGACTATAGATAGAAATAGCTCCATCAAGGATAATGTGTTTTAAAATAGTATTTTCCACTGTAGTTCCTAAGAAAATAAATTCCACTCAATTTTAATAATTGGGGGAAGTGTCAAATAACAAAAAATGATAGCTAAAATGCTAAGTTAGTCTTTATGGCAAAGCTTCTCAATATCTTTAAATATAAATATGCACTATATCTATTATATATCCAGTAAGAATATTAAAAATATTCGAAAGTTTTTACTTCAGAAACATTTATTGAAGAAGCATTTAATAGGGATTCCTCCCACTTTAGAAATACCTATTGTAGATAATATTAACAAGGTCAGCATTCCATACAACACATATAGGGAAATAACTGTTCCAAAAATTCATCCTTGGGGTGGGAGTGATAGCCTAGCAGTAGGGTATTTGCTTTGCACACTGCAGACCAGGGACAGACCCAAGATCAACCTCCAGCATCCCATATGATCCCCTGAGTCTGCCAGATATAATTTTGAGCTGAGAGCCAAGAGTACTCCTGAGCGCCAACAAGTGTGACCCAAAATAAATAAATAAATAAATAAATAAATAAATAAATAAATAAATAAATAAAAGTAAAAGGAATCTTAAAAAAATAGAAAAAGAAAAAATTCTCCCTTGCCAATTCTGAAAGCTATAATAAAAATTTAGTTTCAAAATTACTGAGTCATAGTGACAAGAACTCAACATTAAAATATAGATTCAAGTACAAAAGTTCAAAGAGTCTTTAAAAACTTGAGGGCAGAAGAGAGTTCAAGTTGCTTGAGGACATGCTTTAAATGCAGGAGGCTCCCATTCCATTCCAACTACCATAAAGTCCCTCAAGCAATGTCAGAATTTGTCCCAAAGCACAAAGCCAAAACTTGCCCCCAAACACCACCAGGTGTGGAAAGAAAAATACCTTGAAATGTCGTTTGTCCTTACCAAAAAGATAGACAAATGTTTCTCTCGAGCAGCATATTTTAAATTGGTGAAGGCCTCTCTTCCAAGTCCTCTATCAGGAATATTCAGAATATGTGCCAGAGCTAGATCGTTCTTTGAATTCACTAGTAGATTTAAATATGAGTAGATAATCTTCTTTGCTAATAACTGTGCCTGTTCAATAAAAATATTTTCTTTATTAAAGTTTTATAAAGTTCTCTTTACAAAATCTATGACCTTTTTAAAACAATTTTTTACAATTGTGGTTTACAAAGTTATTCATAGTTGGATTTTAGAAACACAATGTTTGAAGACCAATCCTACTACTAGTGTCAAACAATGTTCCCAGAGTCCACCCCATACACCACCCCAGCCTGCCATGGAAACAGATATATTTTTAAAATTGGTTGTTAAAGTTTGAGTCTCATGATTTCATTGTTGTTGACTCAGTGGCTTGGATATTTAGCTCTGTCCTTCCTTAAGTCCCCTTGGCCCATCTCCCATTATTTCACATCTATCTTTCTCCTTCTCCATTCAATACATTTTCTTCTCCTCATGATACTCTGGGTCCAAGAGTGTTCAAGACAAACCCATTTAAACCATTTCATTTCTTCATGTAGTTATTCTAAATACCACCATGATCTTTTTTATATGTAAAAAAAAAACACTTAATGTCAGTATTTATTGTTTTTACTGTAAAGAAAAAGAGCTTTACTGTCTAGAAAAAAAGATGCCTTATAAAAGTTTGGGCTATATATCATTGCTCATAAACCAACTCTTAACCAATAAGACCTGTGAGTAAAGTTAAACTAGCAGATTTATAGGAAAATGGCTCTTAAAAATAGTAGTAAAGATACAGCCTAAATACAGCATTTATTTATGTAATTCTACAAAAATTATGGGAAGGGCGGGGAAAAGGGATGAGTCACACCTAAGCGATTCTGGGGATAACTCCTGGCTCTGTACTCAGGGGCCACTCCTTGCCCTCAGGGACCATATGAAGTGCCAGGATTACACCCAGGGCTGGCCACATGCAAGACAAACCCTTCACCCTGGTGCTAACTCCTTGGTCCTTTCTTGTCTTTTGTAGGACTTCCTCCTCTAGCCAAATCTGGCATTCAGACAAGGATTTGGAAGACAAGGATTTGGGGGACAAGGAGAAGTATCATATACACATTGGGGTTTCCATTCCCTTGGGAATTTACTGAATTTGTTTTTTAACTGGTTCAGTCTCTAAATACATAAAACTTTTATGTATTTAAAAAATTTATGTATAAAATTAGAGTGTTGTTTTTTTTAAAGTCTGGCTAGCTCTCTTAAGCAATGTGTAGAAAGCACTTAGCTGAGCAAACTTCCAAACTCATAGCTCTGGTTCCTTATCACTCTGGCTAGAACATATATTTTTCTGATTTCTGCTTTTAATGGGCCCACTGGTGTCTCTCTCATACTTGCAGAGTTTGCATCAAAAAGGGATTCTGGAAACATATGCTCTCAACTTTTCCCGGCATTTTACCCATTAAATTTCTAGCTAGTTTTCCAGTTCTGATTTCTACTGCCTTTACTATAAGATTGTCATGAGATTTCAAAGCATTGTACATCTGAAACTAAATTATGAACAACTTTGTAACTCTGTAATTCATGGTGACTCAATTGAAAATAATAATAAAGTAGTGATTCACATATTTCATGTCTGACCCTTGACATAACATCGACAGAACTTTCTGCATAGATCTTTCTGAGATTTTGCTTATTTTCTTTATCTTTCTACTACTTCATCAGTTCAAAAAGGAGCAAATAATGTACTTTCAGAGGTAGGAAAATGACTAGGACTATATTAAGCAATCAACTATTTTTTAAATAGGTTCTCTTTTAAATAGCAAAAGAAATAATATAAGAACTTAAAATTCTGCTACTATATGGGACCAGAGAGATAGCATGGAGATAGGGCTTTGCCTTGCATGCAGAAAAACAGTGGTTCAAATCCCAGCATCCCATATAGTCCCGGACCCTCCAAGAGCGATTTCTGAGCTTAGAGCCAGAAGTAAACCCTGAGCGCTGCTAGGTGTGACCCAAAAAACAAACAAAACAAAACAAAACAAAAAGCCTCCAGAGACAATATTATTCTTTATCACAAAAGAGCTAGGAGTAACCCCTCAGTGCTGCTGGGTGTGACCCAAAAAACAAAACTAAATAAAAAATAATCTGCTAATATAAATTTACTGTGATCAAATAAATTATCATGTTTTATATTGTCTTTATAAATACTCAAGGACATCAATTCTCAACAGGAAGCCATATAACCCTAGTGGATAATATTCCAATGGGCCACAGTTGAAAATTATGAAAACAGAGGTCAAAGACTGAGAAATAAAAAAAATGGGAGTCTATAAGATGAAAACAAGGTCAAATAAGTCACAGTCAGTAAAAGGTTGAGAAACTGGTTTATGGTACAAATAAGTTAAAATCATCTTTTGAGGTCAACCCTAAACATATAATTTAAGGCATAAACATTTTCTGCTTATATGTCAACTGTACTTTATCTTTACATTCACAAAAAAGGCAGAATACTTTATGGATCTATAATACAAAATTTGTATTCTAGCTTCACAGTGCAGGGCTGGAGAGATCATAATTTAGCTACAATGGGTAGGGCACTTGCCTTGTACGTGACTGACAATGGTTGTTCCCTGGTATGCCATATGGTCCCCAAGTCCCACCAGGACTTGCTGCTCATATTAATGAGCAAACTTCATCAATAAGCCTCACCAGTGTGAATCAAAAACAAAACAAAAACCAACAAAAGTGAGCAACAGGATTTAGCCAAAGTCAAGGTAGACAAAAACTGGCATTTACATTATAATCTAAAACTTTTTGTACTACTTTACAGTTAATTTAATTTATTGCTTCACAACTCGTTAGCCACTTGCAAAAAAGTGAATTCAGATCCACAGCTAACACCATGTACAAAGGTAAAATCTAAATGGATTAAAGACCTTGACATCAGATCTGAAACCATAAGGTATATAGAACAACACATAGATAAAACACTCAATGACACTGAAACTAAAGGCATCTTTAAGGAGGAAACAGCACTCTCCAAACAAGTGGAAGCAGAGATAAACAGACGAGACTATATTAAGCTGAGAAGCTTCTTCACCTCAAAGAAAATAGTGCCCAGGATACAAGAGCCATCCACTTTGTGGGAAAAACTATTCACCCAACATCCATTAGATAAGGTGTTAATATCCAAAATATACAAGAAACTGATGGAACTTTACAAGAAAAAAACATCTAATACTATCAAAAAATGGGGAGAAAAAAATGAACAGACATTTTGTCAAAAAAGAAAAACAAATGGCCAAAAGGCACATGAAAAAATGCTCCACATCACTAATTATCAGGGAGATGCAAATCAAAACAACCATGAGGTACTATCTCATGCCACAGAGATTGGCACACATCACAAAAATGAGAACAAGCAGTGCTGGCGGGGCTGCGGAAAGAAAGAAACTTGTATTCACTGCTGGTCAGAACTCCATCTAGTCCAACCTTTATGGAAAGCAATATGGAGATTCCTCCAAAAACTGGAAATTGAGCTCTCATATGATCCAGCTATACCACTCAAAGAGATATACCCTATAAACACAAAAATACAATACAAAAGTCCCTTCCTCACAGCTATATTCATTGCAGCACTATTTACAATAGCCAGACTGAAAAACCAAGATGCCCTCCAACAGATGAATGGCTGAAGAAACTGTGGTACATATACTACACAATGGAATATTATGCAGCCATCAGGAGAGATGAAGTCATGAAATTTTCCTATACATGGATGTACATGGAATCTATTATGCTGAGTGAAATAAACCAGGGGAGAGAGACGCAGAATAGTGTCACTCATCTATGGGTTTTAAGAAAAATAAAAGACATGTTTGCAATAATTCTCAGAGACAAAAGAGAGGAGGGCTGGAAGATTCAGCTCACAACATGAAGCTCACCACAAAGACTGATGAGTGCAGTTAGAGAAATAACTACATTTAGAACTATTATAACAATGTGAATGAATGAGGGAAATAGAAAGCTTCTCTAGAGTACAGGAAGGGGTGGTTTGGGGAGGAGGGAGATTTTGGACATTGGTGATGGGAATGTTGCACTGGTGAAGAGGGAGTGATCTTTACATGACTGAAACCCAACTAAAATCATATTTGTAATCAAGGTTTTTAAATAGAGATATTAATAAAAAAATATTCAGTGCTTCTGCAGAACAAAAATTAAGAGGATTTACCAGAGTCTACAGGGGCTGATTCTTATTCATACACAACTAGGGTTTAAACCCCCACACCTTCAATTTATTCTTTAAGATTAACAAATTCTGGGCCGGGAAGGTGGCGCTAGAGGTAAGGTGTCTGCCTTACAAGCGCTAGCCAAGGAACGGACCGTGGTTCGATCCCCCGGCGTCCCATATGGTCCCCCCGAACCAGGGGCAATTTCTGAGCACATAGCCAGGAGTAACCCCTGAGCGTCAAACGGGTGTGGCCAAAAAAAAAAAAAAGATTAACAAATTCTGATCAGTTCTGTCATACTAGACAAATCTTTGACAAGCATCCTGGAGTGCTCACATTTAAGAGTTTCTTTAACTATGACTGTAGCTGGAAATCTACCCCTGTGATTATGGTCAGATAACATGGCAGTTATGGTTTCCATGCACTTATATTTCTAAGTGAGTATTAAAGAGGATCCCTGGAAAAGTATTCCAAATAAATACAGCTACAATGTCCAGACAAAAGGACCTAAATTAAAAATTCAACAAGATTAAAGCTTTAACTAAGAAACCAAAAGTAAAGATACAGTTCTGTTTAATAAACTGATCCTATCCATACCACAAAGTATTTCCAATGTTTTTTTTTAGGAGCTGAACAATTTTATTTAAATTTTATGACAATTCCAAGTTTCTTTTCTGATCCCTTAACTAGTACTAAAAAGCAAATATTCAATCTGTTTGGAAAAACAAATACACTTTCAGAATTCTGTTGATAAATGAATTATACTAGTATTTTATAATTTTTTCCAACAACATATAAATTCTTAAACAGAATGGTATACTAATGAGGATCTTATGTTCATTTCAATAGGACATATTCTAATAAGGACCTTAAATTGATCTTCTTTGGTGATTTTATTTTTATTTTTTTTTTTTTGGTAACTTCAGAATTTCCAAATCAATGGAAGCATGCTAGGAAAAAAGTATATATAAAAAAGAGAACATTTTTTTGCTTCAAATCAATGTAGTAATCTAGTACTCCACAGCAGTACAGCAGTAGTAGGCAAATAAGATGTATACAAATATTATGTAAGATATATATAACTTGAGGCTGGGAAAATCCACGAAATTTCGCCTGCCCAGTGGGGCCTGACTGTGAAAAATTGTGAGTGCTGTATGTGTGAGTCTATCTACTGTCCTCTTCCATAAACCTCTTGGGAGTGGGCCGAAAAAGAGGCTCCAGAAGAGCACTTAGCTCCAATTCCCTACGCGTCCCTGTGCTCTTTCTAAGAAAAGAACACCATCGCAACAAGAAAAAAAAAATCACACTAAGCACTGTGCTGGATCACTGAAGCCCAGCATTTCTCTCCAGACTGTCTTCTCTGAGGCGTGCTCGGGCCTAACTTTTGATCCTGTGTGAGGCTTCATCCACTGAGGACTCCCCTCCCTTGGAGGCAAGTCGACCCATCCAGAAAGGGCGGAGCCAGAGGAGTGTGGTGCCTGCATCATTTAGTCAATGAATACCACCACAACACGTAGAAAAACCCACAATACAAGTGTGACAATGGGGAAACAATGCAGGCCAGCATCAGACATAGAGAATGAAGATGACAATTCTGATGGCCAGATAATGACCAACCAACTAATCAACCTCTCAGATAAGGACTTTAGACTACCAATATGGAAGATGCTCAACGAACTCAAAGAAACCATGGATCGAACAGAACACTAATAAGAACCAAGAAAATATGAAGACAGAAATCACAAAACTCCATGACATAAAATAACAACTAACAGGACTGAAAAACTCAGTAAATGAAGTGAATGGCAAAATGGATAAGCTCTCGGATAGGGTATCAGAAGCTGAGAATAGACTTGGTGCTGTGGAAGATGAGATAAATGACAATTCCATACAGCGGGAGACATTAGAAAAAAAAATTAAAGCAAATGAACAGACAATGGAAAAATTAGTCAAAGAATGGGAACAAATGAAAATAAAAGTCTATGATAAGCTCAACACAAACAACTTAAGAATCATTGGAGTCCCAGAGACCCAGGAAGAAAATTTCCAGGAAGAATCAACACTCAAGAAATCATTAAAGAGAACCTTCCAGAGCTAAACAATATATGTGATCAAATCCTGCATGCTTAAAGAGTACCAACCAAAAGAGACCCCAGAAAAACTACCCCAAGACACATCCTAGTCACAATGACGAATCCCACAGATAGAGACAGAATTCTGAAAACAGCAAGATCGAAAAGGGAAATTACATTCAAGGGAGCATCCTTGAGATTTATAGCAGACATGTCACCAGAAACACTCAAGGCCAGAAAGCAGTGGTGGGATATTGTGACAAGACTGAATGAAAATGAATGCTTCACCTAGAATATGGTACCCAGCAAAACTCACTTTCCAGTTTGACAGAAGAATACATGGTTTCACAGACAAAAAACAGCTCAGAAACTTTACAGACTCAAAACCAGTCTTAAGAGAAAAACTGAAAGACCTAATTTAAGACAAGACTAACCAAAAGACATACCAAATTTCAATATAAAGATGGCATTAAATCCCAGGACAATTCTTTCTCTCAACATCAATGGACTAAATGCACCAGTGAAGAGACACAGAGTGGCTAAATGGATCAAAACTCAATCCAACCTTCTGCTGCCTACAAGAAACGCACCTGAATAGTCAGAACAAACATAGACTCAAAATAAAAGGCTGGAGAAAAATTATCCAAGCAAACAACACCCATAATAAAGCTGGAGTGGCGATACTAATATCAGATAATGCAAACTTTATACTCAGGAAGGTTGTAAGGGACAAAGATGGACATTTTATATTAATCAAGGAGTATGGAGAGCAGGAAGAAATCACTCTCCTAAACATATATGCACCGAATGAGGGGCCAACAAAATATTTAATACAATTGTTGACAAATCTGAAAAATAATATCAATAACAACACATTAATTGTGGGGGACCTCAACACGGCTTTGTCAATACTAGATAGGTCAACCAGACTGAAACCCAACAAGCATATACTAGACCTGAAAAGAGAAATGGAAGAAAGAGGCCTAGTGGATATATATAGGACACTCAATCCCCAGAAACCTGGATACACATTCTTCTCCAATGTACATGGGTCATTCTCCAAGATAGACTACATGCTGGCACATAAAACATACCTCCATAATATCAAGAGGATAGAAATTTTGCAGAATACTTTCGCTGACCACAAGGCTCTGAAATTATTTGTGAATTCCAAAGGGACTCAGAAGTAAAACTTTAACACCTGGAAGTTAAACAACCTCATAATTAATAACCAGTGGGTCCGAGATGAAATCAAGGAGGAAATCAAAAGGTTCCTGAAAACAAATGACAATAAAGACACAAACTATCAGAACTTATGGGACACAGCAAAAGCAGTACTGAGAGGAAAATTTATAGCTTTGCAAGCACACATCAGGAAGGAAGAAGGAGCATACCTGAATAGCTTAATGACGGAGCTCATAGAATTAGAAAGTGCTCAACAAAAGGACCCAAAAATAGGGAGGCAGAAGGAAATAACAAAGCTGAGAGCAGAAATCAACGAAGTGGAAACCCAAAAAACAATCCAAAAGATCAACGAAAGCAGAAGTTGGTTCTTTGAAAAAATAAACAAGATTGATAGACCACTGGCAAAACTAACAAAGAAAGAGAGAGAGATAAACTTGATAACTCATCTTAGGAATGAAAAAGGAGAGATCACTACTGATATGACAGAGATTCAAAGGGTAATCAGAAACTACTTTGAGAAACTCTACGCCACTAAAAATTAGAACCTTGATAACTAAACCAGACAGAGATGCTACGAAAAAAGAAAATTACAGACCAATATCGCTGATGAATACAGATGTAAAGATCCTCAACAAAATCCTGCCAAATAGGATTCAATGACTCATTAAGATCATCCACTACGATCAAGTAGGTTTCAACCCAGGAATGCAAGGATGGTTTAACATCCATAAATCTATCAACATAATACACAACATCAACAACAAGAAAAATAAAAAACACATGATCATATCAATAGATGCAGAGAAAGCATTTGATAAGGTCCAACACCCATTTTTGATCAAAACTCTCAGCAAGATGGGAATGGAAGGAACCTTTCTCAATATAGTTAAGGCCATCTACCACAAGCCAGTGGCAATTATTGTCCTCAATGGAGAAAAACTGAAAGCCTTTCCTCTAAATTCTGGCACAAGACAAGGCTGTCCTCTCTCACCACTCCTATTCAACATAGCACTGGAAGTACTTGCTATAGCAATTAGGCAAGAAAAAGATACCAAGGTAATTAAGATAGGAAAGGAAGAAGTCAAGCTACTTGGTCTTCAAAAAAAAAATCTAATCCAGGTGTGGTGAACAAGTGTGACACAAAGAGCCAAATTTTAAACTTTGAAAGTCAGAGAGCCACACCACACAATGACCTGCCAAAACAGGCAAACACTCACACAAAAACATATAATTTTAACAATTATATAAGAAACACATATTGCATTTTGCCATTTTGAGTGAGGTTTGGGCATTCTCCATTCACCCCAGAACTAGGGAAGCCATCTATGAAGCATCCAAAGTTGTCTATGACATCACCTGGAAGCAATCCTCTACCAGGGAAGACCCTATTGCTGCTCTGACATCGATTTACTCAAAAAAGTCTTCCCTTAACACTGAGAAGATTTAAACAACAACAACAAGGACCTGTGTACTGGACAGGGCTTTCTGCATTGCCCTTTAATTGTGAGTTGAAATTAGAAAACGCTCCATACCATCTTGACTTCAATGTAGGATATACAGATTCCAGGATCTTCAATACAGAAATATGATACCAACAACAGAGTCTGTGTGAAAAATAAAACTGTATTGGCACTACAGACAATGACCTGGATTGAACAAACAAGTTTGCCTGAAGCCTAGAATTGGTCGTAAGTCAGGAAACTTCAGGGGTAGGGTCTCCTTGTATTTAGGCCAAGGTTTTTCCTTTACATGTCCCCCAAACTTTGGTGGGCCTATGCAAACGATAATTGCCACTCTAACACCGTTTTTACTGTGTTCCTTTGACTCTAAACCTTAAAAAAAAAAACCCACTTAAACTTTTTAGGTTGAATTGAACTAATATGCAAGTGCATGGAAATGTAAAAATCTACTATGTCTTCAAGTTTAAGGAGTTACATAAATTGTATGGCTATAGATTGCTTTGTGTACCTCTAGGAAAATTTATAATGTACTGCAACCTGGGGTCTTGGGGGACAAAGTAATTGTACATGGGTTTTGTTTTATCGTTCTTTGATTGTAAGTTTAAAATTGGGGTGTCAGCAGGGGAATTTCTTCTGAGAACTTTGTTTTTGGGTAATTGTCCTATCACTGTAACTTTACCTTGTCCTCTTTCTTTGCATCATTGTTCACATAATTAAAAATAAAAAATTAAAAAAAAAGAAAGTTAAAAATTAAAAAGCTCCTGCCCTATAGAGCCTGAAAAAAAAATCCTGCAGTGATGGTGAGGGTGTGCTGCGTCCTCCAAACTAAGAACTAATGGCAAGATGTGACCCATAAAATAAAAAAAATGGATGAAGTAGGAGATCAACACAAAACAATTCTTTTTGCTTTTTATACCAGGTAGCTATAAGCATACAATGCCCCCATTTGCTTCTAAATATATGTCAAAACACTTTGTCATGAATATACTGTTTAAGAACAGTATCAAATCTGTATGCCAAAATTTCTTAAGTTTCCGCCTTTTTGTATATCTAAATTAGTCGGTCCTCTTAATTAAAAGGCACAATAATAACTGTTATTTCCCTCTGAAAGATCAAAGAGAAAAAAATTTCTCTAAGTAATTTATTGAAATATTAATGTACTCCTTAAATCACTGAGACCAGAAAATTTGGTAAAACTTCTGTCAAAATATGGGTCAGGAGGAAAAAATTATTTAAGTGAAATTTCCCATCTGGTCCCCCAAGGCAGGAGTGATTTCTGAAAGCATAGACAGGAGTAACCCCTGAGCATCACTGGGCCCAAAAATCAAAAAAAAAAAAAAAAGAAAAGGAAAGAAAAGAAAAGAAAAAGAACATAATCCAAGCAGGGGTTCTTCTCCTACATTTTCAAATGAATGGCAATAAAGTAAAATTGAATAAAGTAAATAAAGTAAAATTTTAATAAAACCAAAATTATTCACTTAAAAAAAAGAATTCCAAGCAAAAAATAATCACTAAATCACTAAAATCACTAAAAGGAACCAGGTCTCAGCAAGAAACACAAAAATGGGGCTTAGGATATTTTCTACCACTGAAAAGAGACTTTTAAATATTCAACAGTCTAACAGTCATGGGCATATATAAGGAACATAAAGAATTCTTCTATTGACCCATCAATGTTTAATGAATGGAATAGATTTTAAAACTTCAAATACATAAAAATCCATGTTAATATATAAGATAAGTATTTAAATTGCTTTTTCTAAGTAACTATCACCTCAACTTCTAACTCTCCTATCTCCTAACTCTCCTAAAACAATAAGGAGAAACAATATTAAAAACTGCTATAAAGAAACTTTCTCTTGGTGAGATACTCTTTTTTCCACCGAGAAATGATAATTAACACAATAAAGACATGATTGGGTTAGAAATTTACTATTCTGCAAACTAAAGAAATAACTGATCCAACAGCTACCCTAATACAAGCTTAAGACTATTTGACAAATGGTTTGGGAAAATGGCATATGCACAAACTCAAAGAATCACACTCAGAAATCTTTGCTGACAATAAAGAAAAAGTTGAATCACCAAAGTAGAGTAATGAGGCAATCAGGACAACTTGTTTTGTATACCTTGAAATAATGCAAAATGAAAGCTAAACATCAGTTTTAAAGTTGCAAGCAGTTAATCTCCATGGTCACAGTTGGAATGTGGTGTTTTCTACTTGCTACAAACCCATGGCAAATATTATACTGAATGGAAAATAATTCAGTCTTTCCTCTAAATCTGACACAAAAAAGGCTATCCTTTCTCACCATTCCTTTTCAACACAATACTGGCAGTACTTGCTATATCAATTAGACAAGATAAAGATATCAAGGGGATCCAAATAGGAAAGGAAGAAGTCAAGCTCTCACTGTTTGCAGATGACATGATTTAGAAAACCCTACAGGCTCAACCAAAAAAGCTTCTAGAAACAATATATTTGTATAGCAAAGTGGCAGGTTACAAAATTAACATCTCACACCACAGAGACTGGCACATATCACAAAGAACAAGAATAATCAGTGCTGGCGGGGATGTGGGGCGAAAGGAATTCTCATTCACTGCTGATGGGAATGCCATCTAGTCCAGCCTTTATGGAAAACAATATGGAGACTCCTCAAAAACCTAGAAATTGAGCACCCGTGTGATCCAGCTATACCACTCCTAGGGATATAACCTAGGAACATAAAACAAAACACAAAAAAGACAATATTCATTGCAACACTATTTGCAATAGCCAGAATCTGAAAACAACTCAGATGCCCAACAATAGATGAGTGGTTAAAGAAACTGTGGTATATATATACACAATGGAATACTATGAAGCCATCAGAAAAAATGTAGTCATGAAATTTTCCTATACATGACTGACATGAAAACTATTATGCTGAGTGAAAAAAGTCAGAGAGATAGGCACAGTCTCACTCATCTATGGAACTTAAGAAAAAGAAAAGACATTATTGTAAAAATATGGAGACAATAGAGATGAGGGCCATAAAGGACGAGTCAATAACATAAAACTTACCACAGAGTGGTGAGCACAATTAGAAAAATAACTACACTAAAAACTACAATGACAATGAAAGTAAAAGAGAAATAGAATGCCTGTCCAGAGACAGGCAGAGGTGGAGGAGGAGGGAGATGGGAAACAATGGTGGTAGGAAAGTTACACTGGTGAAGGGTGGTGTACATCCAATGACCAAAAGCCAACTATAAACATTTTTGTAATCATAGTGCCTAAATAAAAGTTATTTTAAAAAAAGTCACAAGAATTTAAATCTTAATAGAAGTAAACTTTTAGGTATAATTTCCAACTTATTACTAGACAATTTAAATAATTTCAGTAAGACATCATTTTATGAAATAAAAAAGAAATAAAAGGGGTGGAAATGCTAGAACAAAATTTAAAAACACACACAACTTGTTAGGTAGACAAACAGAAAAAAATTTTATTATGGGCAATAGTAAAAGATAGAATTCTCTCTTGTTTCATTTTCCTTTTTATCTTCATTTTTTTAATATTATCTTTTTGGTTTTTAGACCACACCCATTTGACGCTCAGGGGTTATTCCTGGCTATGCGCTCAGAAATTGCCCCTGGCTTGGGGGGACCATATGGGACACCAGGTTATCAAACCGCGGTCCATCCTACACTTGCGCTTGCAAGGCAGACACCTTACCTCTAGCGCCACCTTCCCAACCCTAATATTATCTTTATTTAAACACCTTGATTACAAACATGATTGTAGTTGGGTTTCAGTCATAAAAATGATACCCCTCTTCACTAATGAAACATTCCCATTACTAATGTCCCAACTTCCCTACCCCGCACCTGTATTCAAGACAGGCATTCTACTTCTTTCACTCATTAATATTGTCACCACAGTTGTCAGTGTGGTTATTTCTCTAACTGCACTCACCATTCTTTGTAGTAAGCTTCATATCATGAGCCGGTCCTTCCAGCCCTGGTCTCTATTGTCTCTGGGCTTATTTTTCTTAAAACACATAGATGAGGAGCTGGAGAGATAGCATGGAGGTAAGGCATTTATTTGCTTTGCATGCACAAGGATGGTGGTTTGAATCCTGGCATCCCATATGGTCCCCCAAGTCCACCAGGAGCGTAGAGCCAGGAGTAACCTCTGAGCTCTGCTGGATGTGACCCAACCTCCCCCATCAAAAAAAACAAACAAAAAAACAACTCATAGATGAGTGACACTATTCTGTATCTATCTCTCTCCCTCTGACTTATTTCACTCAGTATAATAGATTTCAAGTCCATCCATGTACAGGAAAAGTTCATGACTTCATCGCTCCTGAGGGCTACATAATATTCATTTGTGTATATGTACCATAGTTTCTTTAGCTATTCATCTGCTTAAGTATTTTCCTTTTTTTTTTTTAATTTTTTTTATGCCACATGTGGCTGAGCACAGAGCTAAACCCTGTGCTCTATGCTCAGGGATCATTCCTGACCCTGTGTTCAGGGGCCATATGTGAAACCAGGGATCAAACCAACTCAGCTCCTTACCATCTGTGCTATCTCTGATTAACTTTTCTTATACATACATACATGTATATGTATGTATGTATGCATGTATATATACATATGCATATGTATGTATATAGATAGCCTCAGGTTCAGAAAATGACATGCTGAAAAAAATTTAGAAAACAAGTATAGTGCTTGCTGAAGACACAGAAGTGATCCCCAGCATTCCATATCCCATATCCCATTAAGCATTACCAGGAGTAATTCCTAGGTACAGAGCAAGGAGAAAGCCCTGAGCACTGTCAGATGTGGCACCAAACCAATGATAAACAACAACAAAAAGCATCATGATGAAGGCAAATCACTTTGAAATAGACAGAAACATAGCATATGTATATAAAAGGTACACATTTATTTCAGGGCTTTGACAAAAATATTTGTAAAAGTTAGATATGTATAACATGGGTTTAATGGGAAAAATCTATCTTATCAATGTTTACTGAAAGATTTGTTTTGGAAGATATATTCTAGGTCTCTCATGAGCCATACTTTAAAAATACATTGATTAGGCCAAGGAAGATAGTTAAAAGGTTAAGACTCTTGACTAGCTTGTGGCTATAGCTATGATTCTGGCTTGAATCCCCACTACAGTCCCCTGAGCACTGTCAGGAGTGGCCCCTAAGCACTGAGCCAGAGGCATGCGTCCTGTCCCAATATGTAGAATGAGGCTGGAGAGATAAGGCACTTGCCTTGTACATAGTGTGATCCCAGTTTGATTTCCAGTACCCTTCAGTCACCTAAGCATTGCCAAGTCAGTCAGAAATAGTCCCTAAGAACTGCCAAGTGGTCCCCAAACAGGAATTAAAAAGAAAGACATCAGGCATTAGAACAATGGCATAAGGGGTAAGGAGCTTGCCTTGCATGCAGCCATATAATAATCCCCAGCATCCCATTTTGTCCCTCAAGTGCTATCAGAAGTAATTCCTGAGTGCAGAGATAAGAGGAACCATGATTATAGTCAGATGTGACCCAAATACATATATACACACATGCAAACACATTTAAAAAACTAAAAATATCAAATATAAATTTACTATTTACCAAGAATTTTAAACTTTCATTAGTAGTGATTCTACTAAATATGCATGCTTCTATCAAAATTACAAAGGTGAGGCACAAACCATGGAAATGAACAAGAGCAACCTCTATATTTTGAGATCTGAGGTTGTCAGGTGAAGGGGGGAAATTAGGGACACAAAGTGCCTATGAAGGAATCCATAAATGTTAAGAATTTTAGCAGTTTGTTTGTGATTATTGTATGACAACTTATTTTGAAAAGGTATAGTAAAGCATTTCAGAAACACATACAATAATTTAAATCAATTTTTATAATAATTTAAAGCAAAGAATTCTGACAATCTAGATCTTCAACTACTTTTCTTATCTGCAGTGTGAAGTCTTTTTTTGCACATCTTAGCCCCCAAACAGGAAGGACACTTGCCTTGCATGTGGTCGTTCTGTGTTCTCTCCCTGACACCACATATAGTCCCCCCCAAGCCTGCCAGAAGTAATCCCTGTGCACAAAACCAGGAATATGTAATAAAAGTAGTAATTAGAATAAAGTAACCATCTAATTCATAGTGGTTTGAAGGAGATCATTCCCTAAATTTTAATTTACTCAATTTATTTCCCATTCATTTGTTACATTTGTTACCTTCTCATTATTGTGGCTGTGTTTACTCTTCGGTGATATAGATACATAAGGATTAGTTTCATCATTTACCACGAACTGTCTTCCAGACAGGAAATCTACCAGTTGACTCTAGGAAACAAAGATACCACTATCAAATTTGCCTTACTAAAGTTATTTCAAACTTAATTCTAATGTAAAACTTAAAAAGCAAAAAACATTCTAATGTAAAATAAATTCCAAAGTGAAATATGATGAGAGTCTACACAATTTTGCACAACTTCATAAATCCTGATCATAACTAAGTTTAGATCGCTTCCCTCTACTTTCAATACTTCAAATGTTGCCTAACCTAATCTCTGTTGACAATCACATAAAAGCCGACTTCATAACAAAAATCTTCAATCTTTTCAAAAGCACCACTATAGTTTTACATTTAAATAAAAAAAAAAAAAAAGGAAGGGAGGATGGAGCGATAGCACAGAGGTAGGGTGTTTGCCTTTCATGCGACAAACAGGACCAAACTAGGTTCAATGTCCCAGGAGCAATTTCTGAGCATAGAGCCAGGAGTAACCCCTAAGTGCCAGTTGTGGACCTCAGAAAAAGTCAAAAACAGACCACACAAAACTTGACTTAGGCTTCAATCAATTGGACTTCGACCATCTACAACAAACACCTTATCCCAACATTAGAACTGGCATAGTTTTCTGCACCAGCACCAGTAATCAAACTCACCCTGGGGGAAACCCTAATACCACTCTGGCACCGACTAGCTCCACGGTAGGTTCATATGATACCCTGACAATAAGAAAACAACTCGATCTAAGGGCAGGGTGCCTACCTCACCACCGAATAAGATAAAATCAGAAGATACTCCATCCTAAAATCTGTGCAAAAAACAAGATCTCTAATTAAAGAAGACTGACTTTGACAACCACAACTGAACGGAGTCTCTCCTAGAACCATAAAGACAGACCTCGGGCTGTCCGAGTGCAGTGGTGTTTATAATTAATTGATCACACAGCCAGTTACAGATTTCTCTGTTCCTTCTCCATTCCCACTGCTTCACTTGACAAACCCTCCAAAAAAAGAAAGAAAGAAAGACCTCGGGGTAGGACAACCAACATGCCTGGAGTCTGTAGTCAGTCTTATGACAGTCTTATGACAGCATGCTTCATGGGTGGAGACACCCTATGTACCTTAGGCCAAAGAAATTTCCTTTCTAATTTCCCCAATGTTTACTGTGTCTATGAAAAAAAAAAAAAAAAAAAAAAAAAACCTTGTTTAGGGCACTTGCCTGGAATGCACCCAACAGCCCAACTCACTGAGAATCACTGGGGAGACCCTGAGGACCATTGGAAGTACCCTGCCCCACCCCAAAGAGAAAAAAAAATGTAAATATATTATTGCTAAAGAAAAACTGTAAGCTAGCAACAATAAGTTTAAAACTAAATGAAGTGCAGAAAACCATAGCTTAATAGGTAATCAAGCTAAATCACATAGGTTAAAATCCTTCAAAACTGGATTCCTCATCATCATCATAATCTGTATGTCCAAACAGAACTTCAGCTGTATCTGATGTGAGGTATCAGCATAGACATTGTCATCATCACTGAGTTCGCAGATATCATCATCAATGCTGTCGGTCTCATACAAAGCGCAGAATATTGGGGTTAAATAGTTCAGTGGCATACAGTTCAATTCAGTCACCTACCTCTTCAGCCCCACCGCTACTTATGGACTGACCTGAAGCACTGGCCTCCAGCAAACTGCAGAAAACTATGTGCATTTGATTCGGTGGGTGTGCACCGAATCAAATAACCTATATGACCAAAGTATAAGCCGAGTTCCGGTATTTTGTCAAATTTTGTGCCGGAAAAACTCAGCTTATACGTGAATATATGCAGTAACAAAACTGAAACAAACTTTACCACCAAATCCTTTCTTTCAAGTAATTACTACATTTCAGGTAACTAAATTTTCCATTTATAACATGACCTGGAAAGCAAAAGTTTATCAAATTATTATAAATAGTGGCCTTATAGTTAAAAACAAAAATTAATTTACCTCAATTTTAATTTAAAAATTATTTTGTTAACATACTTACTGGAGATATGCTGACATTAATTTCACAGTTAGAAATCATAGCACTATAAACATCAATCAGATCTAACATGTTACTTTTTTTTAAAAATTCATCATAGGTCCTTCTAATATCCTCATAACGGTCAACCACTTCCATATCTTCAATTGGCATGCTCAATTTATCATGTAATAAGTATTTCCAGGTTAATAAGACATCACTGAAAGAGACTGCAAATTCTCCCCTGTGCTGAAAGATATAATGACAAACATTAAAAGTTGGTGCCAGAATATCATCAATTTACCCCTGAGCAAACTAGATTATTTTCTTCTTTATATATTTTTAAATTGAATCAGCATGAGATAGTTACAAAGTTGTTCATAATTGACTTTCAGTCATACAATGTCCAACACCCATCCCTTCAGCTATGCACATTTCCTACAACCAATAACTCCAGTTCCCACCTGCTCTCCCCTCTGCCTGCCTTATGGCAGATTTTTCTCTTTCGCTCACATATTTTCTTTCTCTCTCTTGCTTTCTTTTAGATGCTGGTTTGTAATGTTATTGAAGGAGTACACAAATATGACTTTACCCGCTTTCAGCACCCAGTCTTGTCCGAAGTGATCATTTCAAACTATCATTGTTACAGCGAACCCTTCTCTATCCTATCTTGTCCCTTCCCCTTGTGGCAAACTTCCTACCTACTTGTTGATCCTTCCAGCCTTCATTTCAAGATACTCTAGTCTCACTATTGCCAGACTATCTTTTTGTATCCCACAAAAGAGTGTAATCATTCTTTTCTATGCCTCTCCCTCTGACTCATTTCACTCAACATAACGTTCTCCCTTGTAATCCATGTATAAGCAAATCTCATAACTTCATTTTTCATAAAAGCTGCATAATACTCCATTGTGCAGATGTAACCATTTCTTTATCCATATCTGCTCTTGGACATTTGGGTTGTTTCCAGATTCTGGTTATTGTGAATAATGCTGCAATAAACAAAGGAGTGCAGATGCCTTCTGCATTGTGTTTTTTTGGGGTCTCTAGGGTAAAATCCCAGGAGCATTAATTATGCTGGATCAAAAGGATACTCAATTTCTAGTTTTTAAAGAATATCCACATTGTTTTCTCAAAACGCTGGACCTGTCTCCATTCCCACCAGCAGTAAATGAAAGTTCCTTTCTTCCTGCATTCCACATCAGCCCTAGTTATTCTTATTCTGTTATGATGTCTCTGTGGTAAGAAATAATATCAATTGTTTTTTTTATTTGCATCTCCCTGATAATGACTAATGTGGAATAGTTTTTAATGTGCCTTTTGGCCATTTCAGATTGAGTTGTAACTATATTTTAATTCATCTGAACTTAGAAAATATACTCAAGTTGAGCTATAGAATGTTACAAGCAGATATAAAAGAAACTTATTTTCATTGCATTAATAAAAATTATTATGACAAGTTTGTACATGACAATATTGGCAAATATTTAGTGACTGTCTTATTCACAAAGTGGGGAACTGAGGGACAGTGAGCTGTAGTTAGATGCTACTGATTGGGAGAATATATGATTGTGTCAATATTTAATTCCTTTTAGTCCTTTCAGCTAACGTATTTTTTATCTTTTCTTTGAAATAGTCAATACAACTGAATTCCAACATACAATTCCTAGTGTTAGTCTTTCAAATCATAAATTTATCAAGGTTAAACTTTAAAATACTATTTCATTTAATTACTATTTCAGGGAAAGCACAATATCAGTGCTAAAATCTTAGGTCAGAGAGACTGATTCTTTCCTGCTCACAGACACATTAAACTATAATAAACAGGTGTCAAAATGTCAAAAACAAGCTCTTTTTCTATAAGTTGTCAGATGTTACTAATCAGGCAAAAATGTTGAATATTTTTCTCTCCTTTAGTCTCCACTTATTTTTTTAATTGACTTCATTCTGATCATACATAATATCATAGATAATAACAGCACCTTCCTCAAAATGCCAGTCCTAATTCTAGGGCCAGAGATAGAAGAGCTAGCTAGTAAGGACTTACCTTATATGGACCTAGCCCTAGTACCACATTCCCCCCAGCACCACTAGGAATGATCTCAGAGAACTGAGACAAGAATAAGCATTGAGCCCGGAGAGATAGCACAGCTGTGTTTGCCTTGCAAGCAGCCGATCCAGGACCAAAGGTGGTTGGTTTGAATCCCAGTGTCCCATAAGGTCCCCTGTGCCTGCCAGGAGCTATTTCTGAGCAGACAGCCAGGAGTAACTCCTGAGCACCGCTGGGTGTGACCCAAAAACCAAAAAAAAAAAAAAAAGAATAAGCATTGAGCACCTCCAAGTAAAATCCAAATTAAAAAAGTTGCTAGTTTCCAGTGCAACCTGAGAAAGATGCTATTTTTTTAAATAAATTTTAATTGAATTGCTATGATACACAATTACAAAGTTGTTCACAGTTAAGTTACATACAGATATGACTTAAATACAATGTACAATGCTCTTCACCAGTGCACATTCCCTGCCACCAATGTCCCCAGTTTTCCTCCTGACCTCTCTTCTCTCTCTCTCTCTCTCTCTCTCTCTCTCTCTCTCTCTCTCTCTCTCTCTCTCTCTCTCTCTCTCTCTCTCTCTGTCTCTCTCCCCCCTCCCTCTCCCTCTCTCATCCTTTTTTGCGGAATTCAATTTTATGGAAGAGTACCTTAGTCACTATGAGGATATTCTTCAGTGAAATTTTGGTCTTGAATTTGTGAAATCCTGGATTTTGGGGGCCATGCTCAATTGAAAATATAAAATGCAGGCTGCATTGGGGGTGAAAGCCTTTTGAGGGACTATATAGGTAGATCACAAGAGAAATTAGGTTGATCCTGATGGTGATCCTCTGCAACAGTGTTGGCCTACAGTGAGATTAAATAGGGTTTTATTTATAGAGTCACTAGTTAAACAAAGGACCATGTGTGTGATGGGTGCCAAGTTTCAGGATCCAAAGGTTGTTGACAAAGTAGCAGACAGATCTCCAGGATTGTAAGAATTTCTATTTGATATTACCCATAGGAAAATCTGGTAAGAATCCAGAAAATTAGAAAAATTACTGGTGCTGAGAATCTATAGCAGATACTTTTAAGTATCAGTGCTCGGATTTATGAAATGTGTTGCTCATTTCTACACTTAACATCTGTTAATACCAACATCTTTCCATTAATTTTATTTAAAGTGGGGGTTACTTAAATAGAATTACAGTTAACTGATTCTAAATATAACATATTTATTCAATAGATAATTAAAAAATAAAATACTACTTTCTCTATAGCTGACTTCTATTGTTGTTGTTTTGAGCCATACCCTGAAGCACTCAGGGATTATTCCTGGTGTGCATTCAAGAATCAATCTTGGCAGGCTCAGGGGAGCATATGGGATGCCAGGGATTGAACTTGGGTCAGCGGCATGCAAAACAAATGTCCTACCCACTGTGATATTGTTCTGGCCCTAAACTCTGACTTTTTTTAATCTCTGTCTTTCCCAATAATGAATGTTTTTCAATTACCACTAAATGTAAGACAAAGTTCCTAATTTTCTTGTTTTGTTTTGGGGTGGCACTTGGAAGTTAAGGAGTACTACTCTCAGCTCAATCCTTGAGAGAGTTCCTCCCTGTAGTGCTAGGAATGGACCCCAAAGTGCCAACATGCAAAGCATGCACACTAGTTTTGGGAACTATCTCTTCAGCCTCCTAAATTGCCCTTAAAACATCCAACTCTACTTATCCATGGAGGTAATGAAACAGATTATCTTTGGCCTTAAAAAAAGAAATCACTTAGCTATAAGAAAAGGTGAAATTGAGGGCCAGAGCAATAGCATGGCTGTAGGGCATTTGCCTTGCACGCAGCCTATCTAGGACCTTGGTTTGATTCCCAGCATCACATATGGTCCCCCAAGCCACGAGCGATTTCTGAGCGCATAGCCAGGAGTAACCCCTGAGCATCACTGGGTATGGCCCAAAAAGAAAAATAAATAATACATTATGTTAGTGTTCTACATAGATGGAACTAGATGGCATCATACTGAGTGAATTAGTCAGAAGGATAGGAACAGATATGAAATGATCTCATATATATATATATATGTTCATATATATAAAGAAACAAAGTAAGGGAACTGGAGATGAGATCCACAGAACTGAGCTTACCCAGGAGGGTGGAGGGGAAGGGAAAGGCTCTCTGGGGCACTGATTAAGGAAAGCAGGCGTCCTGATAATGATATGCTCTTGTTTTGGAATGATGTATACATAAGCTATCACTGACAGTATCATAAATTAGGGTACATCAATAAAAATGAGAGGGGGTGAGAGAAAGTGCTGAAAATTAATATTCTGAAAATAGTTCAACAATCAGAAAAACAAATAAACAAAAACCACCAGTGCCTTTTAAAATTTCAACCCAGAATCCAAAATATTTTTTTTAGTTTTTAGCATTGCATCAAAAACTACATATTTAATTCCCAATCCAACCAGTTACATATCATCTCATTTCCAAATATTACTTCTGTTAAATATGTCGTTACTGAGAGTGTCAAAACTTGCTTTACCTCAGAAATTTCTAAAATGGTTTTGGCAGAAGATCCTTCACATTAAAAATAAATGAGGATTTTTTTTGCCTAATGTATATGTGCCATTTGTTCTCATTGTGTTGACAGCAACCAGTTAAACTATGCAAGCTGTTCATCTTGTGAGAAGAGGTTTTACTAGATTGGCAGTGTTTATACTGGGATTGTAAAAACGTTTTAAATCCAAATGAAAATGCACTCCAAATATTCATTTCCATGACCAGGTGCCCATCATGACAGCATATCCTATTATTCAAACCAGTAACAACTGATTGAGAGTCTGTGGTCAAATCAGAAAATGATTTGCTAGAAAAACATGCCAGCTGGCCAATAACTGAAGAAAGTTCAAGATATTCAATGCTTTAATTCTCTGATGAACATAAGATGGATTGCATTTCACAAGAATTAAATGAGAAAAGTTGAGCGTTACAATTCTTCAGAGGAGTTGGAACTTTACACATTTTACCCAAGTAAGCATTCAAATTTTTAAAGTTACATTGTTTAATTAACAAACTTTTGCTATCAAAAGGAAAAAGAGCAGCATGTCTACTTAAGGACATTAATTGCCTCTGAGGTTTTATAGTGTAGAAATCTTTGGGGCCAGAGCGATGGCGCAGTGGTAGGGCATTTGCCTTGCATGCAGCTGACCTAGGATGGACCGCCATCTGATCCCCCGGCATCCCATATTGTCCCCCGGGCCAGGAGCAATTTCTGAGCACATAGCCAGGAGTAACCCCTGAGAGTGTCACCGGGTGTGGCCCAAAATTAAAAAAAAAAAAGTGGAAAAAAAAATATATATATGTGGATAGCACAAAGCAGGGAGTAGCTCTTAATAACAGACAGGTGAGCCCAAGAGCAAACAAACAAAAAAGCCAAAGAAGTCCTGCTATTATCACCCCTCCTCATGCGTGCCTTTAGTAAAATTGATTGTACTATAAAAAGAAGCAGAATAGGGCCCGGAGATATACCACAGCGGCGTTTGCCTTGCAAGCAGCCGATCCAGGACCTAAGGTGGTTGGTTCGAATCCCGGTGTCCCATATGGTCCCCCATGCCTGCCAGGAGCTATTTCTGAGCAGACAGCCAGGAGTAACCCCTGATCACCGCTGGGTGTGGCCCAAAAACCAAAAAAAAAAAAAAAAAAAAGAGAGAGAGGCAGAATAAGCTAGGAAATAACTCCAGTGGTGAGATTATGATCCCTGGCACTGCCTGGTCCTTATCCCAACACTGCCAGGTGTGGCACTGGCAGCCTCTGAGCACCAGCACTAAAACATTACTGCTTCACCAGGGCTAACCACTGACCCACCAGGCTTCCAGGAGGTCCTACGTTTGAAAGACAGAAAAACAGGAACAGAAAAGTTGGACACAAAACCACCACCCCTTCAGCTACACTAGCCCATGTGGACTTTCTCAGCCCCTATCTGCACTTTGTGCCACAGAGACTCAGCAGAGCCAAGTCTTCCTCCATCCCCTTCATGCCCTATTTCTGTGCCATGTTCGTTCCTTTCCTCCTTAAGACTCAGCTGATCTTTTAAAGCAGGTCAATTGTCTAGTCTCATTACATCAAACAGCTCCTCTAATAGTTAAATTCTTACACAGACTAGTCTGATTCTCTATTTTCTGGTGATGAAGCAATAAGCTTACAAAGGCTGGAGGCAGGTATGTTTTTGCTTAACATTCTAAGCCCAAAGCTTTTGCCAGTGCTCAGCACACTGAAACTGACAGAAGAGGTTAGGGGATGAGAGGCAAGAGGAGAACAGAGGATTCTAAGAACACATGTAGATGTGCCTATGTATCTATTAAATCTAATTATCAATAGATTGCATATTAATTGGTATGCACTGGCATTGACAATAAATCAAAGATAAGAACACAATATCTGTAGGGGCCAGGGAAACAGTATAGTGGGAAAATATCTTCCTTGGAAAGTGACCAATCAGGGTTTGATCCTGCAGCATCCCCTAAGCTCCCCTGAGCCTGCCCTGAGTGATCCTTGAGCAGAGCCCAGAGTAAGCCCTGAATATAGCCAGGTGCTGCCCAGAATAATCATAAAAATAAAATATTCTTATATTCATTTCAAGATTCCTGCTAAATCATATTGCATTTGGAGGGGGGGTTTGGGCCACACCCAGTGACGCTCAGGGATGACTCCTGGCTCTGTGCTCAGAATTGCTCCTGGCTTGGGGATGCCAGGGAATGAAACCACGGTTCATTCTAGGTCAGTCGCGTGCAAGGCAAACACCTTACCACTGTGCCACTGCTTTGGCCCCTTTATTGCATATTTTTTTTAAAAAAATTGTAAATTTTTCTATGTTCAGAATTTATCCTTAACCTAACCTGCTTTAAATACACAAAACTGTCAATAGCCATAGGAAGACTATATCTCATTTTACATATGCATCTTGGGGCTAGATGACAGTACTACAGTTAGAGTATGCAACCTGGGTTCTATTTTCAGTATATATGGTCCCTCAAGCATCACTGGGTATAGTCCCAGGGAGAGGGGGGCAGGACTTCCCCAGTGACTCAGATATACCCCACTCCCAGCACTATATAGTCCCAGCAGCATCATATCCTCAGACCATCACATGAAACTGGCAGCCTCACTGGCCAAGAACTGCTGTGATACCCCCAGACTTCCTGACCACTGCTTGGGAGGTAGCCCAAAATGGAAAAAAAAAAAACAAACTGATATACTTACTGGGATTGGGGAGAAGTTCAACAGGCTGGGGCACATTATTTGCATAGAGTAACTCAAATATCAATTTCCAACACCACAAAATCCCCTGGAAAATACTGGGAGTGGCCCCAATACAAAAAGAAATGTGACTGACCAGAGTTCAGTCCCAGACAGCACACATGCTCCCCACCATTATCAAAGCACCAAGGCCGGGGCCAGGCGGTGGCGCTAAAGGTAAGGTGCCTGCCTTACCTGCGCTAGCCTAGGAAGGACCGCGGTTCGATCCCCCGGCGTCCCATATGGTCCCCCAAGCCAGGAGCAACTTCTGAGTCCATAGCCAGGAGTAACCCCTGAGCGTCACCGGGTGTGGCCCAAAAACCAAAAAAAAAAAAAAACCACCAAGGCTTGAATATCTCTGGGGGCCGCAAACCAAATAAACAAAAAGCATTTTCCTAATCTTCAAGTGCTAAAATAATTTTCATTTTGGAAGTCTATCAAAATAAGAAAGTATCTTATCTGTCAGTGTCTAATGATTCTGGGAATTTTGCTAACATATGAAATATGAAAGTATAATTACTGGAAAACACTTTTAAAAAATCTTATCAGAACATTATCCTGCTCAACATACCTGTTAAAACTAATTCTAACCTTCAAAAATCAGCTTAGTCTCCTAATTCAAAACTTGATTTTGACTTTTCTTGATGCTTTTTCTGTTTTGATTTTTGTTTTAGAGGAAGCATATCCGGTGGTATTCAGGACTGACTCCTGGCTCCGCACTCACGGATCACACACCTGGCAGTGTTCAGGAGCCAAATGAGAAGCAGGGATCAAACCTGGGTTGACCATACAAGGCAAATACTCTACCCGCTGTACTATCTCTCCAAACTTCTGAACTGATTTTTCTGCCCTCCAACATTTCTCCTTTAAGTGCTTCCCATGCCAAAACTCCCCTTCCTTTATATACCAATGAGCCTTGCCTACTACTTCAGCCTACATGCAGCACAACCAAGGAGTCAGTTTAGTTTCAAAGATTTCCAAAATGATTGCCATTCACCACCTGCCTTAGGAACAATGAACCTACCACCACAGTCTAAAATGAGTCATGAGGGAGCCAGAGTTATAGAAGGTCAGATAAGACAAATTGCATTTGTCTTGCAAGCAGTAGACCTAGTTCAATAATCAGCATCCCAGAGGGTTCCCCAAGCACCACCAGAAGTAATTCTTGAGTGTAGAGCTAGGGGTAAGCATCATTGGTATGGCCCAAAATAACAAAAAGAAATTTAAGATAAAATAAACTCAGTCATAAAATTCTTTGGTTTACAGAAGGTAAGGTACTAAGTAACTTGCATGCAGCTAACCCCAGTTTGGATCCCAGGCATCACATATGGTACACATATGCTTACACCAAGCACCACCAAGCATGCCTATATCCAGACCTAGAAATAGCCCCTGAATACATTTGTCTATGACTATGATCACAAATTATTTCACTATATTAAAATATCATTTATGGGGGCCGGAGAGATAACATGGAGGTAAAGCATTTGCCTTACATGCAGAAGGACGGTGGTTCGAATCCCGGCATCCCATATGGTCCCCTGAGCCTGCTAAGGAACGATTTCTGAGCGTAGAGCCAGGAGTAATCCCTGAGCACTACCAGGTGTGACCCCCCCAAAAAAAACCTAACAAACAAAAATAAAATGAAATGAAATAAAATATCATTTATGAACACATTCCAGAACATCCTTTAAAGAAGCTTTATAAAAGAAAATTATTGGGGCCAGAGAGATAGCATGGAGGTAAGGCATTTGCCTTGCATGCAGGACAGTGGTTCAAATCCTGGCATCCCATATGGTTCCCCCAGCCTGCCAGGAGCAATTTCTGAGTGTAGAGCCAGGAGTAACCCCAGGGTGCTGCCAGGTGTGACCCACAATCCAAAAAAAAAAAAAAAACCCACAAAATTATCATCATCTTATGATAGCACCATTACCTTAAAACTTCAAATTAATCTTAAACTTTGTGAACTGTTTGTTTGACCACATATAATGTAGACATTTATGAGGCCAAAGCAATAGCACAGCAGGTAGAGTATTTGCCTTGTAGGCAACCAACCTAGGTTCATCCCCAGCATCCCAGGAGTGATTTTGAACACAAAGCCAGGAGAAATCCCTACATGCTGCCAGGTGTGGCCCAGAAACTAAAAAAAAAAAAAATAATAAGTTGACATTTATAAAAACAAACAATATACTGATGCTATTGTAGGTAGGAATTTATTGCAAAGAAACTAATACAATTATTTTTATTCAGATGTGCCAAAATTCAACTGCAAGAAGAAACAAAAACAAAAACAATTAAATAAAACGGGTAAACTGGAGACAGGGATTGGCTCAACAGCCAAGTATGTACCACACTTGTGTAAGGCCCTGGATTTTATCCTGAGCATTGCACAAGGAAATAATAAGGTTAACTGAAAATAGACTACCAACCTGTTTATTGTTCTCTGCCATAGAAAGCTGCAATGCCAAGAGCATGGCATCTGCCCCACATACAGTAGTTCTCTCAGAGTAACAAAGAGTGTGCCAATTCCTTCTGAACTCTTTAATCATATCCAGCACAGACTTCTGGCAGAGCACAGCCATCCTAAGAAAGTAGGACAAAATGCAATGTTAAAAGCCTTTTTTTAATTAGAAATTAACATTTTCCACGTGCACTAAAGGAGAGTTAGGGAAAAATAAGTAGCAAATGAGTGGTCTATTTGTCAATATTGTTTTTTATTAAACTTAGGAAAACAGAATACAATTTCAGTCAATCATATTTTCCTCTGCTTTACTTTTCTGAAGCCAAAGTAAGTTCTGAAAACTTAGACATGAATTAGCAAATGAATATTTAAAAAAAACTATTTTGAGATAAGGGACTCTGAATGATAGATAGCAACAGAAAAACGTCTATACTATTTCTCGCTGTTCCAACAATGTCCCAAAAAAGATGGCCATTTTCACCCCTTTGAATCTGAGCTTGATGTAGCTCAATATGACATGGGAATTCTGAGGCTGCTCACCTTTCCAGTCATCAGTGAAAATCAGATTCAAAAAGCTTGCCTTACAGACACTTTTCAGATGTTGTTACCACTTTCAGTTGGAAAAATTGGGCAAATTCAATGACCTTCCCACTAAGACAGGATAACTGGAAACTTGTATCTGGCTTCCCCTTGCATTCAGCTCATGAACCTCCTCCCTTTGCTGAAATTAATTAAGTCTATTTTGGTTGGAATAAATTTTGCTGTAAACCCAATAATATGCGAATCCCTCTGAGTTCTTTTCAAAAATCACAATGCTCCAACCTGGGGGCAGTGCTGGGCTTGTACCGTAGTTCTAACTCATGATTTTCACTCTGCCATGTTAAAAAGTTCAACACAGATTTTTCTGCTGTGTGATTGAAACAATGCAGATGTCCTGGGCCTTCTCTCTGCTATCTTGCAGCCTGGGATTTTGATCCTCTCCATCATTGTTCCCCAAGGGATCTTCTGCACCAAAGGAGAGCAGTCCTTCCCACAAAGGGTGGAGCCAGAGGATCACAGGCACTCCTACTAGCCAATGAACACCACCACAACACATAGGAAAATCCACAATTCAAGTGTGACAATGAAAAAATAATGCAGGCCAACACCTGCATAGAGAAGGAAGACGGCAACTCTGATGACCCCAAAACAGCCAACCATCTAGTTAGTCTCAGATATGGAACTTAGAGAAGAAATATGGAGGATATTCATAGAACTCAAAGATCAAGTTATAGAGTTGAAATAAACACAAAAAAGAATCAGAAGAATATGAAGATAAAAATAAAAAAAAAACACAAAATGAAATAACAAGTCTGAAAAACTCAGTAGATAAATTGAAAACCTCAATGGAAAGCCTCTCCAAGAGAGTAACAGCACCTGAGGATAGAATCAGTGAGCTGGAAAATGAGATGCATAACATTTCCATACAGCAGAAGAGATTGGAAAAAAACAAACAAAAAAAATCAAAACAAATAATCAAGACAATGGAAAACTTGCTCAAAGAATGTGAACAGATGAAAATAGAAGTCGTTGATAAGCTCAACAAAAACACATAAGAATCACTGGAGTTATAGACACCCAAGAAGAAAATACCCAGAAAAATCAGAAGACAAATATATCATTTCAGAGTAAGTCCCAGAGAAAGAGTGTATGCAACAAAATCTTGCATGCCAGAAGAGTACCAAATAAAAGAGACCCAAAGAAAAGTACCCCAAGACATATCCTAGTCACAAGGACAAGTCCCAAAGATAGGAATAGAATACTGAAAGCAGCAAGATCACAAACAGAAATTACATTCAAAGGAGCATCCTTAAAATTTACAGCAGGCATGGCACAAGAAACTCTCAAGGCCAGAAGGCAGTGATGGAATATAGTAACAAAGCTCAACAAAATGAATAGTTCACCTAGAATTCTGCACCCAGAAAGACTCATATCTGAAGGAAGTGTACATAGCTTTATGGATAAACAACAGCTCAGAAACTTTGCAGATACAAATCCAGCCTCAAAGAATGACTGAAATGTCTACTATAAGACAAGACTGACCAAAAAACACATCAAACCTCTACACAAATATGGCACTAATCCCATGACAATTATCTCCCTCAATGTCAATGGGCTACATGACCAATCAAAAGACACAGAGTGGCTAAATGGATCAAAAAACTGAATCCAAATTCTACTGCCTACAAGAAACACATCTAAATAGTCAGAACAAACATACATTCAAAATCAAAGGCTGGAGGAAAATCATCCAAGCAAACAACACCCTTAAAAAAGCTGGAATGGCCATATTAATATCAGATGATGCAAACTTTAGACTCAGGAAAGTTGTAAGGGACAAAAATAGATATTTCATACTAGTCAAAGAATACATACAACAGGAAACAATCAGACTCCTAAACATATACACACCCAATGAGGGAGCAGCCTAATATTTAATACAATTGTTGACAAATCTGAAAGAAGATATTAATAGCAACACAATAATTGTGAGAGACCTCAACACTGCCCTGTCACCCCATTATAAGTCAACCAGACTGAAATCCAACAAAAATATATTAGCCCTGAGAAGAGAAATGGAAGAAAGAGACCTAGTAGATACATTAGATACACATTCTTCTCCAATGCACATGGGTGATTCTCCACGATAGACTACATGCTGGCCATACCGCCATTAAATCAAGCGGATAGAAATCGTGCAGACTAACTTCACTGATCAAATGGCACTGAAATTAGATGTGAACTACAAAGGGACACAAAAGAAAACCTTTAACACCTGGAAATTAAACAGCTTACTACTGAACATCAAGTGGGTAAGAGATGGAAAATCAAAACATTCCTGGAAACAAAGAACGATAAAGACGCAAATTATCACAATTTATGGAACACTGCAAAGCAGTACTGAGAGGAAAAGTTATTGCTTTCCAAGCACACATCAGGAAGGAAGAAGGGGCCTATATGAATAGGTTAATATAGTGATTCTCAAATAGGGGAGGCACGAGGCTACATAAAGAGGGTTGCATTTGACCTCGGCAAACACTGTCATAACAAGCAAAGCCCCATGTTTATGTCTCTGTATGTCTCTGGAGCTAAGAGTTGCTGTGACCTGCTCCAAATCCCAATTCGAAAAGCTATGCATTGCAAAACATGCTCATTGTAGCCTTAATCCATTTAATCTGATTAAAAATAAGCTCGAATTATATTATATGTTTTTGTTTTGCAGGTTAAAGTTTATTTATTTATTCATTTATTTATTTATTTATTTGGATTTTGGGATCACACCCAACAGCGATCAGCGATTACTCCTGGCTCTACGCTCAGAAATCCCTCCTGGCAGGATCAGGGTACCATGTTGAATACCCGAATTCGAACCACCGTTCTTCTGCATGCAAGGCAAACACCCTACCTCCATGCCATCTCTCCGGCCCCCTAAAGTTTTTTTTTTAATAAAGATACTATTTACAGTCGCACAAGGGGGGGGGGCAGCAAAAATGTTTTCTTCTTCCTAAATGGGCATCACAGAAAATAATTGAGAAGCACTAAGTTAATGACAAGGCTTATAAAACTCGAAAATGATCAACAAAAGGAACCTAAAATAGGTAGACAGAAGGAAATAACAAAGCTTAGAACAGAAATCAATAAAGTAGAAATCCAAAACACAAGCTGAAACATCAATAAAAGCAAAAGTTGGTTCTCCAAAAAATGAACAAGACTGATAAACCACTAGTAAAACTCACAAAGAAAGTGGGAGAGAGAAATTTGATAAACAGGAGTAGAATTGAAAAGGGGGACATCACTACAGATATTGCAGAGATACAAAGGGTAATCAGAGTGTGAATGACCTTTTTGATGAGGCATTGGATCCTATTTACCAAAATTTTGTTGAGGATCTTTGCATCTGTGCTCATCAGGGACATTGGTCTGTAATTTTCTTTCTTTCTTTCTTTCTTTCTTTTTTTTTTTTTTTTTTTTTTTTTTTTTTTTTTGCAGCCTGTCTGTCTGGTTTTGGTATCAAGGTGATGTTAGCTTCATAAAAACAATTTGGAGGGCCCGGAGAGATAGCACAGCGGTGTTTGCCTTGCAAGCAGCCGATCCAGGACCAAAGGTGGTTGGTTCGAATCCCGGTGTCCCATATGGTCCCCCGTGCCTGCCAGGAGCTATTTCTGAGCAGACAGCCAGGAGTAACCCCTGAGCATCGCTGGGTGTGGCCCAAAAACCAAAAAAAAAAAAAAAACCAAAAAAAACAAAAAAAAAAAACAATTTGGAAGTGTTTCTGTTTCTTCAATTTCATAAAAGAGCCTTACAAGGGTTGGTAGTAGTTCCTCTTGAAAGGTTTGAAAGAATTCATTAGTGACAACATCTGGGCCTGGGGTTTTTTTTTTTTTTTTTTTTTGGGGGGGGTAAGATTTTTGATTGCCACTTTAATATCCTCAATAGTGATGGGCCTTTTTAGGTATGCTACATCATCCTTATTCAATAGTCTAAAGTTGTAATAGTTATGAGTACAAGAATTTATACATTTATTCAGGTTCTCATGTTTCCTGGCATAGAGTTTCTCAAAGTACTCTGATTACACTTTGAATCTCTGCAATACCTGTAGTGATGAACAAACAGAAACACTTCCAAATAGCTTTTATGAAGCTAACATCACCTTGATAACTAAACCAGACAGAGATGCTACGAAAAAAAAATTACAGACCAATATCGCTGATGAATACAGATGCAAAGATCCTCAACAAAATCCTGGCAAATAGGATTCAGTGCCTCATTAAGAAGATTATCCACTACGATCAAGTTGGTTTCATCCCAGGCATGCAAAGATGGTTTAACATCCATAAATCTATCAACATAATACACAACATCAACAACAAGAAAAATAAAAACCACATGATCATATCAATAGATGCAGAGAAAGCATTTGATAAGGTCCAACACCCATTTTTGATCAAAACTCTCAGCAAGATGGGAATGGAAGGAACCTTTCTCAATATAGTTAAGGCCATCTACCACAAGCCAGTGGCAATTATTGTCCTCAATGGAGAAAAACTGAAAGCCTTTCCTCTAAATTCTGGCACAAGACAAGGCTGTCCTCTCTCACTACTCCTATTCAACATAGCACTGGAAGTACTTGCTATAGCGATTAGGTAAGTAAAAGATATCAAGGGAATCCAGATAGAAAAGGAAGAAGTCAATCTCTTGCTATTTGCAGATGACATGACACTCTACCTATAAAACCCTAAAGTCTCTATGAAAAAGCTTCTAGAAACAATAAACTCATATAGCAAGGTGGCAGGCTACAAAATTAACACACAAAAATCAATGGCCTTTCTATACACCAATAGTAATAAGAAAGAAATGGGCATTAAGAAAACAACCCCATTCACAATAGTGCCACACAAACTCAAATATCTTGGAATCAATTTGACGAAAAATGTGAAGGACCTATACAAAGAAAACTATAAAACTCTGCTGCAAGAAATAAGAGAGGACACACGGAAATGGAAGCACATACCCTGCTCATGGATTGGCAGGATTAACATCATCAAAATGGCAATACTCCCCAAAGCATTGTACAGATTTAATGCGATCCCTCTAAAGATACCCATGACATTCTTCAAAGAAGTGGATCAGGCACTTTTGAAATTCATTTGGAACAATAAACATCCTAGAATAGCTAAAGCAATCATTGGGAAAAAGAATATGGGAGGAATTACTTTCCCCAACTTTAAAATTTACTACAAAGCAATAGTCATCAAAACAGAATGGTATTGGAATAAAGACAGGCCCTCAGATCAGTGGAATAGGCTTGAATACTCAGAGACTGTTCTCCAGACATATAATCAATTTTTGATAAAGGAGCAGGAAATCCAAAATGGAAAAAAAAAAAAAAAAAGAAATCCTAAGTGGAGCAAAGAAAGCCTCTTCAACAAGTGGTGCTGGCACAACTGGCTAGCCACTTGCAAAAAATTGAACTTAGACCCCCAGCTAACATCATGTACGAAAATTAAATCCAAATGAATGAAAGACTTCGATATCAGACCCGATACCATAAGATATATAGAACAACACGTAAGTAAAACACTCCACGACATTGGGACTAAAGGCATCTTTAAAGAGGAAACTGCACTGTCCAAGCAAGTGAAAGCAGAGATTAACAGATGGGAATATATTTAACTGAGAAGCTTCTATACCTCAAAAGAAATAGCACCCAGGATACAAGAGCCCCCCACTGACTGGGAGAAACTATTCACCCAATACCCATCAGACAAGGGGCTAATCTTCAAAATATACAAGGCACTGACAGAAATTTACAAGAAAAAACATCTAATCCCTTCAAAACATGGGGAGAAGAAATGGACAGACACTTTGACAAAGAAGAAATACACATGGCCAAAAGACACATGAAAAAATGCTCCACATCACTAATCATCAGGGAGATGCAAATTAAAACAACTATGAGGTACCACCTCACACCCCAGAGATTGGCACACATCACAAAGAATGAGAACAAGCAGTGTTGGCGGGGATGTGGAGAGAAAGGAAATCTTATCCACTGCTGGTGGGAATGCCGTCTAGTTCAACCTTTATGGAAAGCAATATGGAGATTCCTCCAAAAACTGGAAATTGAGCTCCCATATGAACCAGCTATACCACTTCTAGGAATATACCCTAGGAACACAAAAATACAATACAAAAATCCCTTCCTTACACCTATATTCATTGCAGCACTATTTACCATAGCAAGACTCTGGAACAGATGAATGGCTAAAGAAACTGTGGTACATATACACAATGGAATATTATGCAGCCGTCAGAAGAGATGAAGTCATGAAACTTTCCTATACATGGATGTACATGGAATCTATTATGCTGAGTGAAATAAGTCAGAGAGAGAGAAAGATGCAGAATGGTCTCACTCATCTATGGGTTTTAAGAAAAATGAAAGACATTCTTGCAATAATAATTTTCAGGCACAAAAGAGAAAAGAGCTGGAAGTAACAGCTCACCTCATGAAGCTCACCACAAAGAGTGATGAGTTTAGTTAGAGAAATAACTACGTTTTGAACTCTCCTAATAAAGAAAATGTACGAGGGAAATAGAAAGCCTGTCTAGAGTACAGGCGGGAGTTGGGTGGGGAGGAGGGAGATTTGGGACATTGGTGATGGGAATGTTGCGCTGGTGATGGGTGGTGTTCTGTACATGACTGAAACCCGAAAAATAAAATAAATAAATAAATATATTTTAGCAAGCCATAGTAGCAGAATTACACAGTTGGAGAGTCACATAGAAGAACATAATTTAATAAAATAGAAAGAAATATCAAATGGAATGTCAGATAATAAATCTGTAAAAGATAATCTGTGGTTGAGTAACAGAATTTTATCTATGTATATAAAATTAAAATCATTTAATGCAATATAAAAAAAAGTCAATATGACAAAAGTCATCCAGGTATCAACAATTTTTGGAAAGAGCCAAAGAGAAAATACTTGAGGCCTGCCAGCCACACGTCTAGGGTAGTGACTCAACTTGAACAGTAAAGTGACACTGCAAGTTGAATAGTGAAAAGTGAATAGTGAGGGTGAAAAGAACGGTAGACAATACACAAACACCAGGCGAGGGGGGCAAAAATAGCAAGATTAGATTTTGCCTGTGTTCTTGCAATATAATGGACCTAAGTAAGCTACCAATGGGTCACACTCTAGCTGTCTGCAGTTGATCCCTCAGTCTCTTCCAATTCCATCCACCAGTAAACTCTTATCACCCAACCTAGCTGCAGCGCAAAACCACTGCACAACTTTACGTCCTAAGGCCGGGATGCTCAAAAGGCGCTTTGCTGTCACCCAAAGTCTCCAAAGCTGAAGCTTAAATCTCTACGTGTGAAAGTGAGAAAGAGGCACTACTGACCTGGCCTAGAAAAAGCAGAATTCCCAATAAGGTGAGCCAGAACCGCTGAGGTTCTCTCGGCAGGTTGGATGGAACAGTCCCGGGTTACATTTCAAATATCGCGGGAGAACCCGAGAGCCAATCGCTGCACCCGCCCTCTCACCCGGAAGCAGTATTGGCGCGCGCGGCGGCCACCATCTGTGAACATTTGCTCCCTCTGCCTGCTTCCTAGCTCTCTCTGGTGCGTATTGCGCGGGAGCTCCGGGGTCGGAGCTGCCTTTGTTTTTCCACCGGCCTTCCGCGCTCCCATCCTCTTGCTTACAGTTTCTCACCGCTTGACCCTCAAGAGCTCAGGCCAGGGGGATGTAGCGGGGTCTCGCGGGACTTCACCCAGCCCACAGGCGGCCTCGGGGCTCGCTGCAGGCATTTCTCTGGATTTCCCCCATCTGTGCCTTTAAGATGTTGGGGGGTCATCCCGCCACAGTGCCCACGGAGGCGCCCAGGATATGGGGCGGCAAGGCACTGCCTTAATGAACAGCAGGGTACCGCGTTCCCCGACCTCGAATCTTGCACAGTGCTTGACTCTCCAGAAGTATCGCCTGTTAGTCTGTCGCCCTGAATGTCCAGTCTCAGATGCTTCCTCATCAGAATGATTCGTTTATAAACGCTCCGATCTGGAGGCTCGTCGGACTCATCAGGTGCTTGGCCTTTAGATAACAAGCCCATTTGTTTTCCAGACAATTCCTGTATACAGCTAAATTAAAAAAAAAAAACGCACTTAGCATTACCAAGGCCCATCTATGGAATCCTACTTTCTATTTTCAAAAGTGTACAATCGGCTGTCACGGCTTAGTTGAAGTTCTGAGCCTGCTTTTCGGAATAGAATTTTTTTATATCATGTTGGCATTCCATCACCTGATTCTGATATTTTGTACTGAGTCACAACATAAAGGATCACATATTTTTGTGATCTTTGAGGCAAAAGGCTGTTGGTGAAAGGTTAAAATGTTTTGCATGGAGGAGCCAGAAAAATAACAGTAGGTAGGGTGTTTGTCTTGCATATAACCGGGTTCAATCCTCAGCATCCCAATTGGTCCCCTGAGCCTACCAGGAGGAACCCCTGATTGCTGCCGGGTATGATCAAAACAAAAATGGCTTCATGTCTGCAAATAACACTAATCATCATTAATTTTTATGAATATACTTTCTAGTAGAGTGCTTCCATCCAAGTACTCACTATATCTTTTAGCTATCCAAACAGAACTTTAAGGTGATTTGTTCTACAAGTAACATGAGTAATTAGACTAATTTTTCTGAGTTCTCTGTGACATTTACAGTACCTTGCCATATTGATAAACTCGCTGAAAGTTAGTAATACTTTGACTATTGGTGTCTTGTGCTCTACTCCACAGCCCTCCTATTTTTCAACTGCTCCACTTTGGCCTACAAGATGAAGCAAGATGCCACAAGAAATGCTACCTACAGAGTGGATTGTGAAGATTACGTGCATGTGGTAGAATTCAATCCCTTTGAGAGTGGGGATTCAGGAAACCTTATTGCCTATGGTGGCAATAATTATGTGGTAGTTGGCACATGTACCTTTCAGGTTAGTGTACAAAAGTACAATAAGTGACACTGAAGATACTTCACTAGTAGGAAAATGAAAACTTAGGTAAATTTTGGCTAGGCTTTGATAAGATTCTGAATTTAAATGATTTTACTTTTAAAAAAGAGGAAAAATATGAATTATGAGATAGTCCTAGTACAAGATGCTGAAATTTGTGTAAACAATTAACTAATGAAAAAAAATTTTTTCTTTTCTCATTGCTTCACATTTAGTCAGGGAATATTCTAGCACTGCCTGATTTTTGGCCAAATATTGTATGATAGTGATAACACCCATTGAACAAGGATGATATGAAAAACAGGTTCATTAGAAACTTTTAAAATCAAATTCTTCAGAAAAATTAATAGTTTTACCATGGTGTTCGACTTTCCTATTATTTTTTCATACTTTGTATACATCTAAAGTATACTGCTAGAGTATGCAAATTATAAGATAATAATAGAGCAGCAATTTAATTGGCATATTTAATGCATTTTAATTATAACAGTATAGTGCTATTTACACTTTTTAAATGATGGCATCAATGAACTAATTTGATAGTGATTAGTTTTCAGATATTTAAGAAAATATTTTTTTGCTGGCAATTTAATTTTAGTTTTGTTTTGAGGTGGTTCCACCCAGTTACTCAAGGCTTACTCATGACTGTATTCAGGGATCATTCCGGGGTGGCTTGGGGTACCATATTTAAACAGTTGTTTAAATATATTAAAGAGCCCTGGAGCTCTGTCCGGCGCCCGCAGCCCCTTTGCTGGTGGGTCCAAGCATGCAGGATAATAGTGGAGAGATCACAAGCAGTTAGTTGAAGTTCCAGGAGTCACCCAGCTTTATTTCACGGCCCTAAGCGGCATGTGCAACTCCTCACAATGTATAGTAATAAAGTGTATAGGTGCAAGGCCAGTTCCCTACAAAGTATACTATCCCTTGGCCCCATAAAGATAGAAGTTTTTAATTACCAAAAATCTTGCCTCAGATAAGTCTGATTAACTCTGATATTGAAAATCAAGGGAATGAAAGCTTAATTTTGAAGATTAAAGTATCACTGAAACAATATTATGAACATTATATTACTGAAACAGTTCAGTGCCTTACAGTATTTTGATATAAAAGCAGCTTACCACTTTATAATATAAATTTATGCATTAGACTTAATTTTCATCCTTCATCATTTGCCAATTATGCACAAAGCTTAAGTTTCAAAAATTTAGATTAATGCACTAAGATGATATAAACAGATCATTTGGGAGATAATTTAGTATCTTACAGTATTTTGATATAAATGCATTTTGCCACTTTGTAGTATAGTGCAATAAATGTATGAAGCTATACATTAGACTGCATCCATATTTGTTATTAGAAAGAAGTAGGAAATCAAAGCCTCCCATTTGTCAGTATCTTAAGTAGAATACAAGACCTCTTATATTACCCCACATTGTCTCTTTAAGCTGGAATATTTTTAACTTTTAGGTTAAATAGGACTTCCAGTCTGATTTCAGCAGGATCATTTAAAAAAATCACTTGAGAGGAACAATATATGACACTTTGAAAAATACTTGTCATTTTTCTACTGGGGCTACTAACCTATCAAAAGAATAAAGCAGTCCCCTACAGTTGAAGCTGACTTAATTACTTGAGTTTTAAAAATAGCTGTGAAGAATTACATTTTAAAATACTGAAAAGTACATTTTATGTCTAGTACACATATAGCTAAGACAATTTGAGGGGAGTAAGGCCAAGAATGGGTAAAAAGAAAGGCAGAGGGGCAAGAGTGACAGTATAGTAGGCAGGTTACTTGCTTTGCGTGCATCCAACCCAGGTTCAGTCCCATATAGCCAGGAGTAACCACTGAGCACTGCTGAATGTGACTCCAAAATTAAAAAAAGAAAAAAGGCAGAGATGATGAAAGGCAAGGAGAGAATGTGGGGTCAAGGAAAATGATAAAATGAGAAACAATAAAAATAAACTTTGAGTTGCTCTGTGGTCATATGCATTGTTTCTAGTCTCTAACCTGGAAATTGGCAATATAGGGCTTGCCCCAAAATTTACTAAGACACAATTGGATTTTCATTTTATTAATTTGTTAAGTAGTAAACACAAAATATAATCTATTTTAGTTATTAATGTTAAATGTCTAAAAATGACTTCCTCTCCTCCTGGAGTTTCCTTTCTTCAAAATTCAGGAATTCATATATCTGAGGAAACAAGATCAAGATTCCAATTGTGGAGTTGGGGGAGGCACTACTCAGAGGGGTGGTGTTTGAATCCTAGTTGTGTTCAGTGTCTATACTTGGTTCTGCTCTAGGGTAACCTCTGACAGTTCTTTAAGGGATCATATATGTGATGCTGGGAATTTAACCAGGGTCCTAGCTATTGCATTCACAAAGTAATCTTCCACTGTATTTCCAACCCCATCAACCTGTGCTGTTCTGTGCTGTTGTCCATGTGTAAGCTGTAGTTTAAACAGCTCTGAAAGGGTCCTTATAGTTCAAAGTTGGAACACATTTCTGGCATACACAGGACCCTGGTTTTAACCCCTGGCACTACATGGCCTCTTATGTACCAGAGGATATAGCCTTTGTGTCCCCTAGCACTACTTGAGAGAGCCTAGAAAGGAAACAAATCAAAAACAGGTCTCAAGGATAATGAATAATTGCAATAATTTGCTTTGTGGATATAAAATAATTGCTTCACTTTACAATTATTTGTCTAAATAAATAATATTAAACATTTTCCAAAAATTGTCCACATCTGTCATCCCCCATTTTATGGTACTTTTTGGACTTGAGAGAACTAAAACAGTGAATTCCCACTGTGAGAAAGGTGATCTTCAATTATTGTGAGGAAAACACTGTTCATATAATGAACTTGAATTTTAGTAAGGTATCTGACAGCTTTTGGTATTCTTTCAAATTAAGAAATACAAGCTATATGATGCAACTATTGAATTCCCACAGTCCTGTGAGAAAGGTGATCTTCAATTATTGTGAGGAAAACACTGTTCATATAATGAACTTGAATTTTAGTAAGGTATCTGACAGCTTTTGGTATTCTTTCAAATTAAGAAATGCAAGCTATATGATGCAACTATTGATTAATGTCCAATATTTTTTAAATGCAACAAGTGTTGGGAACTGCTTTAAACATGTTAAAGAAGCAGGGACCCTCCTTTATGCAGTGCTGTGTACTAAGAAAACTATAAAATAGTAGTTTACTATATATGTAGAAGGCAAAAATATTAGTGAACTTCCCATGTCTGTTTATAGAATCAATAGTGAGATATGCCTGGAACTAGAGTGATAGTGCAGGGTTTTAGGTGCCTGCTTTGTAGTAATCAACAATTCCTTCCCAAAGACATCATATAATGGGGTCCTGTTCCACCTCTGCCCTGCAAGGTATAGCCCCAGAGGTGCTTCCACTACCAGGGTGGCCTGAGTAAACCAAAGGACACCATAAAATTGAGGGTGTTGGATATTGATGATAATAGGAAAATCTTTGATATTATTTAATTAGGTGAATAATTTTAAAGTGAAGCAATTATTCTGTGATCACAATGCAAGTTACTGGAATTATTAATTATCCTTGAACTGTTTTTTGGTTTGTTTCCATTTGGCCTTAGCAGTGCCATATTTGGGAAAATTGCTAGCAGTACCCCCTGCCCCAATCCCTAAGCATCACTGGGGATGTTTAGCTTCACATAAAAGAAAAATCGAGGTCCATGCTCAGTTCATGTATTTGTGTGATTTAGGCAAGCACATTCTTTGAAAGAGCATAAAGCAGAAAATACCTAATGCTAAGGGCTGGAGAGATAGCATGGAGGTAGAGCATTTGCCTTGCATGCAGAAGGATGGTGGTTCGAATCCCAGTATCCCATATGGTCCCCTAAGCCTGCCAGGAGCGATTTCTGAGCATAGAACCATGAGTAACCCCTGAGCATAGCCGGGTGTGACACAAAAACAACAACAACAAAAAAAAAAACCATGCTCTGGATCTAGATTTGATCTAACAATATTTATTGAACAACTGCTCTATTGCCAGGCTCTTCAGACTTCAAATATTGTATAATAAATTGCATAACATGAACTATCTAAGTTTAATATAACATCATTATGAAAAGTAAAAAGGCAGTGTAATAATTTAGGGGGCCATACCCAGTGAGACTAAGGGGTTGCAGCACTTTACTCCAACTACTTCCCAATGATGCTAGGAATACAACCCAAGGCCCCTGCATGTACACTAGTCTTTGAGCTATCTCCCAGGTTACAGATAAAATAATAAATCAATTTTTAACCCAGCATGTTTAAAAAGATCTTGTGCAAGCAGTATAAAAATTCATTTATTTTATTTTGGTTTGGGGCCACAGCAGTCACAACAGTACTACCACTTCTGCTTAAGGGGGTGTCTACTAGCTACAATACTGGACTTTGTAAATTGCCAGGAAAGCTTAATATTTAGCACTAGAAGTATATTTGATTTAAAAGAGTAGTGCTTTTGAAGAAAAAACTCCTGAGGAAGATGGATTTGATTTAGAGTAGTAACATATGTCATTTTTTTGTGACTAAAATTGTTTCTTGCTTTAAAACTAGTGCTGAATCTGTTTCTTTTCATTTTTACCTAGATGAGTTCATCTATCGCCAGGTAGTCACTTTCATTGGCATATTTAATCTCTTTTGTCTCCAGAAAGCAGTATTTCAAACATTGGCTATAATTTATATGAAAATAGATTTTGTTTTAATATTTACGAGAACTTTCCTAATAATATCTACCACAAATTGAATAAGCTCCCCACAAAAAGTGGCTATTTTGTTCATACTAAAAGCATTCAGAGAAGAGTTATGCAAGAGTTATGTTCTATGAGAACCAAGCATTAGGTGAAAGTGAAGTAGGTAAATTTTACAGGCTCATCTGAAATTCTCTATTTTTGTTTAAATGAGTGTGGTGAAAGATTTGCCAATTTAAAACCCTAAAACTAGCCCTTTCTTCAACCTGGCTATTCCCCAACCTCAAAAATGTTGGAACCTTGTGTAATTTGTGTTATGGCAAGTTTTCCAAAGAATCTTAATTTCCTGCCTATACAATACTGCCTACACCCTAATCTTAACCCAAAATAGCATTCATCTCTGTCTATACCACACACCCTGGCCTTTTAGTTTGGCTCCATTACCAGGCACTGGTGCCAGGAAAAAAAGCTTTCACTGTTAAAACCTAAAGCTTAGGGCTATTCAGTCCCTGGGGCTATTTTTTCCCCATGACCACCCAGTATTTTTACCAGTCACACTAATTGTCAACACTATTGTTACAGTAGCAAAATAATGTCTGGATGGTAAAAACTTCATTTTGGGAAGATTGATTTATCAAGTGTGGAAAAACAGATGTAACTTAAGCTGTGAAGTCAGCTATGATTAGGCTCCTAAACTTATTTTTAAATTGCTTAGTGGTTGCTATCTTGGCATATCTGGCTGTTAGCTATATAGTTCTTATCTATGCTAATTATGAAGTAATAAAACTTGACATTGTTTTTTTCTTGATAAGTACATTTTTCTTTTTTTTTTTTATTTGTGGAAAATGCTTTTGGAGTTAACTCTTCAGTTTACTTGAAATCTGAAGTAACTTTCAGGGGGTATGTGAATTGTGTAGAGACATTTAGGTATAAAATACTGAAATGACTTCAAAGTCTATCCTGAAAAATTCAACACATCCACAGGATTCAGTAAAAATTTACATTGCAGGAGCCAGAGCTATAGCACAGTGGTAGTGGTAGGGTGTTTGCCTTGCACATGGGACAGGCCTGGGTTCAATTCCCACCATCCTATGTGGTCCCCCCAGCCTGTCAGGAGCGATTTCTGAGCACAAAGCCAGGTGTAACCCCTTAGTGCTGCCAGGTATGGCCCAAAAATCAAAAAAACATATTAAAGTTAGCCCTTCGAAAAGTAAAAAAAAAAGCAATTACATTACAAAACTAACAGCCTTCAGATAATGCCTGTTGTATTCCATTAAATACCAAGTTTTACCTACTCTTCTTTATTTTTCCTGATATTTTATAGCCCATAAATTTTTAATAGAAGGTCATTATAGTTACAGAGTGCAGATGATTCTTTGAATAAACTTGTCATAAAAATTGTTCCTAAGTTTTTAGAACCAAAGTTGTCTTAAGTAACAAAACATTTATTTTTAAAGTTGAAATATTTTAAGCTTATATTTTTAGCTATGATCCATTTAAAGTATAAAGACTAATAAAATGGATTCCTGTATACTTTACCTAGTTTAAGATATGGAATATTGGTGATTTCTTTAAAGTTTTCAGTGTCATTCTTTCTTATTCCCAAGAAGGATCTTTGGTAGAAATTTATATCGACTCTCAATATATTACATTTTAAATAAATTTTTACTTTCTTGTGACTTAATGTGACTTTGTGCGACTTTAGCCTGAACTCTTTCAGTCCAGCTAGTGATTGAGATTTCTTACTAAGAAGTTTTCTTAAAATCCTTTAAAATCTCTAAAACAATCTTTTAAACTTGAATTTAATTTTACCTGGAAGTTTTTTTTTTTTTTTTTTTTTTTTTAAACACCTTGATTACATACATGATTGTGTTTGGGTTTCAGTCATAAAAGGAACACCACCCATCACCAGTGCAACATTCCCATCACCCAAGTCCCAAATCTCCCTCCTCCCCCCCAACCCCCGCCTGTACCCTAAACAGGCTCTACATTTCCCTCATACATTCTCAATATTAGGACAGTTCAAAATGTAGTTATTTCTCTAACTAAACTCATCACTCTTTGTGGTGAGCTTCCTGAGGTGAGCTGGAACTTCCAGCTCTTTTCTCTTTTGTGTCTGAAAATTATTATTACAAGGGTGTCTTTCATTTTTCTTAAAACCCATAGATGAGTGAGACCATTCTGCGTTTTTCTCTCTCTCTCTGACTTATTTCACTCAGCATAATAGATTCCATGTACATCCATGTATAGGAAAATTTCATGACTTCATCTCTCCTGACAGCTGCATAATATTCCATTGTGTATATGTACCACAGTTTCTTTAGCCATTCGTCTGTTGAAGGGCATCTTGGTTGTTTCCAGAGTCTTGCTATGGTAAATAGAGCTGCAATGAATATAGGTGTAAGGAAGGGGTTTTTGTATTGTATTTTTTTTTTAATTTTTTTTTTATTTAAACACCTTGATTACATACATGATTGTGTTTGGGTTTCAGTCATAAAAGGAACACCACCCATCACCAGTGCAACATTCCCATCACCCAAGTCCCAAATCACCCTCCTCCCCACCCAACCCCCGCCTGTACCCTAAACAGGCTCTACATTTCCCTCATACATTCTCAATATTAGGACAGTTCAAAATGTAGTTATTTCTCTAACTAAACTCATCACTCTTTGTGGTGAGCTTCCTGAGGTGAGCTGGAACTTCCAGCTCTTTTCTCTTTTGTGTCTGAAAATTATTATTACAAGGGTGTCTTTCATTTTTCTTAAAACCCATAGATGAGTGAGACCATTCTGCGTTTTTCTCTCTCTCTCTGACTTATTTCACTCAGCATAATAGATTCCATGTACATCCATGTATAGGAAAATTTCATGACTTCATCTCTCCTGACAGCTGCATAATATTCCATTGTGTATATGTACCACAGTTTCTTTAGCCATTCATCTGTTGAAGGGCATCTTGGTTGTTTCCAGAGTCTTGCTATGGTAAATAGAGCTGCAATGAATATAGGTGTAAGGAAGGGGTTTTTGTATTGTATTTTTGTGTTCCTAGGGTATATTCCTAGGAGTGGTATAGCTGGATCGTATGGGAGCTCGATTTCCAGTTTTTGGAGGAATCTCCATATCGCTTTCCATAAAGGTTGAACTAGACAGCATTCCCACCAGCAGTGGATAAGAGTTCCTTTCTCTCCACATCCCCGCCAACACTGTTTATTCTCATTCTTTGTGATGTGTGCCATTCTCTGGGGTGTGAGGTGGTATCTCATCGTTGTTTTGATTTGCATCTCCCTGATGATTAGTGATGTGGAACATTTTTTCATGTGTCTTTTGGCCATGCGTATTTCTTCTTTGTCAAAGTGTCTGTTCATTTCTTCTCCCCATTTTTTGATGGGGTTAGATGTTTTTTTCTTGTAAAGTTCTGTCAGTGCCTTGTATATTTTGGAGATTAGCCCCTTATCTGATGGGTATTGGGTGAATAGTTTCTCCCAGTCAGTGGGGGGCTCTTGTATCCTGGGCACTATTTCCTTTGAGGTGCAGAAGCTTCTCAACTTAATATATTCCCATCTGTTAATCTCTGTTTTCACTTGCTTGGAGAGTGCAGTTTCCTCCTTGAAGATGCCTGTAATGTCCTGGAGTGTTTTGCCTATGTGCTGTTCTATATATCTTATGGTTTTGGGGCTGATATCGAGGTCTTCAATCCATTTGGATTTTACCTTTGTACATGATGTTAGCTGGGGGTCTAAGTTTAATTTTTTGCAAGTGGCTATCCAATTGTGCCAACACCACTTGTTGAAGAGGCTTTCCCTGCTCCATTTAGGATTTCCTGCTCCTTTATCAAAAATTAGATGGTTGTATCTCTGGGGAACATTTTCTGAGTATTCAAGCCTATTCCACTGATCTGAGGACCTATCCTTATTCCAATACCATGCTGTTTTGATAATTGTTGCTTTGTAGTACAGTTTAAAGTTGGGAAAAGTAATTCCTCCCATATTCTTTTTCCCAATGATTGCTTTAGCTATTCGAGGGTGTTTATTGTTCCAAATGAATTTCAGAAGTGTCTGATCCACTTCTTTGAAGAATGTCATGGGTATCTTTAGAGGGATGGCATTAAATCTGTATAATGCCTTGGGGAGTATTGACATTTTGATGATGTTAATCCTGCCAATCCATGAGCAGGGTATGTGTTTCCATTTCCGTGTGTCCTCTCTTATTTCTTGGAGCAGAGTTTTATAGTTTTCTTTGTATAGGTCCTTCACATATTTAGTCAAGTTGATTCCAAGATATTTGAGTTTGTGTGGTACTATTGTGAATGGGGTTGTTTTCTTAATGTCCATTTCATCCTTATTACTATTGGTATATAGAAAGGCCATTGATTTTTGTGTGTTAATTTTGTAGCCTGCCACCTTGCTATATGAGTCTATTGTTTCTAGAAGCTTTTTGATAGAGTCTTTAGGGTTTTCTAAGTAGAGTATCATGTCATCTGCAAACAGTGAGAGCTTGACTTCTTCCTTTCCTATCTGGATTCCCTTGATATCCTTTTCTTGCCTAATCGCTATAGCAAGTACTTCCAGTGCTATGTTGAATAGGAGTGGTGAGCGAGGACAGCCTAGTCTTGTGCCAGAATTTAGAGGGAAGGCTTTCAGTTTTTCTCCATTGAGGATAATATTTGCCACTGGCTTGTGGTAGATGGCCTTCACTATATTGAGAAAGGTTCCCTCCATTCCCATCTTGCTGAGAGTTTTGATCAAGAATGGGTGTTGGACCTTATCAAATGCTTTCTCTGCATCTATTGATATGATCATGTGGTTTTTATTTTTCTTGTTATTGATGTTGTGTATTATGTTGATAGATTTACGGATGTTTAACCAGCCTTGCATTCCTGGGATGAAACCTACTTGATCGTAGTGGATGATCTTCTTAACGAGGCATTGAATCCTATTTGCCAGGATTTTGTTGAGGATCTTTGCATCTGCATTCATCAGTGATATTGGTCTGTAATTTTCTTTTTTGGTAGCGTCTCTGTCTGGTTTAGGTATCAAGGTGATGTTGGCTTCATAAAAGCTATTCTGAAGTGTTTCTGTTTGTTCAATTTCATGAAAGAGTCTTGCCAAGATTGGCAGTAGTTCCTCTTGGAAAGTTTGATAGAATTCATTAGTGAATCCATCTGGACCTGGGCTTTTGTTTTTCGGCAGACATTTGATTACTGTTTTAATTTCATCAATGGTGATGGGGGTGTTTAGATATGCTACATCCTCTTCCTTCAACCGTGGAAGATTATAAGAGTCCAAGAATTTATCCATTTCTTCCAGGTTCTCATTTTTAGTGGCGTAGAGTTTTTCAAAGTAGTTTCTGATTACCCTTTGAATCTCTGTCATATCAGTAGTGATCTCTCCTTTTTCATTCCTGATACAAGTTATCAAGTTTCTCTCTCTTTCTTTGTTAGGTTTGCCAGTGGTCTATCAATCTTGTTTATTTTTTCAAAGAACCAACTTCTGCTTTCGTTGATCTTTCGGATTGTTTTTTAGTTTCCACTTCATTGATTTCTGCTCTCAGCTTTGTTATTTCCTTCTGTCTTCCTATTCTTGGGTCCTTTTGTTGAGCATTTTCTAGTTCTATTAGCTGTGTCATTAAGCTACTCAGGTAAGCTCCTTCTTCCTTCCTGATGTGTGCTTGCAAAGCTATAAATTTTCCTCTCAGTACTGCTTTTGCTGTGTCCCATAAGTTCTGAGAGTTTGTGTCTTTATTGTCATTTGTTTCCAGGAACCTTTTGATTTCCTCCTTGATTTCATCTCGGACCCACTGGTTATTGAGCATGAGGCTGTTTAACTTCCAGGTGTTAAAGTGTTTCTTCTGAGTCCCTTTGGAGTTCACAAATAATTTCAGAGCCTTGTGGTCAGCGAAGGTAGTCTGCAAAATTTCTATCCTCTTGATCTTATGGAGGTATGTTTTATGTGCCAGCATGTAGTCTATCCTGGAGAATGTCCCATGTACATTGGAGAAGAATGTGTATCCAGGTTTCTGGGGATGGAGTGTCCTATATATATCCACTAGGCCTCTTTCTTCCATTTCTCTCCTCAGGTCTAGTATATTCTTGTTGGGTTTCAGTCTGGTTGACCTGTCCAGTGTTGACAAAGCCGTGTTAAGGTCCCCCACAATTATTGTGTTGTTGTTGATATTATTTTTCAGATTTGTCAACAGTTGTATTAAATATTTTGCTGGCCCCTCATTCGGTGCATATATGTTTAGGAGAGTGAATTCTTCCTGCTCTACGTACCCCTTGATTAATATAAAATGTCCGTCTTTGTCCCTTACAACCTTCCTGAGTATAAAGTTTGCATTATCTGATATTAGTATGGCCACTCCAGCTTTTTTATGGGTGTTGTTTGCTTGGATAACTTTTCTCCAGCCTTTTATTTTGAGTCTATGTTTGTTCTGACTATTCAGGTGCGTTTCTTGTAGGCAGCAGAAGGTTGGATTGAGTTTTTTGATCCATTTAGCCACTCTGTGTCTCTTAACTGGTGCATTTAGTCCATTTACGTTGAGAGAAAGAATTGTCCTGGGATTTAACGCCATCTTTATTTCAAAATATGGTGTGTCTTTTGGGTAGTCTTGTCTTAGATTAGGTCTTTCAGTTTTTCTCTTAAGACTGGTTTTGTGTCTGTGAAGTTTCTGAGCTGTTTTTTGTCTGTGAAACCATGTATTCTTCCATCAAACCGGAAAGTGAGTTTTGCTGGGTATAGTATTCTGGGTGAAGCATTCATTTCATTCAGTCTTGTCACAATATCCCACCACTGCTTTCTGGCATTGAGCGTTTCTGGTGACAGGTCTGCTGTAAATCTCAGGGAAGCTTGCTTGAACATGATTTCCCCTTTTGATCTTGCTGTTTTCAGAATTCTGTCTCTATCTGTGGGATTCGTCATTGTGACTAGGATGTGTCTTGGGGTGGTTTTTCTGGGGTCTCTTTTGGTTGGTACTCTTCGGGCATGCAGGATTTGATCACATATATTCTTTAGCTCTGGAAGTTTCTCTTTAATGATGTTCTTGACCATTGATTCTTCCTGGAAATTTTCTTCCTGGGTCTCTGGGACTCCAATGATTCTTAAGTTGTTTCTGTTGATCTTATCATAGACTTCTATTTTCGTCTGTTCCCATTCTTTGACTAATTTTTCCATTGTCTGCTCATTTGCTTTAAGTTTTTTGTCCAATCTCTCCTGCTGTATGGAATTGTTATGTATCTCATCTTCCACAGCACCAAGTCTATTCTCAGCTTCTGATACCCTGTCCCAGAGCTTATCCATTTTGTCATTCACTTCGTTTACTGACTTTTTCAGTCCTGTTAGTTGACATGTTATTTCAGTTTGGAGTTTTGTCATTTCTGCCTTCATATTTTCTTGGTTCTTATTAGTGTTCTGTTCAACTCGATCCATGGTTTCTTGGAGTCTGTTGAGCACCTTCCATATTGCTAGTCTAAAGTCCTTATCTGAGAGGTTGATTAGTTGTTCAGTCATTATCTGGTCCTCAGAATTGTCATCTTCATTCTCTATGTCTGATGCTGGCCTGCGTTATTTCCCCATTGTCACACTTGTATTGTGGGTTTTTCTACGTGTTGTGGTGGTATTCATTGTCTATATGATGTAGGCAGCACACTCCTCTGGCTCCTCCCTTTCTGGATGGGCTGACTTGCCTCTAAGGGAGGGGAGTCCTCCGTGGATGAAGCCTCACACTGGGACAAATCTTAGGCCCGAGCATGCAACAGAGAAGACAGTCCAGAGAGAAATGTTTGCTTCTGTGATATAGCGCCGTTCTTAGTGTGATTTTTCCTTCTTGTTGCAATGGAGTTCTTTCCTTAGAAAGAGTGCACGGAGCGAAGCGGAGCGGCCGTACTCCTCTGAGCCTCTTTTTGCCCCACTCGCAAGAGTTTCACGCAAGAGGACAGTAGACAGACATAGACAGGTCACACTCACAGTCTTTCACAGCTGAGCCCCACTGGGCCGGTGTACTTTTGCGGATTTTCCCCGCCTGGTGTCACACACAGGGAGCCAGCTTTTGCAAAGGTTAGCTGGTTTTTATGCTCTGAAATCCCTCCCTGAAAATGGCGTCTGGGCGAGCGAGGTTTCTGGAGGCTCTTTTTGCCCCACTCGCAAGAGTTTCACGCAAGAGGGCAGTAGACAGACATAGACAGGTCACACTCACAGTCTTTCACAGCTGAGCCCCACTGGGCCGGTGTACTTTCGCGGATTTTCCCCGCCTGGTGTCACACACAGGGAGCCAGCTTTTGCAAAGGTTAGCTGGTTTTTTTGCTCTGAAGTCCCTCCCTCGGAAGTTTTTTTTTTTTTTTTTTTTTTTTTTTTTATTTCCCTCCTTCACCATCACCCTCCCTTTTCCCTTTGAAGGTCCTGGATCTATGTAGAAGTCTGATCTTCCCTTTACACCAGACACTAAACTTTGTTGTCCACCATTACCAGCTGAAGCTGTTAGTTACTGATGGCAGGTGATACCCTTATGTGTTAGTGCTGAGGCCACATGCCTTGGTGTTGAGATGCTTATCTGTATATGGATTTGTATAATTTTTTATGTGAAAGATTCTCAAGTTATTGTTTGTACTGATAGACATAGGAGACTTGAATTTCTATAATTCATTTTTTTCTTTTACCTCTCCATGAAGTTATTTTAGTCATACTGAACCAGGTTAATAAACTGACTTTTTTTAATCTACTTAAGTAATAAGAGTCAAGTGCCCAACAGATTAACCAAGTTGTTAGTCGCATATTCATATTTGTAGACTGGACTTATATATTGTAATAAACACATTTCTTATATAATATGTGTTATTTGTAAACCCATATATGAAATACTATGAAAGTCATTTATGCTCATAATGAACCTGGACCATCAGAAGGTCCCATAGCATCTTCAGACATACTCAAAACTTTGCAATTAATGTTTTTCCTTTTACATTGTCTGTTGGTAATTCAGATCAAGTAGTTCTTTTCATTGACTCTTCTGATTTCTCAGTCTAATTTATTGAATTTTCTGTGAAGAGTGTTCACTTTTAGAGAAAATGCCCCCAAAATTAAGATAAGATATAATATATTTGCTGTTTGGTTTTAATTGCCTTCAAGCAGTGGTTCTTCAACTTTTTTACATCTGCAGACAGCAATTCACAGTTCAGCCATTGAAAACAATTGCCTTGTATAAATATTTTGTGAAGCATTGACAGCTTTGGGATATTTGCTTGTTGGTCAGTGAGATCACATTTTTCATCTGATTTTGAACTTCTAGAAAGACTATACATGGCCTCGTTGTAAATTGTTTATTACAGTGAAATACAGTCTTGTTTGTTCTCATGTTATTAAAACATTTACTGTGTCGGCATAGGAGGAAGAAGCAGACAACGAAGGACTTCGATATAAAACACTACGTACATTCCAACATGGTGTCAGAGTTGATGGTATAGCTTGGAGCCCAGAAACCAGACTTGATTCATTGCCTCCAGTAGTCAAGTAAGTTTAATATAGTAAATGTACTTCATTAATATCCTTTGTGTTAAATGATCAAGCCTTTGATCATGGAACATTTTTCATCATTTGCATTTTCTCTCAAATCTCTAGATATTAGGTATTTGGACACTTTATTTTTTAGGCATTTTATTTAGGCATATTGCATGTATTTATTATAAATAGCAAAGCCAATGATGTCTCAAGCATGTGTTTGCACCTTACTCCAAAAGACTTCTTCTGAAATTCATCCAAATCATTTGAGTTCTTCATATATTCTCCACTTATGAAAACTACAGCTCTATTCAATTCATTTAGTACTATTTAACTATATTGTTCCTATACGTAAGTCAGGATCACATTTTCTGGTCACAGTATATAAAATGATCATTCTAATCCTTGGCCTTTAGATATGGTGAAATATTTTGTAAAGACTTACTCTTTTACAAAAAGTTTAGAAGTACCTAGGAGGCCTTCACAGGGCAGTAATGCCAGGTTATTTATGATTTGTTATAAAACTGGGGCCAGAGCTGTGGTGTAAGTGGTAAGGCATCTGCCTTGCGCGCACTAGCCTAGGATGGACCTCAGTTCAGTCTCCCAAGGACCCAGGTCCCCCAAGCTAGGAGCAATTTCTGAGCACATAGCCAGGAGTAACCCCTGAGCATCATCGAGTGTGGCCCAAAAACAAACAAAAAAATAAATTTGTTACAAAACTAACCCTGCGACCACAGTGGCAAGTCTACGAGATATGTCTTCTTTGTTGTACAGTATTTAGCATCTTTAAGATAGCTCTTTCAGTGCTAAACCTGCTTTGTTAATTATTTACATGCAATCAAATTCTCATGTTTTAAGGATTCAGTTTGTTGAGACATGCATACACTTGTGTAAACTGTATATTTCGCAGAGAATATATGGTATTTGTTACCCGAAAAGGTTTTTCATACTCCTCAGTTAATGTCTGTCCTATTAAAGCAATCATTAATTCTATTTATATTACCAGAAATTTGATTTGCTTATTCTCAAACTACCTTTATATGAAATCACTCGCATTTTTGTGTAATAGCTCAATAAAATGTATCCATATTGTATATATCCATATTAACACATAATTAATTTTAAATATGAAATTAAAATATTGAGTTCTTGGGCCATAGTGGTGGCGCAGCAATAGGGTATTTGTCTTTCACGCAGCTGACCTAGGACAGACCATGGTTCGATTCCTGGCGTCCCATATGGTCCCCAAAGCCAGGAGTGATTTCTGAGCACATAGCCAGGAGTAACCCCTGAGCATCACTGGGTGTGACCCAAAAGCCAAAAAACAAAACAAAACAAAACAAAAATTTGACTTCTTCACCCATTGCTCCAGAGTATTAGTGAGGAGAAGGAAACTGAGTAACTGAGTGGAAGAGGAGAAATATATATGAAAGGATGAGGGCCAAAGACCAAGCAGTCTTAGGTGCATTGGTGGTGTTAAAAAAGGACAAAATTAAATGTCCGAGCCAAATGCAACAACAATGGAATCAAGAGGCCCAATCATTGACCATCTAAACTTAAAATGAGCCTTTTATACTGGCAGGCTGGGAGGCAATGAGAGTAGAATGGGATGCACTTAGGAAACATTGGTGGAAGGAGGGTTCAGGACACTGGTGGTGGGATTGGCCGATTCATTATGTCTCTGAAACCCAACTATGAAGGACTTTGTAAATCACAATGGTTTCAGTGAAATCAAAACTTTAAAAAAAAAATTGAGTTCTTATTTTTGAGGAATATTTATTACCTTGTTTACCCATCTTCTACAAATGGACACCAGGTCAACTCCCAGTTTTTGCCTATTATTACCTAAGTTGAAAAGTATTCCTGTATACAGCTTTTAGTGGATGGATGTATGGTTTGATTTATCTTAGGAGTAGAATTGCTAAACTAAAAGGTAGATATCAATATATTTTACATTCTAAGAAAGCGCTAATTTATAATGGTTCTACTGTTTTATATTCCTATCAATAATTTAAGCATGTCCACATTGCTCTACATACTCCATTTATTATTAACCATTTTCATATTGCCCATTCTGGATGGAACTATGTCATGAGTGTTAATGTTGAGTGCTTTCTCAGGAGCATTATTTTCCATCTAAGAAATCTTTGCCTATAAGACTGAAAATGTACTGTTATTTTCTGTAACTTTCATAAGCCTTGCTAACTTTTCATATACATAAAAACCCTTGTCAACATCTATATATAAGTCACATTTCCACTTATGTTAAAAGGAAGTACAGAATCCTGAACTTAACCAGTGACAGCCTCCTTGCATTCCCTAAAAGATTTTGAAAGCCATAGAAATTGTTTTCTTCCGTTCAGTTTTGCTTGGCGCCTGTTTTCCTGTCCTTTTAATGGACTTGCTGTATTGTTTTTGCTTTTTTGTTGTTGCATTTTGATAAGCTGCCTTTCTCCTTCTTGGAACTAAACAAATATAAATAATGAATTTAAAACATTAACCAGCCGTTAATTTTAAAGATCATATTTTTAGAGCAAGCTGACAGCACAGTTTTGTTTTCAAATAAATTATATATTTTAATATAAAAATAGCATACTGTATTGAATTTATAATTATGTAAATGTGAAAGAAAAATGCCAATTCCTATATATATCATGCATATATCATAATGTATGTAAAATTATAACTAAAATGTATATGTAAGTTTTTATACTACTTACTTGTTTTCCAAAGGAGATATTTTCAACACTGGATGATAGTCTGTTAAAATCACTGATGTATAACTTTGTATCTTTTACCATCATTAATTCTAATAATGATGTTAAATAGATATTCTTTCTAATTGTTTATTGTTGGCATTTAATTGCCGTAAGACCTATAATTTCTCTCTACCATTCTTTTTCTTTTTTTAATAAACTAGTTTATTAAAGACTATGTATTATTTAAAGACTATGTATAGTCGCTCATAATACAATTGTTTACCCTTCTCTTTTCTAACCCCATCTCTTTTTTTTTTATTGGCAAGAAAATAAACTGTTCACTTTACTTCAGTTATTTGAGGTTTTCTGGTTTAATTAAAGAATGACTTCAGTACTCTTAATACATAAATAAAAATAATAAAGATTTGGAAAAAAGTGGGACAACACAAAGTTGTCTGTTTGGAAAGATTTTTTTCTTTGAAAGGATGATTGTGAGGATTCTTTTCACCCTAATATAATTCTTATTAATTTTTTGTTTTAAGATTTTTGAAATTCTATAACTATTTTATTCTGATGTTTTTATTGAACTTAGTATAGGTACAGTTATGAGTTATGAGAATAGTTTTGGGGAGAGGAGAGGGAGAAAATTTATAGAAACTCAAAATTTGAAGTTTTATTTTTGTTTTTTGCTTGCAGATTTTGTACTTCAGCTGCTGATTTGAAAATTAGATTATTTACTTCAGATCTACAAGAGAAAAATGAATACAAGGTATGTTGGCAGGTTTAACCTACAGATCAAACTTTGTGAGTTTTTTCTTTTATTTTGAAGGGGATCATTGGACCATATCAGCAGTTATTGGAGGCTACTCCTCGCTTTGTGCTGGGATTTCTCCCACCAATATTAGAGGATCGTACAGTTACAGAGATTAAACCCAGAGTCTTCCACATTATGAGGCATGTTCTCCAGCCCATTCTGTGATCCCTCTGGCCAGTTTTCTCTTTTATTTGGATTATTCTTTCTTTCAGTGCCAGGGACTAAACCCAGTGCCTCAAACATGCAAGACATGGCCCCTATAATTAATCCACATCCTTAGACCCAAATTGCATTAGTATGATCATCTGTAGGATCTTTTATATTCTGTTTTATATTTCCTAAAGACTGTTGATTATAAAATTGTTATTATTTATTAAATAAAACTTTAAGTAAACACAACAAATGAAGAGGTATTAGAAATTCTGAGTTTGGTATCTTAAGACTATAAGAGATTTGAAATCGGTATCAAACATCAAGAGACCCAACAGTTAGCACAATATAGTGCACGTATTTACAGAGTGTTGAAGAGACAGAGAATGGTGCTGAAGAGCACAGATACCAGCCCAGCTCTACCCCTTAGAACAGAGGACATTGGTCAAATTCCCATTTTTGTTATAATAATTTTCTTAACTGTAAAATGGGGATAATTCTAATAACTGCTTCATAGGATTATGTGCATTTCCTTGGCCGGTTTGACAAAGTATTTACCACAAGGATATAAACAGTCCAATATGTATATTTTCTATTTGTATAAAAGTTACCCATGTAAAACAAATCAAAGATTAATTCTTCATGATTTCACTTAAGTAGAAGTTTTTTTAAAAAGTTAAGCTTAGAAACAGTAGAATGGTGGTTGCTGGGGTAATTGTCAAAGCATACAGATTTCTAACTACAAGATGAACAATATAAGCATGACACGTAGAGTTAACAGTACTATATTAAATACTTAATAACAATACTTTATTAAATAAGAATTGCCACGAGATAGATCTTGAATATGTCAGCAGAAGTCAGGATATAAGACAGCAGTTACAACACATGCATATCATCCACCCAGTCAAGGTTCAAACCCTGGCACCATATGGTTTTCTCTGTATGACCAGGTGCAGCACTGGAGGCTGCTTAGGGTCACAGTGGGCACTGCTTTTCCTATTATTCTCTGGAGACTTCTGTGCATTACTAGATATAACCCTAAAGGCCCCAAATAGTCCCTAACACCGCAGGGCTTGAGTAAATACTATATGGGAGGCCTCTCCCCTCAAAATAGCTTTTTTTTCACAGTCAGAAAGATTGTAATTATTTATGGGGCAGAGCAATAGCATAGTGGGTAGGGCATTTGCCTTGCACACAGCCAACCTGTGTTTGATCGCTAACATTTCATATGGTTTCCTAATCCTGCCAGGCGTGATTTCTGAGCTCAGAGCCAGGTGTAACCTGCTGTCAGATGTGGTCCAAAAACAAACAAAAAAGATTGTAATTATTTGAGATAATGGAGGAATTCTGTAAAGATTATTTAATAATATTTATGTATCAAATTAGCTATACAGCTTAAAGATACTCAGTTCTATATTAAGCATATATTAGTTCACCTGAAGAAAAAACTAGTTCTTAGTTTGGGTTGAAACTACATTATGTTTTTATAAAATGTATTTCTTGGCATGTAGTTAAATGTGTAAATAATTTAATAAAATAAAAATAAGTTTTGAATCTTTCCAATCATTTGGAAATATTCTCTAAGCTATATAGAATGAATGAAATACATAATATATCACATCTTATTTTTAGTGTATCTCCATCTTTAAAAAAAGAGTACTAAACCTCCTGTTATTAATGACTTTATTGGTGATACAATAATTTTCATGAATATAGCTTCTAATGAACTCTCTCCTCTTTTACCTTTTTTTTAGATTCTTTATTTTCTTTCTATTTTTTAATTACTTTCTGTCATTCTGAAACAAATATATTATGATCAGTTATGTCAACTATGTGATTCATTTTCTTTAAATAAACAAATTTTAAAAATATGTTGATATAGTTTATCATATCTATAAATTTTACATATCTAAAATTTATACATAAGTTATAGTGCTATAGTACAAAAATTAGCATAATAATATTTGACCCATTTAAATGTTAATTATAATAGTTATTAAGATGGAAATGGGGAGGTATTTGGGCCACAGTGGAAGAAGACAATGCTATTCAGTGCTCTGAAGTGATTGCTGCCGATGCTGAAGAGATTATATATATAGTTCTTCAGTATTTGAGCTAGTGTCAGCATGGTGCATAGCTAGTACCTTACATCTAGAGTTCCACAGGATTACTTGCATCAGATCTTGTTTTCATTTTTGTTTTTAGAATTTTTTTTGAGACCAATGTGAATTACAAGTCTTTATAATTACAGTTATATTTAAGGTACATAGTGACAGTGAATTACAAGTCTTTATAATTACAGTTATATTTAAGGTACATAGTGACAATGTGAATTACAAGTCTTTATAATTACAGTTATATTTAAGGTACATAGTGACAGTGAATCAGGGCAATTCCCACCACCAATATTGACCTCCCTCCACCCCCTATTCCCAACATGCATCCCCCATACATCCACCCTTAGCCCCCTGGACTGCTAGTGTAACAGGTACCTTTTGTGTATAGCTTGTTGTAGTTTGGGTCTCTTGATTTTTTTTGTTTTTGTTTTTTGGGCAACACCCAGTGACACTCAGGTTACTCCTGGCTGTGCCCTCAGAAATCGTTCTTGGCTTGGGGGACCATATGGGATGCCGGGGGATTGAACAAAGGTCCATCCTAGGCTAGTGTGCACAAGGCCTTACGCCTGCACCACCACTGTGGCCCCATGGGTCTTTTGACTCTATTGTCGTTGACTTTGGGTTGAGTATTTAGGTCTGATCATTTTTAATTTCCACTCAGTGTTCATGAGACTTACCCCTATTACCATCCACTTTTTTTTTCATCCTTCCTCTTTTTCCTCAATTTATGAGGCAGGACAATATGATTCATGTTCTATGGTTCTGTAAAAAAGGCAGGTAGAAGCCCCTATCTAGAAGCTATAAATATAAAAATTTTTTAAATATAAATTTATTAAAAGAAGAAAGAAAAAGAAAAAACCAAACCAAACAAACAGGAAAACAGAAAACAACGGGATAAAAAAGGAAGGTGTGTGCTGGTGTGGAAAGGTTGTTGGAGTTTTTGTTTGTTTGTTTTTGTATAAGCATAGTAAGTATTGGGGAAATTAGAAAGGAAATTCTCTTATCCTAAGAGATACAGGGTTTCTCCACCCTTGAAGCATCTGTCATGGGATCAACTACAGACTCAGACATGTTCATTGTCGAACCACTAAGACTTTATTGTGCCAGGAAACATTCTTCTCAGTTGTGGTTATCAAAGTCAATCCTCTGTAATTAGAGATCTTGGTTTTTGCACAGATCCTAGGTCAAAGTCTAGGATAGAATCTTTATGGTTCCAGAAGTTCTGCTCAGTTCCAGTTGATGTAGTCAGTCTTCTGTAATTAGTGATCTTGGTTTTTGCACAGGTTAAAGGATGGAGTGTCTTCTGATTTCATCTCACCATTTTAATGATATATTTCCACATAATAACAGTAATGAGTAGAATATTTTAGTTAAATTGTAGAACTAAAATTAAATTTGAGTTTTGGAGACCTATTTAGAGCCTAAGTTTAAATTGAGGGCCGAGGAGATGGCTCAAAGAACTAGAGTCTATGCTTTGTATACAGGACTCTAGGTTTAATCCTCTTCAGCATCAAGTGGTCCCTTGGGTGGTACTTACCTAGGAGTTGCCCTGAGCTGAGTGTGGCCTCAAAATATCAATAAACATAGATACATTGTTAAAATTAAATATTTGGGGCCAGACAATTAGCATAGTAGGTAAGACAAATTGCACTGCATGCAGCTAACCTGGTTTGATCCTTGGCACTAAATATGGTCCTTTGGAGTGATATCTGAGAATAAAGCTTGTAGTATGCCCCGAGATCCACTGGATATGGTTAAAAATGTAAATATTAATAATAAAATAAAAAATTTGAGAATCTGATACAAATGTACCTGGATAGGTTTATGTCATACAGATATGGACTAATTGAATCTTGTTTGCTCATATAGTCCTCTGTCTTGCAAGTTCTTACTTTGTTCCTTCTGCAACTAGAAGAGAATTTCTGGATTGATATGAAAGAGAGTTTATTATTTTTGCTTTGATCTAGTCAAATATATATAATTATATAATACTAGTAATCATTATATTATCAGGAATTATTACACAAACTACATTCCTGAGTAGGTGGATAAAAACGAATGGTGGGGCCGGAGAGATAGCATGGAAGTAGAGCATTTGCCTTGCATACAGAAGGATGGTGGTTCAATCCTGGCATCCCAGATGGTCCTTGAGCCTGCCAGGAGCAATTTTTGAGCGTAGAGCCAGCCATTTCTGAGTGCTGCTGGATGTGACCCCCACAAAAAAAAAGAACTTTAATGGTGAAATCATTATTACGTGTCTATTAGGTAGTAAAAAGTTTTCACAGAAGAGGGCATGACGTTTTTAAAAAATAAAGAGGCTGTTTGTTTTAATGTTTGTAGACAGTTCTGGGTTTATTTTGTAAATAATATAATTATTATATTACTTTTGCTTTGATCTAGTCAATAGTCAATGATAAGACAGGTTTAGTTTCTGTTATAAATGTCATGAATGTCAATGACAATCCTAAAAAATTTACAATCTCATATAATACACACATGTCTTCCTAGTTCCTGGGTCCCCAAAACAAATGGAAAAGACTGCTCATCTTCCATTTATTGATCATTTATTGGCCAGTTAGTGCCCTTCACTCCATAGCTATAACACTCTAGTTGATTTCCCCTAGATCCCACCAACTTACACAGAACTTACCTTTGTCTCTATTTAATAAACAGATATCCAAAAAGTGTCAAGTGACCTATATGTAGAAAACTTTGAAGAAAAAATATTGCACTTGATTATCAGCCAGCCTAATCATTAAATCATTACAATCTGAAATGCATAACTGCCTAGGACCTTGTTGGCTAACTGATCAATAAAATTCAAGTTGACTCCAAAACTGTTCTTATCACACTGATGGTAACTTTTCTGAAATGCTGTAGACCTTACTTTTTGAACTTTCTTTTTGGAATTTTTTTTTTCTTCTTTTGAACTTTTCTCTAGAGCTAGCTTTCTTTCATTAACCTGTAGGGCTTATTTTTTATTTTGCTTTATCTGATATTCTAAGTGAGATAGAAAGTGACATAAGGATAAATACTGTAAAATAAAAAATAGGATTTTTTTATACAAAATACAAGAAAAGAGTGATAGTGCTATCAGTGGTCCTCAAATTAGGGCCCGCGGGCCACATATTGTATTTGTATCTGTTTTGTTTCTTCATTGCAAAATAAGATATATGCAGTGTGCATAAGAATTCGTTCATAAGTTTTGTTTTTACTATAGTCAGACCCTCCAATGGCCTGAGGGACAGTGAACTGGCCCCCTGTTTAAAAAGTTTGAGGACCCCTGTTAGATGATCTGTTTCTTTCTAAGATAAACTTTCCAGAAAGGTAGATATATATCATTCATGCTTATAAAGTAGCAAATTGCAGGCCAGAGTAATTGTATAGAAGTAGAGCACTTGCCTTGCAAATAGCTAACCTAAATTCAATTCCTGGCATCCTGTTCAGTACCCCCAAACCTCAACAACAGTGGTCCCTGAGCGCAAAGCCAAAAGCACACCCCGTGCAATACCAGTGTTTACCAAAAATAAAAAATTAAAAGTAGGGTATTGCTTGAGAAATATTTATAGGGGGGGAAAAAGCAAGGAGTTAAAACCATTAAGGTAGTGAAGTAAAAAAATTAGATAGGTAAACCTTTATCCTGTGTGCTTACTAACTTTTTCTCTTTATGTCAGGTTTTAGAGGGCCATTCTGATTTTATTAATGATTTGGTGTTTGATCCCAAAGAAGGCCAAGAAATTGCAAGTGTGAGTGATGACCATACCTGCAGGTATGTTGCATATTCTACAAAAGTGGGGGGCACTTTATTTAAGTTGTGAGTATAGCACAAATGTAAGTTTCAAAACTGGTGAATTTAAGTTCTCATCCTATTTAATGCAAGCTACATACTGATGTTTGGGTACCTCTTTCGTTTGCACTTTTAAAGAGATCTTTAAAAATAGCCAGAGTGGTAGCACAGTGGTAGGGCATTTGGCTTGCACACAGCTGACCCAGAATGGACTCGGTTCAATCCCTGGCATCCTATTGCCCCCAAACCAGGAGCAATTTCTGAGTGTAGAGCCAGGAGTAACCCTTGAGCACTGCTGGGTGTGGCCCCAAAACTAAAAAAAAAATAAAATAAAATAAATAAAAATCGTCATCTAGGATCTCGAACAGCAGGTAGGGCATTTGCTTTGCACTTAACTGACCCACATTCCATCCCCAGTCCCCCATATGGTCCCTTGAACATTGCCAAGAGTAGTCCCTATGCATAGGAGTCAGGAGTAAATTTTAAGCACCTTTAGTTATAGGCCCCTGTATTTTTTAATGATTTTTAAATATAGTGATCTATAAAAGTTTTAGATCCATAAGGGGTCAGATTATTCAATTTTCACAGGATCATTTGAGTTATAAATCACTTGTCATACCTGGAACTTTTATAGATCTGATAAGTTAGTGTTTGATAATGAACTACAAATCTCATTTATTGAGGTGCCCAAATGAACTGACCGATTTAAAAAAAAAATTACCAACCATTAAGGGAATCTACTTTCTTTAAGCAAATAAAAATGATTACAAGCAAATGTACCTAAGGTCACCACCAATCCAGATGGTTTTATCTGCACCCCTACATCTACACTCCCAGGGCCAGTAACACCCACATTTCTACGTCTCTAAATAAGGTTTCATATAATATATTTCAATATTGCTGTATTTTACTTTACCTTCTATATGGAAACAGGTAAAGTATCTATAACATTTTACTGGTGCCTTAAGTCAGAGAATGTCATAAGTAACAAGATGAAGTTTAAGGAGGTAGAATTAAGCTGAGGAGTCAAGAGTGCATTGGAATCAGTTTAATTAGTCATTGAAGGAATACCCGTTGCTTCATCTGTTTTAACATACTCCAAGCCAAATCAGAAAAGCTTTTGCATGGCTTTAATGATTCATAATTCTGCATTAAAATCACTAGTATGTATAAACATGGTATACATATAAACTTTTGAAAAGTATCCTTTCACATTGAAAAAGTTGCTAGTTTTTAAATTTGAATTTATTTCTCATCTTTAAATTTATAAAGCCATAAACAATTATTCTTTATATACTGCCTGTTCAAATTTGTATGTAAGGGATATAAAAATGTACATGACATTACAATTCCCACATGTTAAAAAACCAAGTTTGAGGCCGGAGAGATAGCATGGAGAAGGTCATTGGTTCGAATCCCAGCATCCCATATGGTGCCCCAAGCCTGCCAGGAGAGATTTCTGGTGTAGAGCCAGGAGTAACCCCTGAGCACTGCCGTGTGACCCAAAAACAAACAAAAAAATTTTTAAAAAAGAAAATAAGTTGAAGTCCATATAAAGATGTGAAGTATTTTTCTTATTTATTTGAGCCACACCCAGCTGTACTCAGAGCTTACTCCTGTCTCTGTCCTCAGGAAATCACTTCTCAGGGTCCTCAGGACTATATGGGATGTCAAGGATTGAATCCAGGTTGACCACGTGCAAGGCAAATGCCATGCCTGCTCTACTATCTCTTCAATCCTAAATGAGGCCAATTTTTTTTAAATAAGGCAAAAGTTTTATTTGATCACTAAAAGTCATGACATTAGTTCTTAACACTTAGAATAACAAGATTTTGGTATAATGAAAACTTGAAATGGAAGAGATGTGTGGAAGAGATGTGTATCTGTACAAGCCAAGAAATAGCTTCTGAATAGTGAACAACAGCCCTAGGGATCTGTTATTATGTTCTGTAGCCTGTGATTATTCTTTTGTTTTTGTTCTTGTTTTTGTTTTTGGGGGGTCCATACCCAGAGGCAATCAGGAGTTACCGAAAAATCATTTTTGTTCAGGCTCAGTGAATGTGGGGATCAAACCCAGGTCAGATGCATACTAAACAAACACACTACCCATTGTGCTATCATTCCAGCCCCTATTCTTTTCTTATAATAGTAGACTTGAGAATATTTTTTTAACTAATAAAATGTCCTAAAATTGGAGGCTTATAGGAGATTGTCAACTTTTATGTCCTTTAGTAAGAATTCTTAAGTTCTGGGGCCCGGAGAGATAGCACAGTGGTGTTTGCCTCGCAAGCAGCAGATCCAGGACCAAAGGTGGTTGGTTCGAATCCCGGTGTCCCATATGGTCCCCCG